>NC_060207.1:142637500-143012500 GCF_021130785.1 Homalodisca vitripennis
TGATGCCATCTAACTTGCTAATCGCGACGTAAAACATTAAGATATAAGCCAACGCCAAGGCGTCCACGAGACATGCTGAACAGTCAGCTGTTGTTTGTGGACAGATGAAGGAAAATAAATCAATATGTTCTATTATAATTTCAAACTCCTTTTAATCATGATATTTTCATTTAAATAAAATTAATAAAATAATATTTCGAAACATTGCAAATAATCTATCACTACACACTGATTAACAACTGTACTTAGCTAACTCACCCTGGCGTGTACTAGCGTTAAACATAAACTTAAGGAATTGCGATAGCTAAGATAGAGGAACTAATAATGCATATCCGTTAGTTTTTTTTTTAAAATTCATTGCTTAACTACATGTATTGTAGTAGAACAATTAATATACAATAGTTTAAACGGACGAATTAATAAAGCTATCTCAAATCCTAACATTTACTGTTCAAGCCTTAATATATTTCTGACCTTACTGATTTCGTTAAGATTGTCATAAAAAATTAAGAGTCATATACAAAATAGAATACAAAAATTTAATTTCCATTATTACGGATTAAGATTACGTTAGTACATTATATAATTATAAGCTCATTTGTTTCCCGATGAATGGTTTGTTTTCCTTGTAATAATTTTTCGCTTAGGGAATAACGTTTAAAAGCTACTTCAAGAAACTGCGCGCTTCACAGGTGTGAGCTGTAACAAAAACAGCAGCTGTGTACCTCCACGTCATAACCTGAAAAAAATCTTTTCAACCCTGTGTATTTACTTTAAAAACTAGGTGAGAACTTACTCATATCTCTGACACTTTTCGTTCTCTTTTTCTGCCTTCAAAGATGCTTATGTTGGGTGGCACCGCCGAAATTCATCATATGAGACTAGTTTTATGAAATTAGCCTTATAGCGTGTTCGTATTTAAAACAGAATTTTATTTAACAGAATTAGTATAATATATTACAAGACTATTACAATACTACTAGAAACAAAGGGGAACATCTTAATTGAGGAGGAAGTCAACAATGTCGTTGCTGAGTGACGTAAGCGCGAGGGTTACATTTTCTGGAATAAAAAACAGGATCAATATTTTTTATTATTCAAATGAACTGTGAAGAACTAACATGTCACGCAACCTGTATGTTTCGTTAATTGATTTGATACTTTTTGTACTTGGTAGATTCATGATCGAAGATTTACAGCATTTGGAGATTACTCGTACAGTACTACACAGGCCGATGTTATCTGTCAGTAGAATGGCTTGTATGGCTACGAACTAGGAATATTCTTATTCTAAGACAAGCTATTTATTGTTATTAGGGACTCATAAATGAACCATTACGCGGAAAAAACGTCCATTTCTAGTCTTCAAGCAAGGGAATGTTAACACACGTCGGTTAAAACACGTTACAACTTGGGAAATGCAGGGTATTTTAATAATTAGGTATTGTACTTGATATTTTTGGATATTTGTTGACAACAGATTTTTTGAACATCGATGAGTGTTTGGATCCTGTTTTAGGTGTATCTATGTATTCAACAAGTAAACTATATGTGCTAACAATTAATACTAGAATGAGATACTTGAAAATTTTAGAATTATTTAAATATTAAACATGCAGAATATGATTATTAATCCAAAAGAAAAGAATAGAAGAAGGCATATAACTTTTGGTTTAAAGATAAAACCTGTTAGGAGGATAAAGAAAGATTATTCGTGATCAACCAACAGTTTGTATTCTGCAAGGTTTGGGCAAAACCTCAGCTATGCTGATACCTCAGTTCCTTATCGGGTGCTTTCCAACAGTTTAATCCTACCATATAAGAGAAAAATTTGTACAAATCTCATTATTCAACATCATTCATTTTATTTCCAGAAGAATCTCATTTGGTCAATAACTGGGTCATATTTTTCTGGAACTACTTTTTGAACCTTAGAAGAAAATATATATAAGAAAAATGGGATTTAAAAAACATATAAATAGCTGTCAAGTATCACCAATACTTTTTTCTTCTTATGAATTTTTCATGATTTTCGTCTACTGGAATATTAATGATTATCTATACAAAATTATTTAGTAGTGGATTTAAAAATACGAGAGTAGAACAATAATACACGTATCTTGAAATAAAATGTGTAATCTTAGTCCAATGTATTTATACCGTAGTGTTTATACAGACCACAAACTAAAAGATGAATGTTTCCAAACGGACACAGTGGGCACATATATGGGATTGTTTAACAGAAACCCTGTCTTGTTAAAAGCTTATTATAAAAATGGATGAGATGAAAGGATAACAGTATTTAAGCAATTTGTTATTTGTTATACTCGTAGTTATATGTCAGCAAACTGAAACACAAAGTTACGAGGACTGGTGTCTGTATAAAAAACGTATATAAGGTTATGCACGAAAATAGGCCTATGATTTCTTATATATATATATATATATATATATATATATATATATATATATATATAGAAAGAATACAGACTATATACAAAAAAAAAATGTATATAAGGGTTTATGTTTGATATATATGTGTGCGTGCGCGTGCGTGTCAGCCAGTTGAAGAATGGCAAAACGTATACGCATACAGCCTGTTACAGTTACTCAAAGTGATCACCAGGACCCATAGTCAGCCGCGTCCTATATTAGATACTAAGTGTCAAAGTATCTAAAGTCAGTTTCCCGATCGATAGGCAATACGATAGATTGATCTTAGATGGTCTCCATTGATACCAGCGGTAGGTGCGGAAACTAGACGGCTCCTAGCAAGGAACTAAGGTTATCACCTTATTTGCGAGGAGAAATTGTTTTATCAAACAGTTTCTCCTCTCTCAACCTTGGGGTAAAATAAGATAATCTCTATTGGTAGTGAGTCGCGGGTGTCTCAAATATTTAAAGCAGTTAAAGTCTTAGTAGGGAACTTCGTAGAAATCATTGGTTTTTGTGATATTTTATTCGGTCCAACGATCCACGAAATAATGACGGTTCAAATTGGGGGAAGGGCCTTAAAACGTAACTAAGATGGCAAAACTAAAATCATTTCACACTTTGAATTATTCAATATGTTCTTCATGGGCATCATGACAACGCATGGTCTAAACCACGCAACTGTGAAAATCCGCTCAACAAATTGCATGTTTTTTTCTAGGTTAGTTTGGTAAAATATGTCAGACCCACATTGTTCTCTATTGATAGTAGAACTCCCCCCCCCCACCCCCCCCCCCCCCCACCCCCCCCCCCCCCCACCCCCCCCCCCCCCCACCCCCCCCCCCCCCCACCCCCCCCCCCCCCCACCCCCCCCAGTATTTTTTATTTTCAAATAACGTTATTTATTTATTTAAAGTGCTATTCTTTTTTTGTAATAGGTGAGCTATCACAATGCTGGATCCGCACGGCAAGTGTAGGCGTCTCCTTTAAAAACTGTGAGTATAATTTAAACTTTTTACTGTAAAAGTTAACTGTCATTATTAATTATTTATTACTATTATTACTGTATACTATTATAATTGAATAATTCATGATGTGGACAATAGAATCCACAACAATAGTTTGCATGAGCCGATTTTAATTTCTAAAAAACAATAGCCCTGCGTGATAAGATTTTTGTCAGTAGGGTCAAGGTGTATCTTTTGACCTGCTTGTAGCTGAATACCCTCCATGTACTTATCAGCAATGTAGTTATCTCTGTGAATTACAGAGTTTGATAAGTGGATTGCTTGAATTAGTCTATCTTTTAATTACTTCTGATGTTTTATCAATGACTAGTATGGATTTTTGTTTAATACGCATTTCAAATTAATCATTTTATAAATATATTATGTAAACATATAGTTTATCCTATATTTACACATTTTAATTAATTTAATGTTTTTATGCTTTCAGCCTAACAAATGATCTGCACTGTCAAACACTTGGTACAAAGTAGTAGGCATTTCCGCTCTTCAGCAATATTGTGTAAGTTTTTATTGGTTTTTATATATTTTAAAATAATTTTAAAAACAAACTTTTAGCAACAAACAAAATAAGCTTTGGTGTATAATTTAGTTTTATAGAGGTGAGAGTGGAATGAATATGCTTTTTTTTTTAGTAAATTATTGAATATACTAATTCCTATAATTTTAAATTCAATATTAATATTGATTTCCTATCAAAAACACCTATATCTTATATTTTGGAATTTGTATAAGAGAAAATCAAAGCAGTAAGAAATCAAAGTATGTGTAAGAATACCTTTCTGATAAAACATTGTTTGCTGGCAAGGACCGTCAGTAAATCATATAGAAAAATTAAATTTTGATTTTCAATTTGAATTGTGTTTTTAATAATATATATTATGATATAAAAAAATGTATTCCAAGAAGGCTTGTGCAAAGGTATGGAATGATGGAAGTAGTTTTGAAGCTGAGGGGGAAGGAGAGAGAATGAAGAAGGTGGGGACTGGGGGGTGAACGATGAAGTAGGTAGGGTAGGATAGTAGGGGAAAACAAATTATAAACATAGAAAGTATATACTCAATTTTAGAATGTTTAAAATATTGTTTTAGTTATATATGGGATTGTATAGATAAAAAAGGTTTTATAGTATCTGAAAACTTTAATCAATTATATGAGTAGATTTGTACAGTAAAAACTTGATTGACTGTCATGGACCGTGTTTGTTGATGGTGGAGTGAATATGTGTGTATTAGAAACACTGTACAGTGCTGTATTATACCCCTGCTCATATTTCGTAATTGGCAGTAATGATTAGTACGTCTGCTGCTGTCAACGAGTTTAATATGCCATACAAAAACATCAATTTTTCAATGTTTGTGAATATTGTGCTGCAATCACTGTGGCAACCACTCAACTTTGCGGAGACTTATATATTGGTTTCTACAATATTTGCCTTAAGTAGTGTTAAAATTAGAAAGATAAGAAATAAACAAAGCAAACTAAGTGGCGAGACTTATAAAATGAAACAATAGTAATAAAAGTAAACATTTAAATTTTGTAGACTAAAGTTTTACGAGTTTCAAAACATATACTATTTTATTGATAAAAAAATATATAGTACATTCCAGTAACTCTCTAATATTTTACAAACATATAAAAATTAACTTTACGTACTTTATTAACTATTTTATAAAAAAAGTTATTAAAATATTTAAATAGATACTTTTTGAAATATGCGCATTAATACATTAAATATTCTGCAGAAAATAAGATTTCTGTTTCTTTTTGTTCTCTTAGGACAAGAAGCTGAGTAATTGCACTTAGTCCTAAAAGGACCTTTGCGCTGCTTCCGGGAGTGACACGATATTCTGGATGGGTAAGGTTGGAGGTTTGGGCCGCCTCCTGTCGAGATCCATAAGGGAGTATTTTGGGCATTAATGTCAGTCATGTCTCTTTGAACAAAGAGAAGGCCAGCTCTGTAACAGCCTGTCTATAGTCAAACCAGGCAGGGGTAGCACTCCTGCACGTCTAGGCTATGAAATGTCTTTAACACTTAACCAACTCATACAGACATCTCCTGCACTAGACTAGACCAATCGATCTACCCTTGCACCGCAATATCTCGACATTTTACAGTTAGTGATGTACCGCTCCTGGACATGCATAGGATTGCCTAATTATAAATGACACATTGGTGTTTGCTGTACCCAGTGTACAGTAGGTTCAACTGGAAGGTATAAACCAGCCAGAAGTGAACCCTCCTGGGTTATTTAAATCGTACCATTACAGTTGATTGACATATCTTGTTATACATCTTGTAAATAAATCTAATGATATGAAAATTAAAAGTAAAATCTGCATTAATTAGATACATATTATATCATACAATAAATTTATCATTTATACATGTTTTCTTCATAAATGTATCCTCTATTCAAGTATACATATAACCAGCGCTCAATTTGAGGTGGAACTTACCAGAATGGCATTCTGTTATCATCCTTTGAAAAAATTACGACTTTTGTTTTGTGCAAAAACTTTCCTCTGTATCATAGAAATGCATAAAAACACTATTTGAGACGTCACACTTTCAAACTAGTTTTCGGAGGGCCTCTGAATCCCTTTTTTTCTAGGAATTTTTCATACCTCCAAACCCCAGGAGGTTACAGTTTTGCCACCTCTAGTTCTAGAAATTAACCCCTGCATATTCCTTTGTTTAAATTTAGTGACAAACTATTTTGTATAATTTATTTATAAAATACTTGGCATTCTACTAAACAACTATATGCAATTCTGCGGTGTTTATTACTGCGAGTTGGAAGGTTAAAGAGTGCTTAAAAAATCCTTTTTAGGGACTTAACAGAACCTGTTTTGGTTTAGTTTTTATAATTCATGCTTATAAATGTACCAAAAGTCATTTCTGTTGTAATGGGAAATCCAGTGATGATTGGTTTGGGAAGTATTATTGATAAATATTGACTACAATTACACATTTTCAGAAAAAATGTTATAATACTAGGAAGATATATTTGATGTTGATGTTTTTACAGTGGAGGACAGAATAGTTACGGTCCCACCTTTCGCTGAATCGGTCTCGGAGGGAGATGTGAGGTGGAATAAGGGTAAGAATTTTCATCCTGTCATTTTGTAAGTATAGAATTTTTATATCACTGTTTATTGTACTCATGAAAAAGCAATTGAACCATATTTGTAAAGAAGTATTTGACAGACTGTAGTTATCTGCAAGTAATTAGTATACAACCTAGAATACAACATAGTTTTCCAGAGCTGTTTAACAAGAAATATTATATTGGATAACATTTCAGAGAAATTTACTATAAAATGATTGGGTAAACTTACTTTATTAGAGCTTGCACCACAGTACTATTTTTTATAGAAGACCTGGTTTAGTTTCATTTACTGAGTTTTAAATATTTATATTCACTTGTTCCATAATTTTTCTTTCCAGCTGTTGGAGACTCGGTTGGAGTCGATGAAGTTGTCTGTGAAATCGAAACTGATAAGGTGAGTAATGAAATATTTACAAAAAATGTAAAATTTCAGTGCCTTGTTCCTTCAATTCTGAAGAATCCAAATTGATGTAATCTCATAATCAGGCAGAATAATGTTCTAATCTGTTAAGTGAAAGCTACCAATAACAATTTACAACTCAGTTAGGATGTTTACATCCATTTTGTTCTTTGGCGTTTGAATATTCTGCTTGATTTGATTTGATTTATTATTTTTTACTGTTCTGTGTTGTAGTGTAAATATGTGTTAAATTACATCATGAAGGTAAACAATTCAGGAAGATAGATGAGGAGTAAAGATTAGTAGTAACAATTGTTGAATTAATGGAATTATCACATCACTAGTAAGTTATTCTTCCACTACAGCTGGTAACACCGCACCACAACCCAGGCTTGTAATGATATGTCTCGTACTATAGTTGAAATTTGACTTCGTAATACAATGTTTTATTGATGGACCTCAGTAACTCGTAAAAAAATTTGGTATAGTATATAACTTGCAGTTCTGCTTATTTTGGTTATCAACTCGTGGATTATTCCTAATAGTAAAGATTGGGTGATTCATTTATATAGAACAACTTAAGAGGTATTTTATATACCTATGTATACTATTTCTGTGAAGAACTAAACAGCTAAAGTGCAATGTTTGTTTCTTCACAGAAATAGTAAATTGATTTTATCAGCGAGTGACACACAATTTGTGACTAATGCATTTTGTAAAAGAGCAAGTCATTTAAGGTTCTCTTAAATTGATCTTATTAGTTTATGTATTTGTAACATTTAGGATAATGTTTCTAGTTAGAACAATAATAGAAACAGAGGTCTATTGTGGCATAACTTTTCTCAGATCTGTTCCCACTATTCTCATTTCCATCTTTGATTTAGTAGTTTATATATTCTCATAGATTTAAACATCGGGAAGTATTACTGTATTAGATATTATATTTTAGATTTGATTTTCAATACTTTTAACTATGAATATACTTTTTCATATTTTCTTTTCAGTTTCTTTCATTGCAACATAGGTTCTAATAAATACTCTCTGTATAATAATATGAAACTATTTTTTAAGTGTAGTGAAAATGTGGTTGCATTGTGTGTAGACATCAGTGCCAGTGCCGTCACCAGGTGCTGGAGTCATAGAGGAGCTGTATGTGGAGGATGGCACAAGTGTCAAGGCCGGGCAGAAGCTGTTCAAGCTTAAGCTAGGTAAATATTACATCTGAGTGTGCTTATGTGGTTCTTATATTTTTATTAACTATCATAAAAAGTCTCAGACAATAGAATTTTGGATTTCCTTATTTTTATCCTTATTAATAAAAAAGCATGAAAACAGCTACAAAAAAGTAATAATTGAAATAAAATTATTTTAAATTTAAGAAATCTGTATCAATATCTGAACAGTATTTAGAAAACATGTAGCATAATCTTACTTCTTAACTTACATACATACAAAGACTTATATACAATTAAATTGTTGACGTATTGTGGCCTTGCCAAAGATGTTTTTGTATAGCATCTGATAACTGAAAATTGTTTTCCACAGTGGTGCTGCAACATTTCAAGAATTTAATAATCTAAGCAAAGTTTTGGTACAGTATGAAATGGAAAGCTTACGTGTTGTCATGACAGTGGAAAAATTACACACAAAGTGTACCACAGTAATATTTTTCATCAAATAAAGTGTTCGGTTGTTTTGCTTCCTTTGGTTTCTGCCAGCTGAGATTTTTTTAAGTTTAGACTAGTGTTCTTTTGGAGATACATTCAATCTTCTTGTGGTTTAGTCTGGAAAAACAAATCAGCTGGTGTTTAAAAGCTTAATGGGTTGTTGGTAAAGTAGTTTTCATGCCCCCTTGGTTGAGTGGCTCGTCACTCAACAGGTCTGAGGAGTTTTCCTCATTCCTAGTCTCTGGTCAATAGTGAGTTCCTGTTTGTGATTGGTGAGTTTCACATTTGTAATTCATTGTTAATGTTCATTCAGCATTGTTGGGAAGCAATTTATTGCTCTTAAAGTTTCTTCTTCAGAATTGTTGTCAGTATTGTAGATTTGTCAGTTGAACTCTTGGGTTAAGAATTGTATTACGAACATGCTAACTGAACTCTTGGTTTAGAAATTGAATTACGAACATGCTTCATGGTCCAATATGGTCATAGAGGGCTGTCGTAAACTGCACATGAGGGACCAGTCTAAATTGCATCAACCAAAGTATCTCCACAATTATAATGAGTAATGAGACTAATAGAGGGCTCAGAATTAGTGGATACAAACAGAAAAGGCTCAGTCCTCATCTACATATCATTTGTTATAATGAGAAGATTATGACTGTCATATGATTCAGCAAGTCACAAGTTGCAGTAACCAGCTTGATGACTAAAGTTAGAGGCTGAAATTCTTTTCACTTGTTTATAGCTGAAAAAAGTTAAATAATGGATAAATTATCCAGTTGGCCAGGATATTTTTTTTTAAATCTGTCTGTTGAGATGTATGTTCTTTAATAACCCTAAATATGGATCTTAAGAATAATCGGATAAACCGTAATTGCCTTCACTGTTAGTATCAGCATGTCCATAATCTACAGACCAAATTCACTGAAATATTTTTATTTTTGACGTGTAGCCTACAATGAAACACTGTTATAATGGCAAGTTTTGTAAGGAAACTCTGGGTTTTCATTTTTTTTGCCCCTTAAATTATCGTTAGAGATATTTTTAAGACCATCCTGAAAGATGCTGGAGGGTAGAGAAAATTAACCTAATCAGAATAAAAAAAACTAAAAAATTGGATTCGAGAATCAATTAATGAGAATTCACAATCGAATTTCGAATAAGCCAAGATTTGCTACGTCACTGTTTATTGGACAGGAATCGTGTTTATTTTCCACCACATTCAGTCCAGCAACATAACAGCAGGTAAAATCTTCCTCATACCAAACTAGTAAACAAAGAATCACTTAAACAAGAAAATAGTCTTGCGTATTGTGTTGTGTCTCTGTTGTGATAGTCGATCAGTAAGAGGGAAACAGAAATGCCCGAGGTGAAGTGAGCTCTTTGTTGTATGAGCACATTTCCATTTGGCTAATAGTGGTAGACAAAAAAGTTTTACTTAGTCAACCAAGGTAAAGAAATGTGATTTTATAAACAATATTTGACTTGAAATTCACATATTCTATGTTTATGTTGAGCAGTTCTATTTGGGGACAACAGCTGATCGGTATGCAAATTCGTTATTTTATATAACTTTGGAGACAATCCCAAAGTTTTACAAATGTATTCCACTTGATGCAACATATTCTCCTCTACTAATTCAAAAGGACCAGGAAGAAATTCAGAATCATTCTCTACATTATTTGTCTCATCTTCGGGTAGCATCATTTAACTTTGTCAACTTAGATCATTTTAACCCTTATAACGTCACAGACGCCATATGGCGCATAGACAAACTATCTCCAAACGGCAAAGACGCGGTATGGTGCATCGACACAAAACTGCGTCTATAGCAAATTTAAGTTCCTTTTAAATCCGATCAATGTCACTAACGGTATGCGTCAACCATGTGTGTGGGTTATTGACCTATGTCAAGCGTCAAAATATAGCTGTCGCGTTACATTGTTTGAAACAATAGACGCAGTGTCTAGACACTCTCCCCGCCACACGGCACAGACGCCGTACAGCGCGCGCGCTTTTGTTTGCAGTTTGGCTTCAGGTAGTGCGCGTCTAACCATCGCTGAGTCGGTTTCCTTCGTCGTGTTTTCTGTTTATATGGTTTTTATTTATTTTTAATTTTATTATATATAATTTATTATAAACATAATTTATTTTAATTATATTTATATCATTGTCTGGTAATGTTTATAGTTTAGCTAATAAAATTTTGTGTGCCTTTTATTTTCACTTTATTTATATCTACAATTTAATGTCCCATAAATATATGTACGTACAAGATAATTTTAAATTTTTTACTTTTTTATACTTACCATAATTATAGAAAGTAAAAATAAAAATGAACTTTACACATTAAAAAAAATTTTTTTTTTTTTTAATATTGTGCCGTTTGCTGGAAGTCGTGAAAAGATATACTGACGTTATAAGGGTTAAGTCTGTAGTTGATAATTGAGCAACTGTTCCTTTATAAAAATTATGGTCAAAAAATTAACAATTATAAAAGGATCAGGAAAATTTAAAATGTTGAGTAACAAATTATATTTACCTTGGGTGATTGAAATGAATTGACCCTGATAGGAATTGGGGTAGTAATGATTTTATTTAAATGAAACTTAGGTAAGAAGTTCTATTAAGATTAAAAATTTGAGAATTGGGAATCGGTTTAGACAATTCTTTGTTTGACTATCATAGTATACAAAAAATGTAATACATACGTAGACTTGAAACAATTTACTTCAATTTAATTTAGACAAGGTAGAAGACACTCACAAGAAACAATGTTCATCATTTCTTAAATAAACTTTATTTATTTGTGGAGTCGCCTGTTGATGAAACTTTTGGTTTTGAAAGACCTTGTCCAAAACTAAACCATTTGGTGAATTATTGTTTTTATTAACAGTAATAATTAATTTGGTTTGTTAAAATTATTCATATTCAATTGTTTCTTTTTGGTTGATGATATTACAATTATGAAATTGCCAGAAATTGTAGAGGAAGGTTTTGCTGCTGGTACAGGAGTCCTAATGGAGCTGGGGCATGACATGACTTTCCTCATTTGCACTCTGTTCCTCTCTCGGAAAACATGGCCTGTGAAGATCAATAATCCCCTCAACCACCATATTGTTTTGCTTGCTGGGTGACTGGCAGTGGCTTGCAGAAGTACTGTGGGTGATGCAGTGCCACCACAACTCTCGCATTCAGTGTGTACAAACAATAGCTAAATCAGTGAGCAATTACAATCTACTGAAAAAAGTACTGTGTACCCGGAGAAATGTTAAGAGCGAAAAACCTTAAATTTTACATTTTATTTCACTAAGAATCATTTCTCGTGCTGATTTTCTTCGTTAAACTTATAACGAACATTGTCTGGTAACAGTTATATTCGAGAAATGTTATAAGAATGTGTCACTGTATAAGCTTGAGCATTATTGTTCTGCCCAATCAATGGCTGTCAATGTACAGATTGTTGAAACACAAATGTTCTTTATTGCCCAATTTTCAACAAAGAGGCTGAAACTTTACAGATTTTTGGTATAAAGCTATTGTGAAAATACACTGTTGTTGGAATAGAGAACAAGTTTAACTCTAATGTATAAATATAATTAAAAGAGTAAATAAATTTCATAGATGATCAGGAAGTTTCCTTAACTGGTTAGAGTAGATGTATAAAACGAGCTTTGACTTCTCGTTCTTTTAGTTCATTATACTTAGATATGTTAGTGAATTTATAGTTAAGATACCTGTTTGTTAGTTTTTTTTATAGTATGAGCTGATTATAAATAATACCTTTAAGGATGTAGATTTTGACAATGATTGAACTTTTAAAGTATCAGTAAACTATAACTTATTCTTGTTTTTAGCTTGTTTTAAGCAAGATCTAATGTATCTTGCATGCTTGTATGATCAGGTATGTTTTTGTATTTTGGGTGTTCTACTGGTAGGGTGTCTTTGGCCTGTTAAAAGAATTTGAGGTGTAAGAGTGAGTGGGCAGAAAAACCCTAGAATTTTTCACTAAAATTTTTTTCTATTACTGTATTGATATAAAATATTATTTATAATAAAATATAAATACTATATGGTGGCTATACCCTTAGATTTGTTTATGGAGTAGCATAAGTACACGATCATAAAACCATATTTATAATATTTAAATTATCATTCCAATTATTCATATATTTTTGTAATGGCCATAGGACCAGGAGGAGCTAAGCCAGAAGCCAAGCCAGCTGCTGCTGCTGCTCCTGCTCCTGAAGCTGCTGCTCCACCACCACCTCCTCCTCCCCCCACCCCAACCATCACTCCTGCTGCTGCTGCCCCTCCTCCACCCCCGCCAAAGGCCACCCCACCACCCCCTGCTGCACCCATGGCTTCCATTCCAGTGGCAGCTATTCGCCATGCTCAGGCCATAGAGGCTGCTACTGTCAAACTGCCCCCTGCTGACCCCACAAGTGAGATATCTGGCACTCGGACAGAACAGAGGGTCAAGATGAACCGTATGCGGCTGCGAATTGCACAACGACTCAAGGAGGCACAGAACACGAATGCGATGCTCACTACTTTTAATGAGCTGGATATGAGGTGCGACATAATTATGTGTATACTTTGGTGATATACTCCATAAATATGTTTCATATCTTTTTTATTTTATGGTACGAATAAAATTATAGAAAATGCTAATTAATATACAGGATCAATGTTTGTAAAATATTAAAATCCAAAATATAACATTATTCAATGGTTAAATTATTTTTATGATAATCCTTATGAATAATCTCTATCCTTAACATGGGATTGACAGAATTACTGACATTAAGATTTTATTTTTGCCAGTGCAATAATGGAGTTCCGAAAGACACACCAAGAAGCTTTCCAGAAGAAGCACGGACTGAAACTTGGGTTCATGTCTGCATTCCTGAAGGCCTCAGCCTATGCTCTGCAGGATCAGCCGATTGTCAATGCTGTTATTGATGGCAATGAAATAGTCTACAGAGACTATGTAGATATCTCAGTGGCAGTGGCTACTCCTAAGGTTTGTTAGTTTTCAAGGAAATAATTATCTTAATGTATAAGAGATTCTTGATTTAATGGTAATACAACATGGTTTATATATATATATATATATATTTGTTTTGAGGTTACAAATTGCTGTACTGACAGATCAGTATGGGATGGGGCATTATCGTGATGCAGAATCCAATTATTAGCAATGTTAGCACGGACACGGAACTTTTTTACAGTCTTTCTAAAATTTATTTATAATAATATTGGTAGTTAACTGTTTGTCCAGGAGGCACCCACTCTTCATGAACCTTGGAATCAAAGAAGCACACAAGCATGCATTTCAATATTGACATGCAAGCTTTTTTTAGTCTGAGTGATCTCTGTGAGCACCAATGCAAACTTTGATATTTTTTCTCTGGATCATACTGAAAAAACCAATTTTCATCCCTAGTGATAACACGGCTGAACAATTCTGGATTGATTTCCATTTGCCCTAACAGATCGGCTGCCACAGTTTTCCGTGTTTCTTGCTGTTGTGGTGTGAGATTTTTGGGGACTATTTTGCACAAATCTTTTTTATACCAACATCTTTAGTTATTACTAGGCGTTTTATCGATTGATGTTCAGTTCTTCTGCAGTTCACGGATAATCTCCGATCAGATTGTACAAGTTAACGCACCTTGGTCATGTCAACATCCGTGCATGAGGTCGGTCATCCACTATGGTCTTTATCTACAACATTCGTTCAGCCTTCACTAAACTTTGAAAGTTTTGAGCTCTTGCCATAACCTTATCTCCAAAAGCCTTCTAAGTTGTTGCGTTTTCATCCAATTTAACGCAAAAAGAAATGGCATACCGTTGTGCAATATTATGCAATTTCCGTGAAGAGAGGCACAAACACGTGTTAACTTATTACGTACAAACTCACAATTGAGCAGTAGCATCGGTATGCCGCTTGGACTATAAGCAGGTTATAGATCAAGGTTAAAGATATTGTGCCTAAACTAGCCTGCAGGGTTACCACATCTTGCACAGAAAATCAGTCTCATTACTTTATTTTCGTACCTTGTGTGTGTATGTATGTATATATATACATACACACACATACATATAAATAAATATATACATATATATAAATATAAAATATATATAATTTTTTAAGCATATTATTTTTTAATTTTTAGTTTATATTCTGTTTTATGTAGTTTTGAGTGATCTATAATATTTAAATTTAATATAAAAACTAACAATGGAAAACATTTTCCCATTAAGAAACTATGAAAAATATAGGCATATTAACAAATTATGTATGATTATATAATTGATTTTTCCTGTTAAAATGCCAAATATTTCTGGGAAGTTACTCTTGGATTCCCCTTCTCTCTTTCATGATAATCCTCAAAGACCAAAGTCAAGTAGTCAAACTAAAGTCTACTGTAAAATGAACCTCAAATCATTTTGATCTCAACCGCAGTTGATTCAAAGACAGGTGCCACAAGGATCCCACTTACTAATGACCTCTGAGTACTTAAGTGAATACACTAAAACTTTGATGTACGCTGATGACACAACTTTCCTGGATAACCGTTCACTTGAAAATCTATACCTGAATACTTTCATTAGTGTTTAAATTGAATATCAGTATTGCAGTGGAAATGACTTTGGTAAAACCCCTCTACAACTAGCCTATTAATATTTACAGGAAGATCAGGGCAAATGAATTACATATCAGAAGTCAACTTGCTTCATCAAACCAAATTCCTTGGAACCATAATTGACTTCTTTATCTTGGACTGCTTGTATTGATTGATCAGCTATGTAGTAGACTTCAAGCCTTTACGCACTAAGACAGACTAAAGGAATTAAATACCTGACTACTGCACCCTGCCTACTTTGCACTGTTTGAAACTCATATACTACATGGTCTGGCTGTATGGAGAGGAAACGTCAATAGCCAACATGAACAGAATTTGAATCCTTCAAAAACAAGGCAATTAGAATCCTTGTGAACCTCCAACCCCTGAAAAGCTGCAAAGAGGCCTTTTCAACTCTAAATATCTTGATAGTGACAGAAGCTCTCTATCCAAGAACAATACTAAAATACATGCAACTCAATAATGTACCAACTTTCCACTCATCACTTAAACACAGTATGAAAAAAAACCAACCTACGTGGGAAGAAAGCAGAGGAACTACAGAGCATCAGAAATACAGGTGAAGAGGGGGACACAACTCAAGTCTGTAGTCCGAAGATTGCCTTCACAACGGGTCATCTACACACTTGAGGAGTTATACTAAGATGTTTCAAACCAACATACACATTACACACTTTAATATCATGGACTCAACACTGTTTTATAAATAATTTCAATAACCATTTGATACTATCTCTGTACTTGATGTATATGATGTAAAACTTTTGACTGACTCATCAGCTAAAAAACTCTTTTTCTAACATTAGCCTATGGTAACCCTAATCGTGAGTGTTTGTCTATGATTGGCATTAGCTATTCAAGTGGTACAGTGCAGATGATTATTAATTTTTGTTAAATATTGTAATTTCTGTATTTGTATATGTTTTGTATAAGAAAATATATAGGTATATAATGTATAATTTTTTCAAGTAAAACATATATGTTGTGGAAACCCACATTATAATATATCAAATAAAAATTAAAGGTATAGGAGGTTTTGACTTATAGTTCTTAAAATATAGCCATTTAACTGAACCACTAAAATCCCTTTAAAATACATTAAAACTCTAAATCCCTTTAAAGGTGTTTTTCGTGTAATCAGATAGTATTAAAATGTTTAAGAATGGCAGAAATTGATTTGGTGATGATTTTATTCAATCAAACTTATGTTAAAATAACTAATAAGAATTCAAAGGTTGAGAATGAGGAGTAAGATATTTAGATTTGGAATCATATTAGAAAATTCTGGAACTAACCATAACTAAGTATAACTATGATAACTTCTATAAAATACTCACATTGACATGTATATTCATGAAAACCACTTTTGTAAAAAAAGATCAAAAATGGATGTTTTCACTGAAAACAAAAATTAGATTTTTTTGGGTCCTTGGTCCCGTACATACATTCTCCCTCCCTTCTTTTATACAGAGAAGTGACAACAATAGTTACAGCTGTCAGCTTGACTCTCAACAGCCTAATAAATAAACCACAGCGAGTGCAAGTAAAAATTTGTTCTACCTTTTACAAAAAATACTGAAGTATTGAGTATTATTGATGTTTGTTTGTGTTAAAGATTATTTTGATTCTTACTCTTAGATAAATTATATTAAAATAAATTTGCGTTCAAGTAAGCTTTAGTTTAATCACACCTAATCACAAGTCTTTTTTATGCCTATTGAGTTGCAGTCTGCCTTTTTACACATGTTTGTTCCTTTTAACTTATACAGTATAAACACATATCCTCAATAATGCCTGTATTTTATCTTCTTTTTTGGATGGAAGTCCATTCATTAAACATATTCCTAGAATCCATCCAATTATCAACTTTTATTGTAGTATTAAGTCTTGTTTGGTTCACCCTATGGTATCATAAATGCAGAATGTTCTAATGTCCTCGTTTCACTGGCAGGGGCTGCTGGTACCTGTCCTGCGCAATGTAGAGAGCATGTCTTATGCCGACATTGAGAAGGGCATCAATGCTCTAGGTGAGAAAGCACGCAAAGGTCAGTTAGCAGTAGAGGACATGGATGGTGGCACATTCACTGTCAGCAATGGAGGCGTATTTGGCTCGCTCATGGGTACTCCGATCATCAATCCCCCGCAGTCGGCTATACTCGGTATGCACGCCACATTCGAGCGACGCGGACCGGTCGCCATCAAGGGGCAGGTAATTGATTCAGGATTTAAATTCTAATCATAAGAACGTTTTCATGATGAATCCAAAACTGTGTACAGACAGTAACTGCTTTTCAATGCATGTAAGAAAATTTGTTTAGTTAAATTACAAATGTGTACATTCACTTGTAATGCGTGTAAGTTATTGAGATGGTTAATTCCTGTACTCAATTCTGACATTACTTGAATCTATATGGTACAAATCTATCCTTAATTCTTGGCTATTAATTGCTTACTGCTTGAGTTTTTTCAACGCATAGCAGATAAATAAACATTTGATAACAAGATCTTTATACATGGTGATCAGTTACCTTCTTATTTCCTCACTCCCCCTCTCCTGTAAGGTTAGTGGAGACATACATTTGAGCATATTTGAAATATTTGGAGATCTTATCTTCTGTTATATTAAAACTTTATTAAAGGTGCCCTCTTCCTTTGGAGTCAACTCCCAAAATGATTTAGGTTTTAAAAAGTTAGTCTTATTAATGTAAAAACGTTTTCCAACAGCTTAATACAATCAATGGACTCTTTGATAACTCTTTTGTTTTAAACATGATCAAGACATGGTAAAAAGATGCATACATAAATTCAAACTTTTCCAGAAGTTGGTTGATTCTGATCATGTATTGGTTGGTGAAAGTAACATGAACGTACACATATTAGATTAGCATGAAAATTAAAAAGATAAAAAACACAGATATCAATGAAATAAGTAGTATGTATTTTATTTAGTCTGTTTGGCCCGCTGTGACAGTTAAGTTCTTTGATGACACATCTGATGTTATTGTGGGTTTTAGGTGGTGATCAGGCCCATGATGTACATCGCTCTGACCTATGATCACCGGCTGATTGATGGTCGTGAGGCTGTGCTGTTCTTGCGCAAGATCAAGGCTGCTGTAGAGGATCCCAGGATAATCATCGCAGGATTGTAAAACTTAGTGAACCGTAGTGACTGAGTTGCGCGGTTTCTGCGATAAGTCTAGTTCGTTTCTGATGACTACACATGAGGAAAGAACAAAGCACTAAAGCCAGACCATCAATAATTAATCAAATGCAGAAATTGTCCTGTAACATGTCAACCCTGCTAAGGCAAAATCCAAATGTCTCTAAAGACGGTATTGATCTGTTATTTATAAATTAAAAATACTATCGGATACTTTTAACAATCGTCGTCAAACCTAAATGTTAATTGCGAAATGTGTTCAACTAATTGGTGTTTGGTTTGGTTGGTCGCAAACCCACTCATTTCAACTGCACTGTCTCAAGTATTATCGTAGTATAAATTAGATTATTTGTTAATGTTCTACTAATGTTTTATAAATTTTAAATATACACTATAGTTATAAATCTGTTTATTATCGAAAGAATTGTATTATTTGATAATTGTTTTAATAAAATATATCAATCTAAGGGAGTTTCTTTCAGATTGTGACCAAAACTCAGTTTTATTGAATGATTTTGCGCCAAAGCAACACCATTAGTAGTGAATATTTTTGTTGTTACTTAATTTTATTCTCTATTTTTTATGTCGTTCAAAGTTATTGTGAACCTTATTAACTTATTATTTAAGTTGTATATTATTAAATTATTTGTAGATACTCATCACGTTGCTTTAATTTTTTGTAAGCATTTGGTGCTTAGTACATAATAAAGAATGCTTTATAAATCTCCCATCTATGCATGTAACTTCCTTGTGACCCTACTGCAATTTATAATATTAATAAAATATATTTATTACTCATATAGATACTGTTAAGCATATATGAAAAGTGTCTTATAACTCTTATCTCACCTTAATTTTTGTATATTATCCTCCCAGTTCCAGTACAAGATGTTAAAATGTTTTAATGTATTTTTGATTTTATTAAAAAAAAAACAAAATTTAGATAACCTAAACATATTTTTTAATTTGCTCAAACTTATTAAATATGACAAACCATGCGTTGCTTTGCACCTTTGCCTATCTTTTATATAGCATTTTATAAATGTTTAGTAAAAGAATTTATTGTAGGAGATGTAGCATTACACTTTGAAGGTAGTACTGTGTACATCAATGGTAGGTAAGCTGCTTTGAAGCAACTGGTATATGCTTTTTCATCTCCAAAGGATTATCTGGATATATATATATATATATATATATATATATATATATATATATATATATATATATAATAACTCTGTAATTGATAACCATTCACTTACTGAATTGGAAGTAAGTTTGGTTGAGAGTAATTTTATAAAAAGAAGACAAATTAAAAATGGCTTGCAAAATTTTTAACAGGATTACTTGCCGAAAATTCTAGACTGGAAGCCAAATAAAGTATGGAGATAAAAGTGGAATAAATGAAGTAAAGCCATGTCTGGAGAATTTGGAGGCTGGGGCAATGTTACAGTACTGTTTATGGGCAAAAATTAATGAACGCGCAAAGTGTGAGCAGATACATTACCATGGTGTAAAAGGCACAAATTGATTTACCACAAATCTAGGTATTTATTCGTATTGCTTCACGCAAACAGCATTGAACTTGCAGGTAATACTCCTTATCGACCGTTTGAGCTTGTAACAAGGATTAATGATGCATTGTACCATTAAAATCGAAGAACATAGGGACCTTCTTGTTCAACTGCACTTGTAGTCAAGCCTTTTTCGGTCTTGGCGATCCAAGATGCCAACACTGGAATGCCTTAGTTTCAATGTCAATCTGTAAACCCTAAGTTTCATTGCCTATTATAACACATTTCAGTAATTCTGCATCACCGTTGACAAGCAACTTCCATTCACTGAATTGTTCAAAATTCAACAATTCTTGAACAAGAACACAATTTTGCTGTCACACTTTTCATACCCAAAATATTGTTTAAAAATTTCATACCATGAGCCAATTACTCGTATATGCCAAAATCATACACAACTTTTATTCAGTTCTGATATTACTTCAATTACCATAACACTGCGATTGTCCATAACCACTTCTTCCACTTTTTTTACATTTTCATTGGTTGTTGTACAGGGGTACCTATAGTGTTAATCATCTTCAATGTCTTCACAGAAATCTTTGAAACATTTATATAAATCATAAACACTGTCTTACTCGTACCAAACTCACCAGAGGCCTCTTTTAATATTTCCCACGCTTTGTTGCACATTTTTTCATACAAAATTAAATGCAAATTCTTTTATTCATTTGTTTACAAACAAAAATCACTGAGTTCATAAAACACGTCCAACCTTAGCAACTACTAGTGAAAAAGTAAACAACAAATACAGTTGGAAATATTATACTTCAAGAGCATGAATACCAACATAAAATAATTATGACAAAAATTGGACTCCAAACCCGTGAAACTTAAAAATTCCTGTCACTTTTTGAACACACCACCTATCGCATGGCTACGTTATCGTTACAGATGATTCTATAGCATAATTTATTAATGGGCTAACACAGAGAAACTTGACTTTGATGAAGTGACAAAGACTTAAAAACTAAGAAACTCAAACATGAAAACACAGGATTACAATTATACAATATCAGGCATACTTCCTTAATTTCTCTTCATGTTTCTAATTTGAAAACTAAGAAGGACCAAATTGAAGTTTGAAAGTTTAAGAAGTTTAAAACTTTTAGAAATCAAACAAACATTAAAACAGATGAAATCCATCTAGTTGGAGCAAAGCAAACATCCTGCAACAAAAGTAAATTTAGGAAGAATAAACTTGTTAGTGTTTCCCAAGTAGCTAAAGCAAGACAACCTTCAACTGACTTCAGCAACGCGGTTCTAGCTGAGTTCTAGCCACAAGGCAGAAAGTGAAGTTAATCGAGGACATCATACTGAGGACAGAGTTAATTTTTTTGTTTCTTTAAATATTCATATTTTTAAAGTTTATCGTTCATAATGGGCCAAGAATCACTACCAAAAAATTGAAAGAATTTGAAATATTAGATGATTTTTAATTTAAAATATTGAATAGCCAAAACAATCTGCTCATCCTTGACTAATACAATTTTCCTACTTCTCTCTCACTAGGCAGTGAGCACTTTGCAACAAAAGAAATTGACTTTTTAGACAATATTTTTTTAGCGATTGTGAATGCCCAGTTGGTACAATGGATCTTGACAAATCCAGAAAAGAACATGGCCTTCAAGTAAGAAAATATCTATATTCACTAGATTATTGACAAACTCAGTAACAGGATTCAACAACCATCACATTACCTTGATCTTTTAAATCATCAACTTCCAAATTATATTCTAGTAATATCTTTCAGCAGGAAACATCGCTTAAAAGAGGAGTAGCTATTAACAAAAATAACACCTTCGACTGAGTAATAGAAGGACTCAATCTGCAAGAAGATGAAGATAAATCAACTGTCCTTCTAAGGTGCCTTCTTGATAATATTCCTTTGAAGAATGATTATATTTGTGTTTTGGGTTATTTCAATGTTGATATCTTGGACAAGAGAAAAAAGGGAAAGACAACTATTTTGCATTCTTTTGACATAACTCAAATGGACCTTACTCCAACTAGAATCACCAACACATCAATGTTATCTATCGACACTACCTGCACAAACCTTAAATATAACTCAATAGTCATTACTGTAATCCACAAAAGACTCTCTGACCACACAGGCGAAGTTACACAACTGGAAATTCCTTCAAAACATTACATGTTCCAAGGAATGTGTCTTCATAGCTAGGACAGAGTGTACCTGACAGATGATACAGAAACGGTGTATTCCAACTACTACACGCCGATACAAATTTTCTGGGGAAGTAATTCTTGGAAGCTCAAGACAAATTTGTTTCAATTAATTGTGAGAGGGACAGAGAAGAAATTATTGAGCTAGATGAAGTCAAAAATGAACACGCCTGGAAATGAGGAAATGAGCGCTTCATATATATATATATATATATATATATATATATATATATATATATATTCATAAACAAATAGTAAAATCACATAATTTTTCAGCTTGTAGATACATTATTATTATGATGAAGAATCAATTATTGAAGAAACGCCAATGAAGGATGCATGCCAATATTTATCTATCATAAGTCGCGGTAGACCGAAAAATCCTAAACATTAAAATAGTGTGTCACTTCGTGAATATTTTCAAAGTATGTAATAGTATTACAGAAATACACTAAGATGGTCTAAAAATAAGTCCCAAAGAAAGTTATTGAACGTGATTAATTAGAAATGCTTCAAGAATACTAATTTATATTTAACTACACGTGATCATTGTAAAATGTTGCATTTGATTTGAGCAAGACGTGTGTCTATATTTTGCAACATACTGCTTAATAATTATTCAAAGAATATTATAGACATATGAAATTATTAGAAAACACGTAAGAGAAAAACTATAAATTTTTCAGCTAAATAATGCGAAAATAAATGTAATAAAAAATGTCATTTCGTCACTAATTTGTCATTATTAATAAGTTCTTAAACCATAATTATAGGTAATTGACATCATTTTGTTCCCTCGTTAATGCAGATCAAAATTACATATAGTTTGAGTATATTTTAAGCAATAGGTTTCGAGCTAGGCCAGTAATAGAGCGCGAGTGCGAGTCCTCCTAATGCTTTACAAGCGGGCACCCACCGTTAGTCACGTCACAACGACACCTGTCGGCCTAAGTTAACGCTGCTCCCGCGACGACCCAACTTGCACCGGGTGATGCAGTCAACCGACCATGCTGGTACGGTGTTTAACGTACCAAGGGTTACATTTTCCTTTTTACCTACCAGTTAGTATATTCAAATTATTTCTGCTTAATACCATTATACTAAGTATATCCAGGCTTTAAAGGATGGAAAGGTAAATTGACTTCCCTATAACATTTTTATGTCCTTTTGTTCTTAATTAAGCATTTTCAAAGTCTAGAGCAAGAGGGTAAACTTGGGTCAGCATCAAACTTGTCAGGTCTTAAAAGCCTATTTATATCAATTAGAATTAGAATAAATCAGGAAACATACAATTAACATTTAAATTATATGAGATGTTTAAATTGTAATGGAAAATAAAACCCAATTAATAAAGTGACAGAATAAAGGAGTTTAATAATTTAAAAACAAACCATAGAAAATTAATACAGTTGAACAATACATATTAATCCAATAAATTTTGACAAAACTCGTGATGTAAACATATGATAGTTTCTATTAATTAAATTATTCACCGCAGTGCAGCCAAAAATGAAAGATAATATTATGGTTAGCCACAAATTCAGGATTTGACTCTGAAGGATATTTTTCGTAACTTTCTTATTGTCTCTGATATATGCATGACATTTCGTTTAAAAATTCAAATAAAGATTAATTTATTAATTAAAAAGTTTTCTAAAACCTTTTATTTAAAAACTCATTACAAATGAATCATTGTCCATCCCTTTAAAACATTTTGAATGATAGACTATCTGTAATCGATGCATTTCGATCTAATGATTATAAAAGTTATTTTATGACTTTCGTTTAGATAACTTAAACTTGTATTGTACATACCTAGTATCACAAGTTTTTACTTTTTTTCTCTTTGTTAACAACTCGTAGTTTTGACCGTTTTGATGTCAGCCATTGATATTTTTGTTGGCTTTGCTTTAGATTTTTGATTTGTAATGTAATTTTGTCTTTAGGTTAGATTTGTTGAGTTACTGCTTGTGTTTGTGCACAATCATGGCTACAGAAAGATATAGCTTTTCCTTAACTACTTTCAGGTAATAAAAAAACCTATTTTCTTGTTTCAGGATTTTAATGTAATTCCATGTATTATCGTATAAGCTAGGATACAATGATTGTTATTCACAACTTGCTATTAATTTCGTAATCCTACTTGTGCTTAGAGTGTTAATCCTGTGACTACGCTAACCTAAGGGTTTGGGCCTAGACATTAAATATTAATAAACAATTATGTGTAAAACATGGAAAGTAATTATTTGCAATTAACTAAATAGATATAGTGTTATAAACAAATTTATGTTAGGAATATAGGTACTTTGGGATTATACCGACCACACCAGTATGAAGAACACAATTTATAGAAATTAACATGATAGAAGGAAAAAAACAACTCTTTAATTACAAAATTACAAACTTACAAGCATTTCCAGGTATTGTGATCGGTATTGTTGTCACTGTTATCTTATCTTTCTCGAGAATCCCGATTACGGCAGGCCCCGCGGCATCACATGATTTGCACGGTACATAATTGCCTTTCCATTACAATTCAATTTATATTTCTGATCAGCCCCTCTAGAATTTGATATTTTACTGATAGGTACTATCTCGAGGGATGTTTTTCTTTTGTTGACATCAGCGCAGGGCAGCACTGAAGAAGCCCGCGCTGATGACCGGAGGCACTCGCATTTTGGGTGGTGGAGTGTGATCAAGAATAAAAACAAGTTTTGAGTGTTTTTTTCAATTAAGAGTTTAGTTTTAGTTTGGTAATGTTTGTTTTTGTTGAATTTTTGTGTTTGGAGAAATGTAGAGGTAAAACACGGAAGTACAACAAAGCGACACACCAGCTGAACGGGCGGCGAGACTCTGCAATCACGTTATCTACTAGACCGCTCGATTTTGACCTCTGTCTGAGGATGGGGAGGGGTTTGCGATAAGACAATTCCTGTTTTATATTGACGAAAATATTGTTCTACGCTAATCTAGTACTGTAATCAGTAGAAGCAAAATGTCGAATAACGATTCATGTCTGGGTGTGGTCGGTATAATCCCAAAGTACCGGAATATATAATATTATTAATCATTTAAACATAGGCCTAGTTCTTCAATTATCATTAACACTTGCACTTGAAGACCAGCAGCACTTGCCTCACCAAGGTTGCAGACAGCTTGCATTAGTTTTGCCGTAGTTTATCCTTGCAACTTGTATGGCTAGTACAGACAGCCGGGCTGCTTTCATTGACAGCTCGGTGGTCATATTTGTTGTTTGCCTCCCCAGATTGAATTATTTTTCAATTTCCCCCGCGTTATTTGCATACCTAGTGATTTAAAATTTTTAAAGAAGAAATGAAAATTAATTCAAAATTTATTTTCAATGAATCCTTCTAATACAAAGATAAACATACATTTGGAAAATGTATCTGTTATCATAAATTATTCCTTTACAGTTATGTCATACTCAAAAATGAACTATAGCATTTTTATTTTGAGATAAATGACGTACCTTAGCTAAATTAAATACTAAAATTAGGGTGATAAATCCTCTGGTAGAGTGGTTGGATCTGGGATTGGGCTTGTAACTGTTGGATAGGGTGATTGGCTCTTTTTTAGGATAGTAGGCTCTCATGTTACACAATAGATCCTTTGGTAGGGTAGGTTTGAGCATTTGCATTATAGTCCTAGGTTATATATTAAAGTTTCTTGAATTATAAATAAATAATATTTTTTATGGTTATGGTTAAATATTATGTTTAAATGAATTTTGGTTAACATTTAATTTTGTAAGGTCTATGGTATGATAGGGTAGCGTATGATAAGTGGACCCGTTTTTTATATCGAAATTGGCAAACAATATTACTTAATCATAACCATCGATATAATCAATCAGTACTAATTAATTATTTTGAACAATTAACTTAAGTTAAATAATCCATATCAATAGCTGTAAACACTTTCAAATAATACACGTAAGGTAATATTTCAATTTTTTACATAAGTAAAATTTGATTATTAAAAATGGCAGTCAATATTAGAAAACTACACGACATTGCTTTGAAAGATGATAAGACATGTTTTTCGTGGTTTCAACATGTAGGACTTGTACCGAAAAACCCATTATGTGAAATTTGTGGGAAAGAAACAAATGTAACTGTAAGAGGAGCAAGTATGGTCGTCTTCAGTTTTCCTAATTTTGGTTATAATAATTTGATTGATCACTGTTAATATTAAATTCACATTTTAATTTAAAACATATGTTTGTTATTGAGGACTATAGATACTTTTATATCGATTGATACTCTAGGATTTGAGATGCGAATATTAGGTATCGATGATTACATTCTTCAATATAAAAAACCGAGTCCGCTTATTGTAACCCTATCCATATGATGTACCAAAATGCCCTACATAGAGGGATTTTGTTTCTTTTTGGGAATTTTTTAGATTTTTCAGTTTTTTCCTCTATCCATTTGATGAACCAAAATGCTTTACATGGAGGGATTTTGTTTCTTTTTGGGAACTTTTTTTAGATTTTTCAGTTTTTCTCTCTCACTTTTTTCTAATTAATATTGCTATTCAATTCACTTCTGAAACAAATTACATACGTGAAAATCCAACAAAATATGTGAGTTCTAAACATTTACCAAGAGAGCTAAAAATTCATTATTTATACACTCATTTAACCATAATGTCCCAAGTAGGAAATACTTATTTTGAAATCTTTTAAGTTATAAAATAACTAAAATGGACTATAGCATATTCAGTACTAAACTGGTACTATGTCCTTCATTTCAAATCCAAAAAAAAAATCTAAAAAAATGTTACATTATTTTTTTTGAATAATATTTACTGTACTAAACAATCTAAAACTATTTTGGTATTATCCAGAGGCCACTATTTTTAATACTTTCTTACCAGGGACCTAAAAAATACTTTTTAGAAATAACAGACTATTTGAGGCCACTCTGTCCCCATGTATTATTTGTTATTAGGCTATATAAGTGGGTAAATACATACGTACTTATTATAAAAAGTTAATAAGCACTCGCATGATCTGAGGTTGAATTTAGGTAATATCTCGAGGGATGTTTTTCTTTTTTTACCAGAAGTGTGGGGTGGCGTGAGTATAGCCCCCACTGGTGGCCAAGGGCATTTCGATCAGTATTTTTCTAGACCTCAGAACACATCCTAGATCATCCAACTTTTCTGATGTCCGATCACATTGGACAATCTGGTACTTGATCTGAGGTTCTGGAAAGTACTGATCAATATGCCCGTGGCTATCAGTGGGGGCTATAGTGGTGCTGCCCCACATTTCTAGCAAGAAAAGAAAATCATCCATCGAGATAGTTTTTATATTATTTTATAATAAGTAGGTTTGTATTTACCAACTTATATAGCCTAATAACAAATAATACATAGGGACAGAGTAGTCTCCTTCTCACTGACATTGCATCCTTTTGGGAGGAAGAAAACAAGAACTGATCGTCATAATAACATGTATTGTTTGCAGTAAATCAAATAAAGTCTGTTCTTTCTAATAATCTAATTATTTTAGGTCTCCGGTAAGAAAAACTTTATTATATAGTAGCCTCTAAATAATACCAAAGTACCACTACTTTTAACAATTAGCTATAGTACTCTCATTTATACAAAAATTTTTCAGATGCTCACAAACCGTACATTTTGAGGGAGTATTCATATTCAGGACATTTTGGTTAGCTATATGAATTTGTAATATCTTTAGCTCTATCAAGCATTTGCGATCAGACCCACCAGAACCTTGATCTGTTACTTGATAAGTACTATGAGGATGTTTTTTTTCGTCACCATTAGTGTAGGGTAACACAAAATGTGTTGTCCTGCACGCTTGTGATCGAAGGCATTAGTGTCTGCGTATTCAATGTAGTAGTTCTTATTTCAAGTTTTAATAACATTAATTTATAGTTTTCCATACTTTAATTACTTTCTATTCACATTATAAGAGTTTTCGGTACTTTGGGATTATACCGACCACACCAGTATGAAGAACACAAAAATATAAATTTATAGAAACAAACATGATAGAAAGAAAAAAAAACAACTCTTTAATTACAAAATTACAAACTTACAAGCATTTCCAGGTATTGTGATCGGTATTGTTGTCGCCGTTATCTTATCTTTCTCGAGAATCCTGATTACGGCAGGCCCCGCGGCATCACATGATTTGCACGGTACATAATTGCCTTTCCATTACAATTCAATTTATATTTCTGATCAGCCCCTCTAGAATTTGATATTTTACTGATAGGTACTATCTCGAGGGATGTTTTTCTTTTGTTGACATCAGCGCGGGGGCAGCACTGAAGAAGCCCGCGCTGATGGCCGGAGGCACTCGCATTTTGGGTGGTGGAGTGTGATCAAGAATAAAAACAAGTTTTAAGTGTTTTTTCAATAAAGAGTTTAGTTTTTGTTTGTTAATGTTTGTTTTTGTTGAATTTTTGTGTTTGGAGAAATGTAGGGGTAAAACACGGAAGTACAACAAAGCGACGCACCAACTGAACGGGCGGTGAGACTCTGCAATCACGTTATCTACTGGACCGCTCAACTTTGACCTTTGTCTGAGAATGGGGAGGGGTTTGCGATAAGACAATTCCTGTTTTATATTGACGAAATATTGTTCTACGCTAATCTAGTAATCAGTAGAAGCAAAATGTCAAATAACGATTCATGTCTGGGTGTGTGGTCGGTATAATCCCAAAGTACCGAGTTTTCTATCTAAATAATGAATAATGTGCAGTGTCTTAAGTAAATATTTACTTATTTCCTTAAATATGAATTACTTATTTTGAGATGTTATTAGGTCACGAATGAATCTATCAAATCAATTGCTTGCTCTGTTTGATCAAGAGGTTAAAAAAAATGTTATGGGGTTAAAGCCATTGTTTAATGACATGAAAATTTTGCTAGTGATATTACCTAAATATTGTATATTTAAACATTGAAATTACTGTTCTTCTATCTCCTTAAACATTTACTTACTTAATTGTTGACTTCATTTCAATTTGTATTTAACTGATTTCAGCCCCTCAGGAAAGTTGGTACAAATTGAGTATGCCTTGGCAGCAGTGGCAGCAGGAGCTCCTTCTGTTGGAATCAAAGGTAATCAATCAGGTAGACTAATTAAAAAAAAATATGATAGATAAATTAAAGTTTTTAATTACTCAACTTCTCTTAACTAATTAGAGGCTTGATGCATTTAGCCTAAGCAGAAAATATTAATCACAGACTTAATTTTTTGAAGATAATACTTACACTAAGATGATCAACAAGTTTTACCAAACTAGTCTTAACTCACGTTGCATCTAACTAAGTTCCTTATTCAGTAATGAGGTTAGATTTCTTTAATGTACACATTATGCATTACCAAAGGAAGTATTGTTTTGTTTTCATGTTGTTATAATTATTTCAGCTTCAAATGGCGTTGTATTGGCAACAGAAAACAAGCACAAATCTATTCTTTATGAGGAGCACAGTGTGAACAAGGTGGAAATGATCACTGATCACATTGGGATGGTCTACAGCGGTAAGTGACTTTGTTAAGATTTTGTGTAACAGTATTTAGTTTTAAAATGTTTCAGTGTATTTAAAACTGAATGTTTTCTATGTATTTAGCTTTAAACAAGTGGGCTACAGTGGTCACGATAATGTGCGTGATTTAAACGAAACTGATATGCTTAAAAAATTGCATAACCCTTTGAGTACCATGATAGTGTTTTATGCAATGCTATAAAAAGTTTTTTGTTTAGCTTTTACAAAGTGGGTTACAGTGGTCCCAATATTTGTGCTGGTTTAAACAAAACCGATATGCTTCAAAAAATAGCTTAACCCTTTGAATACCATGATATTGTTTTACACAGTGGTACAAAGAATGTGTAAAATCAAAAATAATTTGTATTTTGATATTGGCAAAAATGTTTCTACTGTCTTGTCCGGTCATAGGATATTTAGAAAAATATATAGATTTTGGACAAAGGCAAGTTTGTGATGGTGAACGTATTTCTCTGGAATTTTAATGTGAGCGTTAGTGAAGCTTATCACTATCAGTTATCTATTCATATTTGTATAGTATCAAGATAAACTATTCATAATTTTTGGAATATGAAAAGCTACTATGAATTCAAATATTTCAAATAATTTTTCTGATTTAAAAATATTTTATTCTTTTCAAACCAAAAGTAATTGCGATATGTACGTATATTATTGGCATAGTCAAGTCATGTTAGTATTTACCATTTGACTTAGCGAATAAATAATTGAACTACATAATGAATTCTGTAATTTTTAAAATGCAGTATGGGATATATTTTGTTTATATTGGACCTTACTTAACTATTGCTAGTTTTGTTGCTGTCAATATTGTTAGTGGATTGTTTACAAATGCGCCTATGTGTTATACACCAAACATGAAAAGCTAGCACTAACCACTAAAAATTTTGGACAATGAATGATAGTAAAAATAACTTATTGTGATCACATAATAATTTTAACATTCAGAGCTTCAATGTGTGGTGTGCTTTTTATAAGCCTTTGTCTCTTCGTCACAGGAATCTCTCGAGATAAATTTTTCAATTCCATAATACAATTTTTAAATCCTTCAGTGCTTATTAAGAACTATCCATCTGCTTCATCATAATTTGTTGAAATCAGTGTCACTTTCCATAACTTTTCTATATTCTTCTGCGCAAGGTGGTTTTTGGCCCTGTTTCAGTGGGGGTGTTGTTCCTGCTTAAGGGTGAAGAAATAAAATCTGCAGTATACACAAAGAATCTACCTGACAGTGAAATTACAAAACAAGAATTTTGAAAAAAAAAATGGAAGTAAAAAACAAATATAAGAATGTGTCAGGAGAATGAAACACTGAAAGAAGGAAATTACATCTAATTGTGGAGTATTTGGTTAGGATAAAGAATATATTTAGAGGAAAAAAGATTGAATATTTATAGGGTAAAAGATTGTGTTGATCTAGGAAGGTGCTACAATGTCAAAGATTTGGGCTTGTGAAACACTGCAACAGAATGAAGCCTAGTTGTTCATAGTATGCGGAGAAACATTAATACAGAGAGTATAAGAATAAGAACATGAAGAATAAAGTAGCCTGTTTGAACTGAAGGAAAGAATGTCAAACAGAAGACCGACATGATGTTGGATAAAGATATCCATTGTATGAATGGACCGCGAAAAACTGTGGAATCTATCAAGGGAGGAAGAGTTAAGAACCGATGATTATTAATCAATGGATTTGGGGGAAGGTACAGAGATGTGTAGAGTTTAGGTTTATGTAAAAGAGTACTGGAAGAAAAGCTGCAAGTACGATATAATGATAAATGGAAAGTGCCTGGTATATAATTTTCTGACTTGTGTCAGAAGTGTTCACTTAGTGTTTTAAGTGAAAACATGTAATAATGTTTTTAAAATATTACTCAAAGCACTCAGAGGATATTTTATATTTCAGGTAAAAATTGAATAATTTACTATGTATAAAATTACTACAGTATTTATAAAATTTAAATTGAGTGTCTTAGTAATATGTGATTTTGATTAACCTACCCACATAAAAGAAAGATGGATGGTAAAGTTAAAAGTGTAATATAACACTGTGATAGGTATGGGCCCTGACTACCGACTGCTGGTGAAGAGTGCCCGCAAGATGGCGCAGCAGTACTACACAGTGTATGGTGTACCAATACCAACAGCACAGTTGGTACAAAAGGTTGCAATGGTCATGCAGGAGTATACACAATCAGGGTTAGTACTTTAAAATAGTAGTAAATGTTGTTAAAACAATACTTTTCCAATATAGTTCAGGGTTAGTACTTGTTTAACCTTTTCGCCGCGAATTAATAAACCAACACTGTTCCAAGAATTTACATTTTTTGACAAAAAAAAATTTTTTTTTCCTACAATTATTAAACATTATTATTTTGGTTCCTTGAGATGTTATACACATGTTTTAGTAAGAAAAAACGCAACATTAAAAATTTTTTTTATGGTGAATAATACATGTTTTTTAGTTATTTTATCAAAAAAATTTGTTAAAAAAAAATATTAAATTGTATACGTCGGTTGATGTGCAGTCTGAATGAACTTTATATCATAATTTAAATTGTACATACACCCATATATGATATTGTGTAACAAGTAATTTGTACATAATAATATAAAATTTACCAGTAAAGGCTGAAAATGTGGTGATTCGCACGAGGCGCAGATAAGTAGCAGGGAGTCCATGTCTCACAAACACTCACTTTTATACATTTAGAATTATTTACACAAAGTTAAAACTATTCATTCTTCAATTTACTTTTTTAATAGTTTCAAGTAATAAGTCACAATAAATACAAGTTAGTAGGCCTAAACATAAAAAATAAAAAATGCAAAAATGTTGTCCAATATGCAAACATTCTCTTATAGCCTTACAAGATTGTCTTGGTTTTTAGCAATTGCAAGTTTTCTTATAAATCTTTATAGAGTGATAAATTTCAAAACAAGGAAACTATGCACAGGGGTGGCTCATCCTGGCAAGTTTTACAAAAATACGATGTTTGCTTTCTTTTACACGTGCCTTTCCCTTTTTTGGTGCAGCTTGATGGTAGGATACTACAAACAGCACAGTTGGGTTTGTGGTTTTTTTATCTCCATATTGGCTGATAAAATGGGATTTTCCCTGATAGTCTGTTCATCAAGAGGGTTTGCTCAATTTTCGACCCACGTCGGATTGCAGTTCTAGGTTGCCATGCACTTAGTAACCCGTCAATAACCTGTTCTCGAAACTTTTTGTGGGTTAGAGAGATCTTACACACCATTTTGCATATTATAAGCTATGCAGCCATTTATCAATGCAATTTCAATGACAAAATGCCATAGGGGGGTGGTACCATTTCATTGATTTATGGCCATAAGGATACGTAGAAACAAAACTTGTCAAATAAGTCTACTCCACCCATATTTTTGTTGTACAGTACTTGAATATTGGGCTTTGTGACTTCTCGTCTGCCTGTCTTTGATCTGACTTCAATTAATTTTACTCCAGTGTCACCTACAGTAGAGAGCATGTTTACTTTTCCTGTATCTTGCCAGGAACATGCTATCATATCCTTAGATTCTCTAATCCATGTTGTTGGGAAGTCACCTTTCTTTTTCTTCAAATTTTTCATTTGTGCAGGCAAATTTTTTCGGTTTGCTCTCACCCGTACCACATGCTCCCAACCCACTCAACCTCAGGTCGTTGAATAAATCAACACTAGAGTAGAAATTGTCCATGTATATGATTCTGTTAGTAGATTCAAAAACCTAATAACAAATCTTTTTACAACTCTACTACCCAGGCCCTCATCTTTACTGTCGGTTTCTTTCCCAGTATACACCTTGAATCTCAACAGAAATCCATTTGAAGAGTCACAGAGCGACCATACCTTGATTCCCCATTTTGTTGATGGCTTGCTTGGGAGATATTGTTTGAAGGATAGCCTACCTTTAAATTTAACCATACTTTTCATCTATAGAAAGTGCCTCTCCAGGCTCATAGTTGTCTAGATATGTTTTAGAAACAAAATCTATCAAGGGCCTTATTTTGAACAGTGGATCATATCCAGGATTACCCTTTGACACCTGATTGCTATTATCATTGAAAATGCAAAAAAGACTTGATTAGTTGATATTGGTCTCTAGAAAATTATTTTGGAAAATGCCGGAGTTTTTGTCAGCCAAAAGCCGTCTTGAAAATATGATTCTTCGTTTGGCTTATGAATGAGTCCCATTGAAATTTGCGTTGCTACAAAAGCTTTCATGTCCCCTTTCATCGATTTCTTTTAGTTGGTGTAGTCTAGAACGTTTGGGAATGTCAGTTGTTACATCACAACATTGTAAAGAATAAATATTTGTCTGTTCAGCTACATATTTATAGATTGCTTCAGGAAAGAATTTATGAAATGATTCAGTTGGAGTTAGGTTTTCAAATTTGACCTTAGGTGTATCACAAAGTGTAAATTTTAGGTATTTTGTCTAATACTATGTTAGAACCTATTTGAATTTCATCCCACAAGGTAGCATTGTTTTGTTGAGATTTAGGCCTAGATGCTCTAGGGCTATTTTCATCTAATGGATCATCTATATCACTTTCAGAAAGAATAGTCTACATTGTTATCACCTATTTCAAAAATCTGAGTCTTCATTACCATGATTCAAATATTCATTAATCTCATCATCGGTTATTTGTTCCATTATTAAACAGAATAACCTCAACAGGCTAGAAATTTGTAAAAACTATTGTCCCTGACTAGCCTACATACCTAACAATCACAGCCTTTTTGTTGTAAGATATTCACTACAGTAACACAACACTTTTTAATGTTAAAACACTTACTTGCATTAAAATATTAAGCAATAAAAACTAAACAATATGAATACAATAAATCAAAACAAATAACCAAACATAACCAATGTTTAATGTTAGTAAACACGGCAAAAGCAGCAGACGCGATCCCGAACAACTGCCAACATCGTCATGTGACTAGTCTAGTTCAAATATTTGCCGCGCGGCTGTAGCACTTTACAGAAGGCAGTGAATATGGCGTTTACTCACTTGGGACTATAGTCGACTTACACAGCCAACGGAGAAGTTTTTCTGCTGCCGTGGACTAAAGTCGATTTACGCGGCGAACGGAAAAAACGGTGAGTCGACTATTGTCGATTTACGCGGCGAAAAGGTTAAGAAGTTCACTATTTTTAACCCATTTAAGGCCAAATCTTTTTTTGGTGTGATTTGTAAAAAAGGCCTTTGTCATAATTTGTTCAGTGCCAAGAAGGCCACTTGAACACATACTATTTTAGGCCAACACATTTTGAGCCTTAGAATATATACATATATATATATATTATATATATAGATTTAGTTAAAAATTATGTTTTTTATATTGTCCATAAGAAATTAATGTATTTAAATCGAATTCTTCGTTATAAGTAGGATTTCAAGTGAAAAATATATTTTTGTATTATAATGCATTAAAAATAAATTAGTTTAGAAAAAAAAAAATAAGTTTAGGATAACAAATGTTTTTTAAGCTTCATTTGTTTTAATAAATATTAAACATTGCTTTATAACAGTTTTACATACATATAGTAAGTAAATATATTTATTAGTAAAATAAACAAACACACATTTTTCACATCTACTTCTTCATTATGAAAAATAGGTTTTTAACCCTTTTCAGGGCCAGGACCAAATATGAGATGTTGCAAAATTTTTTCACATATCATATCTGCTTGTGACTAATCAAAAGTGCCAGGCTAAAATTGATGATTTTGCAGTCTCTTAGATTAAAAATTTATAACTTTCCATAAAAAATGAGAGAATGGCCTAAAAGTTGCACCAAATTACTTGTATAGATATATACTATCAACAAAAAAATATATAGATGTAGTTTTAAGTAATTTAAAATTAAAAAAATAAATAATGTTTTAATAGATTACATAAACAAATTTTATTTTTTTATTTTTTTTTGTAAATAACTAAAAAAGGAAAAATAATTTTACTGTGGGAAACTATTTTATTATATTGTACATTTAGAAAGGAACACTCATACAAAATTTTATGTTATTTCTCTCATAAATAAATTTTTTATGACACATTTCGTATAAATACAACAAGTGATAAAGCAACTGACTCTTACACTGCAAGAAACTTAAAATAAATATTCACATTATGGATGATTGTAGGATCCATAAAAAGTTTCAATAGAGTTAAAAACACTATTTACCAAGAAATATTTACACAATTTTATTTGAAATTTATTTACACTTTTTCTATTTACAAATATGCTACTTACAATTTCACTCCCGTGAGATCGCAAATTGTCAGTCATTGTAACTACTACACACAATAGCTAAGCACTTAACTACTAACACTACTAATATTTATAACCAAAAAATAAAATAATGAAGAAGAATCCAGCATACAATAGTACGAATACACTAAAGCATAAAGAATGAACAACAATAGATCGAGTCAGCTGATAATGTCACGTGACAATTATTATTACAAAATAAAAATGCATAGACCTCAAAAATAAAAATTATATTCATATTAATTATCTACAAATATCCCAGGAATAAAAAAAACATAAAACTTTAATCATTTGACGTCGTATTTATTAAATAAAACGACGAATATCAAGGCGACTATATATTGCCGCCTGGCGCTTTTCGCGTATGTCACCGACGGCAATATATTGCCGCCTGGCCCTGAAAGGGTTAAGCAAAAAGTACTCTTTTACCTGATAATATAGTGAAAAGTTAATAATATGAATGCCAAAAGTGAAACTAAAATTTATCTATTATAACATATATTGAACTTTGCTCTATAGCATTTTTATATACTGTTATAATTATAACTCAATCTAAATATAAGTTGGTAAAATGGCATATGAGGGGTGTTCAATAAAGACTGACAGTTGCATACATGTAAACAAAGTACAATAATTAGTTTTTTCCAGTTGGTGTGAAACATTGAAGTATTAGCAACAACCAAATCAGTTGTAAACATTACTGCATATTTATTTTTGTCATGGCAACCGATTAATAAACAGTTGCAAATTTTTGCCTCGAAAAGACATGCGATAAAGTTTTGTGTAAAACTGGGGAAAAGTGCTACGGATACTTACAGTGACTTGAAAAAAGCTTTTGGTATTGATGCAATGAGTGAAAGAATCTGTTTTTGGTGGCATAAAGACTAAAAATGGACAGGAATCATGTGAGTTGGAAGGTGGCCCTAGGAGGCCCCTGTTAGTGCAGTCATTGAAGCATTAATTGCTCCGAATTTTTTTACTGGGGAACCGAATTGCATACATTTTGGAATTAGGTACATCCCTATCCTACCTCTTAACATTCCAAGTGAAAATGATTTGAAACACCGACAACCACCCTGGGGGTGGTTGCCCCACCACCCTTCACAGGGTGAATTTTTCTTTTTTATTAAAATAACCTCGATATCGATAGAAGGTCTAATATTAAGCAAAAAATCATCTACAAAGCCGTTTTTCGAAAAATTTTTAATACTTTTCAAGTTATTATTGGCAATTAGAAAGTTCGCACTTTTTTCACGTTTTTCATCGGTTTTTTGGTAAATAACTCCAAAAATAAATATCTCCAAGAACAAAATTTTAGTGGGTTAAAAAATTGGTTTTTTTTATAAAGATTCTAAGTGCAATATTAAGTCTAGATTTTAAAGAGTCAAAGCCGAATTTTTATTTGTCTGAAATTTAATCGATGTGGTCAATGCCATCTTAGGCGGTGATCAGATCTTTTTAGGCATTCTAATCAAAAAGGTTTTGTATTGCTTGTAATAAGCTTTAAAATGAGCACTATTAAAAGTCTTTTTGAGCACGTAAAATAAGTGTGCTGTATTGCAAATGAAAGAGAGACGATCATGTTTTTTCTTTGTAAATCAATGGTTTGTTCATAGTACAATTTTCCGCAAAATTAAGACCCTTTGACGATACGCAACGAATATCGTTGTGAGTGAATTTACCCGAAAAGTGATACTACAACGATATATCGTGTGTTGAATGTTTTGGGCGAAAATTGATATGCAACTGATATATCGTTGTTATCATCATAAATTTATTTTCAGCGTTATTAATTTGCCAAATAAATCATAACTATACTTTCAATTGATAGAGGAATATATCTAATTAATTTAAAAAATAACAATCATCCTTTTATATACTACGTTTCGACATCGAACTTTAACTAAATGGCAATTTGGAAGTGGCAGTCCGTCTGAGCTCGTCCGTTCTGCTCAACTCCGACGGTCGTGAGTAATTATTGTGCACTATCGTTTCGATTGGAGGTTATTAGAATACCGTTATAATTGCCGGTTATTATAATTTTAGTTCAAAATGAGTAAAAAGAGACCGAATTCATCCACTCCCCCTGTAGTGAGAATCTTTGATTGGCATTAGTGATATGAGATGCCAGGTTGTTAATTTCTCAATCTAGTACACGGTTCTGAAAATGGATCTAATCGAGACAGTACGTGAATCTGAAGATAGTTTCTAGTGAATATATTTTTGAAGACGAACAACAGAAAAGACCCAACTTTTAACCCTGACCAACCCAGGACATTCATCTTCATTCGAGGAAACAGACCACTGATGTTATCTAGGCCAGGTACCTCCGTATTGACCATCAGAGTCAGAGGAAGATGAGCCTCCATCTAGGCCTCTGTAGTTGAATCAACAAGTGGTAGGCCTAGCCTACACAAAATGATGTCCAACAAAATGATCTGCTGAAGACAGTAGTATTGGGTTGAGGTGGAGGAAGGCAATGACCCACGCTTACACATCATCGTTCACACTTTGCGAATTGAGTGGGCCAAAACTTTTCCTCAGCCACAAAATTCTAAACCAATTGTGTACTTCAACCTTGCTGGTATGGGGTGGGGGGGGGGTAGGGGGGGGGGGGGGGGGGGTGGGGGGATGGAGGGGGGGGGGTAGTTGTTTGGGATGGTGGGGGTGTGGGGGTGAGGGGCATATTATGATGTTGATGTGGTGAAGTGGTGTATGGGTAATTGGTGTTTGTTTGTTTGTTTTATATTTTAGGTGTATTTAGCTGATACTACGGTGTTTGTAAATGGATGGTCCCGTTTTTTCAAACGATCCATTGATCATGCAAACAGCGCAGACTGTTCAAACGAGTATTATTCCCAACACTGGCTCCTATCTGTTGATGAGATCATTGGTTGGCAATGAGGAAAGCGATTCGCATTGACTCAGTACCATCCCAAAAAAATAAAACACCCCATAATGGGGGAATAAAACGTTGGTTCCTTTGTGACTCAATAACAACGTTATATTCGTGTAGCTTTCTACTGCTGACAAAGGAGCACAAAGGACTCAGGGAAAATGAAAGATTGGTACTAGACTGTCTTAGTAGCACAGTTGTCATGCAACAGTTACAGATGGCAAATTGGCATGAACAAGGGACAAACCATTATATCTCGACAACTTTTTCAACCTCCGATAATCTCTTGCTAGGACTTTGTATGATCACAAGTACGTTTATGACTGGCACTCTCAGAAAGGATAGGAAAGGCATTCCTAAATCAACTACTAGGAAAATATGCTGTGGGTCAAAAACCTATATGAGAAAAGGGCCTCTCCTAATGATGCTCATAGAGAGAAAAAATCAAACACATCTGCAGTTTTTGAATTTTGTCTACTGAACTGCCAGTGCTTAGCCTCAAGACATACTCCAGTCAGAAGAAGTTGACATGATATAGAATACCGGACCAAAACAAGAAATTGCTCGTCGCAAGTACAATAAAGGTATGGGGGTATTGACAAACCGACCAGATGTTGTATGTGTACATGATTAGCGAGGACCATGAAACATGCCAAAAAAGTAATATTTAATGGTTTTTGGACGCATGGTGCTGAATGCATATGTGTTGTACAAGTTAAATACAACACAAGGCCAACTGAAGAGGCCTGAGTTTCATGAAAGTAGTGGATAGGAGATCTTCTTCGGAATGGCTTGCCAAGTAAGCAATCCCGCAAAATCCCCGGGTGTGGTGATGGTCCACAGTTGGGTTTCGGACTCAGGAAATTACGCTGAGAAGAAAAAAACTGTGCCGAACCTGTTCAGTTTGACAATCATCCTGAATGAAATAGAAGCGGGAGGTCATTTCGACAGTGTGTGTAAGGTGTTGGTTCTTGGTGTACATGGCTGAATGCCTCGGCAAGCATGTTTGCCACTGAAATTTATAAAAACTAAAAACTGTAAATAATGTTAGATATAAAAACTTTTTTATTTAGTGTTGTGTTTTTGACCAATAAAGTGTATTTTAAGACAGAATTCACAAACAAATATTAATTATAATAGAACCACTGCAATGTGTTTATGCCTCCAGAATTCCAAACAGATTGTCCTCAAATTGACGAAGTAAATTTTTATTAATTACCAATAAAGTCATGCATTTTTTAACTTATATGCTTCAAATTTTTCTAGGAGTGTTGACAAATAAATACGTACTTTTAGAATAAATTACTTGTCAATAATGAATTTAAAATAAATTATTTAGTTTACTACTGACAAAGTAAGAAAAAAAATTTTTGTTATAAGATAAAAACAGAAATTTTTTTTTTTAATTTTTAAGTAATTTTTTTTGCTTTTTTATATCTTTTCCATAATATGCCAATAAAAAAATGTTCTAAAGAACAAAACTAACTTTCAAGTTTTTCTATTATATTACATAGTACAGCTACAAATTATTACTATAAAAACACTAACAAAAAAGAACTAATTTTAGCCTATCAATTTAAGGAATAACCCTGTTAAAAATCAGTATCTAATTTTAGGAAAGAGGGTTAAAAGTAATCGTATTCCGCCTAGAACTAACTTAATTATGAATAGTTTGCTGGATTTTAGCAGTTGGCTGCTTCAGGACACATATTTTTCAAAAAAGGCACAATTAAAAAAAATTCAAATTTTTAAAAATACCGCCCGAACCATACCAACCCTCCGCCAACGAGTCTACATATCAACTCACAAACCACCCACCAACCAATCCATGGAGGCATCCCTACATCACCCAAAAAAAACACAACCGCAACCGCACAACACAACCACAAACCAATCCCAAACCACCATCCAACTTCCAACCCAACTAAACCCCTTCCGACAACAACTACATTGACCACAAAATTAAAAACCCAGAATCCCTACAACTGGTGACCCACTACCATTAACCGTACTAGCTACCAGAAAGCGACAGCCTACCCCAATACCAGAGCCATCTTTTGTACCCGGTCCAATGACATTCCATTGCTCACCACCTAACGACCACCCTAATGAACCATCACTTAAATACCAACCCGGGACCGCACCACCACACCACTGTAGCACATCACCGTACGAACCACAACCACCCGCTCCCCCCCCCTCTCCGCGGCGGTGGGACTGGCGCTAAACGTACCGTCCCGCCCTATGCCCGCCCCCAGCCCACCCAACACACCACACCCCCCAAATACCCTAAACTAACCTCTCCCACGATCAAATCCTATCCCCACATCCGTACCCATTCCAACCTTCCGAACTCCAAACAATACCCCCGACGCCCAAACCACACCACCACCCCACCCACTAAGACGACAACGCACCTACCCATACCCAACCATTCGACAAACAAACCGCCCGAACCGCAGCCTACACTCGCTCACATCACCCAACCGGCCGCCACCCCCCACCCATCACGCCCACCAAAACAGCCCCACTCCGATGGAAGCACCAACCCACGTCACCTGAACTCACCACCCAGATACCACCTGCGCCCGCCATAATCCCCCCTACGACGCACTTAAACCCCGGGTGGGGGGGGGGATGGGGGGGGGGGTGGGGGGGGGGGGTGGGGGGGGGACCCAAAACCCACACCCACCCTACCCATCCACCCTAACACCACGACTGTAAAAACCAAGCACACGTACACGATCCCCCGTTACGCATCCACCCACGAAATTATAATCACCACAACAACCAACACTCTCTAATTTGTACCGACAACCCCTTTCACCACCCCACAACACCAACAACCCCAACCCCGTGACCCTTACCATTCAATCCAAAAAATACCCAGCATACCCAAACCACACGTACTCTGATGAGATTATGAGGTGGTATACAACGGTAGGACTACAACCTGATCCCCAACACCCAACCACCCCAACCGATAACAACCGCCCATAATCTTCACCAACCCCCTACACTACCCAGCACCCCGCATACCGGAACCTACCGCGTACATTCAACCCAGACCTTTACCACCTCCGTACTTAATACCGAATACCGCGACTACGACTTACCTTCAGAACTACCAGCAAAAAATATCAACCAATATAAACAAAGCTTGCGTCCCTCCACGACCACCACCCCCCCAAACTGTATCAACGCACCTACCCCACCTTAACCTTAACCACACCGTACAAGTACCCAACCAACAGGTGATCTAACCGGCCAACAACGGATAGACATACACGTGGGGTATGGGATAGATAGTATACTATATAGTGATTTGATGATGGTTTAAGATGCTCCCAACCACTTCCCTTTCCCATTTCACCTAATAGCACCCATCAAACCACACCTACTAACGGTCACGCGAAGATGATGATTCGTATAACTAAAACATGACGACAGAAACGAATACAAGAGTAGTGGTGACAATTTAGGAATTTTTCATGACAAACCATATATTCTTTTATTGTTATTTATGTCAAACAAAAATTCTGAACGGAGATATGAAAGTTTAAAGAGCGGCGTGGCAGCTGGCAATCATAAGCCTCTCTTAGCCTTCATTTCACCCTTTTATACCGTTTTAGAAAAAGGTTTTTAACTATATATTGCAATAAAGGATGTTGGTGTAGCTCTCTAAATTACCTTTACAATGGTTTTTTATAAATTGTGAAAGCATAAATTGAAGGAGTTATGCTCCAAAAACTAATATTTTATATTCTACTTATAACTGAACCTTAGGAGTGGTGCAATATATGGACATGTTTGAAAGTACGCATGTATAATAAGAAGACCAAAACTATTGAAATGTGTATCTATATACATAATATGGCTTAATATATTTTGAAACGTAGGCACGAATACAAACCAACGTTAATATTATGTATGCTATATTAACACATTTAGTGAAACTTTTTATATAATTGTATAAATATATTATGCAACAAATGGCAATTTTTTACTCTAAATTTAATTATTTTTAAATATGTAACATTATATATATTTTACTGTTTTATTAGGGTTAGTCTTAATGTAAGAACAAACTTAAAAAATATAATAATCATATCAAGAAGTGTGGGATAAAATTTAAAATCCATATCATGTTTTATATCAAAACATTTTGTTTAACAAGTTTTTTATCATGGTGTAGTTTTCTAAGGGTTGAAAGGGGGCCAAAAATATTGATAATATATTATAGAGAATATAAAAATTAATTACCCATACTTACAACTTTATGTGTCATACCAAAGTATGTTTATGTGATTTTTTCAATTTAGGAGAGGGTGTTTTTTGCAAGGGTTGTAAGATTATTCAAGGGGTAGAAACATTATTTAAATATGAGGTAAGTTGTGTTATAAAACACATATACAATTTTCACCACTCTACTATTAGACATGTTTTCCTAGGATAAAATGGCTACAATGATCTTAATTTTCCATTAAGGGGATTGATTTACACCAACATACAACAACAAATCAACAACACATATCCCCTTATAAAAATAATAGGCGGAGTTCAGTTCATTTTTCACTTTTGAAGTTTAAGGTAAGATGAGCCAATTTTCCAAAAATTTCATGCAAATCGGTTTCACGAGTAAAAAAATTCCTGAGGTAAGACCGTATTTTTTCGCTTCGATGACTGTCACTAACATGTTTCTGCCCTTACCGAAGAAACAATCAACACTGGGGGTGTTATGATTTACCCACATTCAACTATAAGACAGCCTTCTATAATTCTCGATATATCAATTGGAAGTGTCCATACACTCATGCATGATCATTTGAATATGTCATGTGTCTGTGCTTGTTGGATACCACGTCTGTTAACGGTTCAAAAACAAAATTGCATTGAAATTTGCCAACTTTGTTTACAGAGTGTGCGTCGAGAAGGTGATGCATGGTGGAAAAATATTATTACTGCTGATGAAAGTTGGATTTACTGTTATGATCTTGCAAACAGATTACAGAGTGGGTGGAAAAAGGTGGACCGACGCCAAAAATAACTTGTGCTCAAAGGTCTGCTATAAAGGTAATGGTGATTACGTTCTTTGATTATTGTGGTATGCTGTACACCCATACTGTACCACAGGGTCAGACAATTAATGGGGAGTACTACATTTTAGCATTGAAGCAACTAATCAAAGATCACATCCCAAAAAAGTGGCCAGACCTTGTCGGACGCTGGAAACTGCATCACGGCAATGCTCGCCCCCATGTGGCCAATACTGTGCTTCAGTCTCTAGCCAAAAAAGGAATTGAAACTGTGCCACATCCACCCTAAAGCCCTGACTTTTGGCTCCAAATGACTTTTTCTGTATCCTCAGGCCAAAAAGGAGCTCAAAGGCCGGTGTTTTCCAACTGCTACTGTCACTGTTAAGACTTTAAAGGTGATTTTGAAAGTTCTGTCTAAGGAGGGTTTTGAACACGTCTTCAAGGAGTGGCAGAGGCGGTGGAACAAGTGTGTGGTTTAAAATGGCGACTACTTAGAAGGAGATACAATTGTTTAAGTCTAAACTTTTATATTAAGGTATTGAAAGAGTACTGTCAGTCTTTATTTAATACCCCTTGTGTATTTGAAGTTGCTATCTTGTATATAAGTGAAGTAATAGTGCATATGAAAGTTACATTACTTGTAGTTTATTATCTATTAGCAGTTACAGTAGGGTAGGACCTTGATATATCGAACCTCAAGAGGATTTACAAAACTTCGATATATCAAGAATTTCGATATAATGAGGTTCGATATATCAAGGCTGTTTGGGGCAGACTTTCGATATATAGAGGTTTACAACTGTTGTATTATTCATTATATCAAGGTAACTCTGACAGACTTCGATATATAGAGGTCCATACCCACTTCAATAATACAGTACAATTAAGAATCGTACATTACTTTATCGGGAAATGTGAATAAGAAATTATAACAAGGTACACCATACATCAATTTAAATTTATTTATTTTTTAAACTAAACGTTTATAGAGTAATATTATTACATAAATATGAATATGAAATACTGTAAGTCTTAAAAAGTTATGTTGTACAGTATAAATACACAAGTCTGAAATACGGGTTCTACTGTACTGTATTTTTAAATGTTTAAAATGCTACTGTAATGTAGGCTTACGTACATGTTATAAAGAGTTTGCAAAACTTATTTAACTGTTGTTAAAAAAAATCTGAAATTGCAGTTTGTCTACCTGCGTCGAAAGTCACTTTGTCCAACGTGTCGTCTAAAATGGATAAAGACTGGATTATTTTGTCATCCATAGACGTCTTCTTTTGGAGGAAACTTCGCAACTTGTTGATGGCACACCGGGCATCGCGAAGGGTGGGGTCAGGCGTTTCGACTTTGTTGTCGTCATCATCCTCGCCGTCCTCGACTACACTGTCTTCTACACTCGTGTCCTTGGAAAGGGAAACGGATGCAATAATGTCTGCATCGCTTAATTGGCCGCAAGTAGCAAGCTCGTCATCGACGGCCACAAAGTCTTCGAAAAAAAAAAAAAAAAAAGACAGCCCTTCCAAAAGTAAGGGCCTGAGTCTCTTGTCTCCACAGTTACAGGACTAGCAAGTTCACCGTTATCCGTTTTCAACAATTGAACAGTCTTCTACAACACTTTCCTCTTCTTCGTCAACTTGCTGTTTTAAAGCCACTTTTCTTGAAGCAGTTTCTTTATAGTATTTTCGGTAACATTGTTCCACGCCCTTAGAAGCCATCCACATTGCATCAAGTATGCTTATTATTTTTGTAGGGTTCTTGTCCTCGAGGTCACGAAGGAAGAGGCGTACAACTTCCTTCCGGTAGTAATGTGGACTTTAAAGTTCTTAATTATTCCTTGATCCAATGGCTGTAGCTTGGATGTGGTGTTTGGAGGTAAGAACTCGATTTTTACGTTTTTAATTTTTGGGATGTCACCGTGAGCAGTAGCGTTGTCCATAAACAAGAGTATTTTTTTTTTTCTTCTTTTTTCTTCATTTGTCTGTCCAAGTCCGTTAGCCATTTCTCAAAAACCCTGAGTTCATCCATGACTTTTTGTTTGATGTGTTAGTTTCCATTGGAAAGCTTTGAACCCCTTTGAAACACCTTGGATTTTTAGATTTTCCTATCATCCAATGGTTTTTAAGCTTCACGGTGCCATTTTGATTTGTTCCAAGCAGCAATGTAACTTTTTGTTTACTATTCTTACCTCCGTGGCAAGTGTCACCTTTAAAAGTTAAAGTTTTTTTGTCAGGAAGACACTGGTAAAAAAGACCTGTTTCGTCTGCATTAAAATATCGTCTCAGGTTTGTATCCCTTGACAAGATCAGGCAGTTTTTGCGACCATTCTGTGCAAACATTGTCATCGACACTCGGCACTTTCGCCAGTCACCTTTTTGAAAATCACTTCATTTCTTTTTTTTAAAGTTTTGGGAGCCAAACCGTTGCTTGCTTGAAAGTCAGGTTTATTTAATTGCGCAGCAAACTGTGCTGCTTTTTCTTTTAAAATTGGGCCACTTACAGGAAGGTTTTTATCACGGCACTGTTTTAACCACTGATAAACCACTTTCATCTACGTACCTTGAATTCGGGTCCTTTTATTCTCTTGCACGAAGTTTCCTTGGCGTTCATATTTTTCTCTATTTTTCAATATGGTCGAGAGAGTATTCGCTGGTATACCAAAACTCCTTTGCAATGTCACTTTTTTTCTTACTCCCGGCGTCCACAGTCCTCTATAAGTTTAAACTTTATCTTGATAAGGATAAAGTTTTTCCCGTTTTTGCCATCGCACTTTTTTAAACAAAACAGTGTCACAGTTGAAAAATCTGCCACGCACAAATAATTCACTAAGATATACCTCAACTCGCACTAATCGCGGTAACGTCCAAATTAAACTGAGGGTGGAGTGGGGTGTGATCCACCACTGGCGTCTACAGAAAACAAAGGAGTGTCGGTTGGTGGGGGTTTCAAGTCTCGACATGAAAAATACGGTACCTACTCTACTTTAATGGTTGTTCGTTTTGCACAACACGACAATACAGTACTAAAGTTCGTTTCGTTGATAAACTGAAACTTCGATATGTTGAGGTAATTACAAGAAAACTTCGATATATAGAGGTAAAAAATAGGCAAAAATTATTGGCGAAAATTCGATATATTGAGGTTATTTACTTTGAAAATCTTCGATATGTAGAGGTAAAATTAGAATTGAAGTAAATGGGACATTCAAGGGGGAATGACAAAACTTCGATTTATCGAGGAATTCGATATATTGAGGTTCGATATATCAAGGTCCTACTGTACATAGAGAGTAAAAACTCCCAAGCTGAAATACATAATATTTTTTAAGTTTAATGAAATGTGTAAGTTTCCCTATAAGGTTCTTCAGTTTCACACTATTTGAACTTAAAACGTAATAATAAAAAATACAGCTGAAAGGGGTCTATTAAGGCAATTGGCAGCGAATGTCAATTTTACCTTTAGAGTTTATTATGGCCATCGGCATCTTATCAGAAACAGACCTGTGAGATAAATAAAATATTTGTTGTAGCTTAGCTTGTTTTGTATATCTGGATTTGACTGTGTTCCTAACAACTGTGTTGTCTATGAACAATACATACTGATTGACAATAGAAAATACATGCTTTAGTACAAAGTGACTCACTTTTTAAACTCTAGTCAAGTGGCTTTATCTCATTAAAATAAGATTGCAATTTTGATCACTAGTTGATTGTTGAACTATCAAACAAAAATAGTTCTGGTACAATAATAAATCTTTGATGTCATTAGAGTTTGTTAGTTTGTCTCATGCCAGATAGTACTGTGTCTCCTTTATGCATTGCAATTAGGGCCTGGGTAATCATAATCTCCCTGAACTATAACTTTTTAATAGTTTAATTTTTAAACATTTATAAAGTCATAGTTGTAACAAAAGAATTCACATGGGATCATGACCATCGCCATAGGTGAGTTTAAGACCACAGGAGAGAATAGAGACATGTGATTAATAATTTTAAAATATAAGGAATGTCTGTGTGTTTATGTATTGATCTTCCTTTGCTGGCCAATTACACTTGGACCGACAGTCTCAGATTGGTTACGGTGGTGAAGAGGGAGTCTTGCGAGACAACCGCTAGTAATTCACTGTGCTCTGCCCAGTCGTCAGCCGAGTCACAGTGCCTTTTTTATGTTATTCCATGTACTTATGTCGAATTTCACTATGATTGAACATCTTGAGCAAATAGTTAACATAAGATTTTTCCAGAAATTGTCCATTCTGCTTTAGAGATAGTCTCTGTGATACAGAAACTTTGATGACAAGTTCATGGATGATGCGGAGATGAAGGAATGGCTTAGGCAACTCAAAGATGGCAGCATTTGATTGGAGAGTGACAAGCCTTAATAATGAAAGAAAAACATGTATGTGACAACGAACAAAAACTGTTGATTGACTGTACGGCAGTTGGATGAAAATCTTGGCATCCCACAATCTTCAGTTTGTGATATTTTTCATGAATATTAGAAAATGTATTTGAGAAAAAGTGCACACAGAGAGTTTGACCTCTATTGAATTATTGATACTATTTCCTACAAATCTGGGATATCACAAATATATAAACAAATAAAAGAAATAAATGATTAACTTTATGAATTTATTTAGTACTAATAAAAATGTGTATTCTACATTTTTATACTTATGTTTGTTTGTTTATGAATTCCAGAGGTGTGAGACCATTTGGTGTGTCCCTACTGATCTGCGGATGGGATGAAGACCGCCCATACCTGTTCCAGTGTGATCCCTCAGGTGCATATTTCGCATGGAAAGCTACAGCCATGGGAAAAAACTTCATTAGTGCAAGAACGTTCCTTGAGAAAAGGTATTTTTATAGGCTTTTAAGACTTTCATAGTAATTGTTTATTGAAGCTTTTTGCAAGACTATTGGTTTATCAATTCCAGATTTGGTTAGCTACTCTGGTATGACATGTTTTGAAATAACAAGTTTTTCAGAAATATAAAAATGTTAGATAGTACATATGTGGTTAATTTTTAAAAGTCAGACTATTAACCTTTAAAACATGAGAAGAAAGTTTTTCAGTTCAATTAGTGTGTGAATTTAAAGATAACAAATTCTTTTTTTGTCAAAATTAAATTTATTTTTTCTTTGAAGAAGGAATAACAAACAACAGTTTTTTTTTAAAGCTACCGGTTTTACACATGACGCACTGTATAGGTAGGTGCGCCGTATAGTTATATCCACATGCTGTGCCTCTCATTGTAACATGAAACGTTGATAAAAGAAAAGGTTTATTATTCTCAACAACTGGAGACATTCCCGCAAAAAAGCCACTTTATAAAGTAATTGTAATGCTTTTCTATGAAAGTAATGGTAGCATTCAATAGTGAATAAATCAATGTATCAATTAGTATAAAGTTCAGTACTTTTTGATCTTTGATACAAGTCGGAGAGAAGAAGAATATCATATCTCATTCTTGTCATTGCTTTGCTGTTGTTAACGTATTGTTTAGTTTGTTTACGTTTCTTGTTGCAATTATATAATGTTATTTGAAGTTATTACTTAGTCAAGTGTATAAACATGTTTTGAAAAGTATTGATCTTCCTCAGGAATGATGTAGTGAAACAAATAATTAGTGTTTTTGTTCTAAATAAGTTTTGTAATATATGTAGGCCTAGGTTAGAAGTGTTAAATTTGTATTTATTTATTATATATTTTAAATTTTACTAACATTATATGCATTTGAAATGATAGGAACCATTTAAATCGATCTAGTGATATAAGAGAGTTGTTAGAAAGTGAACCAGTAGACCATGACAGTGTTAGTGAAATTGATTAGGCCTAGTGTAAGATATCAGTGCCCCAACCGAAACTAGGTTTATAATTGTACATTTTTATAAATACCTTTTTTTAACAATTAGGGATATGTGTTCACAATACAGACTGTGTCTAGTGGATTATTAAGATTTTATTTTTTTCAAAATGAGAAGAAAATTTGACCATTTTTTTCTAACTTTGAAGAGATAAAGTTTGACATGTAAGAAAATTTATGCTTTCCGTGTTCATAAATATGATGAGTTTTGTTACATAATTTAGTACTTGTACTTGTTATTGATAAATTATATGTTATTGCTAACTCTTGATGTGGTATAATACTGTTTTATGTACGGAGAAACTATTTTTGTTGAAATGTATGTTACCAGGGTAATGTCAATTTTTATAAAAAATGCTCTGTTGCGAGTTTTATCAATAAAAAAAATAAAAATTATAAAGTAAGTCCATCAAACTATATATTTTCTGAAGCTAGAGAAACATATAAGTTAAATCACTTTTATATTTTGGAATTTTGATTTATTACAGATATGCCACATCTGTATTCCGGGAATTTTTGGTTACCCTCTCATACATCAATAAATATTTCTTAAAACTGTTAAATGAATTAAATTAATCCTATTCTCTATCCTATTAAGTAAATCATGTAAAAGGTTATGAAAGTCAAACAAGGTATGTTTTTGTTAGTAAAGTTGATTCTGTTGTCCAATTCTTAGCCCAGCTCGTAGCCAACAGCAGATGACAACAATAAAAGAATAACCTTAAAATATATGGTGTTGTCATATCTCCCACCAGATTTTTTGAGAACTAATAAACATATCTGTAATATTATTATGAACCAGAAAGACTTGAGAGAATTGATTAAGGGGAAAAACTGTGCTTAAATCACACTCAGTGCCATCAGTATAGTTATTAAACAATGGCACTTAAGCACGGCTCGAGCATAGATTCCAATGTGTTAATATTACGTATTCATTCTGTCATTGAACTAGTCGAGTTGAATAATGTTAATTTTTAACTCTCTAGTAAAGTTATGTATTGTTTGCACTGGAAATAATCAAGGTTCTGATTCTGTTTTGAGGCAGACAATATAGAAATCCTGCCTTCAGTATTTAAAGCAGTAATGAGTTCATGATATTTCACACTGCATCTAACCTGTCATTGGCCTAGAATCAAACCTTCGATGCATGCCTCTTCTTTCACCTTCTTAATTCACTTCTCAACTTACTACTCATGATTTTTATGATTGAATAATCAGTAGGGTATGTAACCTTTATTATAAATAAATAAAATTAAAATTTGTATTTCTTTTGTGTCATACTCTACATATACCGGACTATTATGATTAACACTGTTTTACGATCAGTTACTTTCATAGCGTTTTAGCTGTTTCTTGTTTTTAATAATCCTACGTTTGTTGTAATGTTTGTAATGTTTTTGTATTATTTAACACTTTTAACACAAGGGCTAAATTTGACTTATAAGGAGTAATGCTGAGCCCCTTGTGCATGGAACAGACTCAAATACTCAAGCCTATTTCTTTCAATAGCATACATTTAGACTGATAGCTGCATTAGAAACATATTGTGTACTTGGTAGGTATTGTATACTACAGGGCAGAGGTAGGGCACACATGGTGAATTTGGGCAACACTGTAGTACTTGTAAAATGTAGTATAGTTTAGGTTCCTAATTGAGTTTTCAAAGCCTATACAGCGTACAAGATTACTGATTGTTCATTTATGGGTGATGTAGCTTTTAGAGAGGCACTTACTAGTAGAGGGAAATATCGCTGACAATATAAACGACATGAGGTACCAGGCACACAAAGATTTAGTTGTACCGACCAAAGTATGGTGAAGTGAATCTACTGTTTAGCTATTGTATGTATTAATAATTATTTTAGGGTAATAATGTTGCCCTTTTTTAAAAAGGTTATCAACCAAATTTTAATAATTTTTTCAAAAATGATGAAGAGGACAAGGTGGTCATTACATTGGATCACTCATATAGGAGCTTAAATATAATTTTGATAAACCTCATGTTTTTTACTTCATACAAATCAAGTTTATGTCTATAACAGTTTGTAAAATTGTCATGTGCTAATGAATATTACTGGACGTTACAGATACAGTGAGGACCTGGAGCTGGATGACGCAGTGCACACAGCCATCCTCACTCTAAAGGAAGGGTTTGAGGGTCAAATGACAGCTGACAACATTGAAGTGGGTGTTTGTGATGCCAGTGGCTTCCGCAGGCTAGATCCCTCCTCTGTTAAAGACTACCTGGCTAATATTCCTTAAGATATTTATGTAGTTCTGTTCAAACATTTTTTTCATAATTAAAATCAAGTTTTGAAATTTACAGTTTACATTTTATTACCAAAGAATACTTCTATCATATTTCCATTTACTTTATAAGATTATTGGCGTTTATGATATATTTATGATATAAAAACTGAAATGTGCTTAATGGTAAGTCTTTCATACATTTTTAACACTGGAGAGCTCAAAATAATACCATGATGTCATCATTATTTTTTAATTTCCTTCTCAGAGGACAAGCTAGCCTCCTTTTTAGTTGTGTACTGTCCCATTCCCATCGGCCACTGGTCTATGCAGTGATCTTGCATTAAGGAGAGGTTCATACAATGTAAAAAGTACAGAAAGAATGTGCAATGGTCACAAACGAGATTTGAACCTGAATTGACATTTAACACTGAAGCTTTCTATTAAAGTATTAATAATATGCAGTATAATAGAATAGAAAATATTCTTTATTTACATATTAATCACTAACAAATATAGCGGCAACTTCTATGAAGTTAAAACATTCATAGAAACTTCTGTTAGCTGTTGATGACAGTGTTGAACTCTTCCAGGTTATAAACACAGTTCTTTCCATTATCTACATGAACATTTTCTTCAGAACGTGAAGAACAAGGTTCTTGAGTTTTCTTGTTAGCAAATAATGGTTGTACTATTTTCATGGAGTAGAAAAACATGATGAAACGTTACACTGTGATAGTAAATAAATCGCTGCAGCAAGGAATTTTTTAGTTCAACTTAAACTTTTTAAAGTAGGTTATATCTAAATTACAGAAAGGGGTCTGCTACAGAAAAAGTTACCACCAAGTATCTATTTTATAAACTTTGAAAAGATCATCTTGGAACAGCTCTTACTACCTTGAGCAAAGTAAACTGCTAACAAATCAACAACATTGGTTCTTGAAAGGCAGATCAGCAGCAACTGCTCTAATGCAAGAGGATATAATAGATAATCCAATGGGATATTTAGGAGGGGAGCTATAGAGACTGTAGTCCAGGGCGGCAAAGTTTTGGGAGCAGCAAAGGTTTTAATAAAAATATGAAAACAATTCAATTGAGTATATTTGAGAACTAAGGGTATGTATGTCAAGGCCAGTACTGCACTGTTCTATATAAAATATTAGGAAGTTAAACTGTCATTTGTAGTCTGAACTGTATGGAGCGGCAGAAGTAGTTTAGTTTCTGTTGATATGCGGATACACCATCATTACCTCATGACAATATTCTTGACTCCAAAAAATAAAATTGTCTCTTCTGCAGAGGACAAGCATATGACAATGCCTCCAACATGAATGGAGCCTATACTGGTCTACAAGCCAGAATTCAAGAGATAAAACCAAAAGCAATATATGCTTCTTATCATTCACTGAATTTAGTCTGCGAGTATTCAACTAGTAGTTGCAGAGAAAGTCGTGATTTTTTCATCTGGCTAAACAATCTCTATAGCTTTTTCTTTGCTTCAACCAAAAGGCGGGAAAGACTCACTAGTTGCATTATCAACAAAAACAATTCAAACCTAAAAGGTCTATGAAACACATGTTGATCAGCGAGAGATGGCACTTACAAGGCTTTGAATGAAGATTGGAAGGAAATAATAGAAGCACTCAAAATTATTTCAGTGACGAAGCAGAAAAGGCAACCACACCTTTGCAAGCTTCAAAGATTGGAAACTGAACTTTTGTCAATTCTGTGGGGAGATCTACTCAACAGATTTAATATTACTAGTAAAAAGGTTCAATCATATGAAACCAGTTTGTCAACAGTAGCACTAATGGTATGGGTCAAAGTAAATTACTAGCATAAGAACAGAGTTAGATAATTATGAAAATGGAGCTCTGCTAAAGTCGGAAGTATGTATATATGAAGATGAAGTCAAAAAAGGCCACAAAAGCTCCAACCTGATGAGACTACAGAAGGTGAAATAAAACTTCTTGGCAGAGAGAACTTTAAAATAAACACTTTTAATGCAGTATTATACACTCTATCTAATGAAAGAGGAAAGGGAAAAGCTGTATAAGATGAGCTAAGCTTGATTTTTGGATTTTTCATCTTTAGCAAAAAAGAACTGGACAAACAGACACTGTAAACAATTTTGCTGTTTTTATAACAGACAATCTTCTGGTCTCCCTTAACTTAAAGAGCAAGAATGTCCAAAAAGTATTTTTAATCACTACAAACTGTTACATGTCTACAGAGTTCAAGATGTATACCCTTATGTTGACATAAGATTGGCATTTTTTTGACGATCCCTGCATAAAACTGTTCACCAGAGAGATAATTTTCGGTTCTCAAATGGATAAAAACCTACTTGAGATCAACAATGACTGAAACATGTTTGGGGTATGTGGCTGTTTTAACCATTGAGTATGAGATGACCAAGACATTAGCTTTCGATGATATTATCAATTCATTCTCAGGCTCTAAATCAAGAAAAAAATTGATTTATTCATCATAGAGATGTAAATGATATAAAGCTCTGGTTTGCTTTTTCCTACATAAACATGTATCGTATTTTATTTGCCAGCTTGCATAGTTACGACTCAAATATATTAGTTGGTTTAATATTGTAAACTTTTCCTATTTATTTCAAACTAATCATATTAAAGTATTATTGTAAACTAAAATACATTACTAACATTGATAAATGGTAACAAAGAAAACAAGATTAAATTGGTTTCAACTTATAATGTTTATGCCTACAACATTTTTAATACAACTTTAATACACTATGAAACAAACAAAGGGTGGTAGAAAGCCACTAGCTCTTGGGCGTCAAAACTTTAAATACACCACTGAGATAATCTAGATGAAGGCTGCATTGTTGCCAGTCTGTTTTTTTTTGAGACTTCAGCAAAGCTTTTGATTGTTAAAATCAGAGTTTTGTAGTTGAAATACTAAAAACATTAGGTATAGCAGGGAAATCAGCAAACCGTTTCCATAGCTACGTAACCAACAGGAATTCCCAGGAGGTTTCGCTTATGGCTGCTTTATACCTTCCAGTTAAACCTACCACTGGGCACAGCAAAAACTGATGTGTCACAAATCCAGGAGCAGCACATCACTAACTGCTAATGTTGAGATTCTGGGGCGCAAAGGTAATTCAGTAGGTCTACTCTACTGTAGAAGATGACTGTTAAAGTTGGTGGGGTTTGTTCCCTAAGAGTCAAAGGTTTTTGCCAGCCTAAACATAAGGGTGTGCCACCCCCTGCCTGCTTTGACTGAAGAGGCTGGTTCAGAGCTGGCTTCTCCATCTTGCGAGGGGACATGACTTGAGATTAGTGGTTTTAACTTTTCCTTGTGAATTTCAACAAGAGGCGGCCCATACTCCCAACCTTAACCATCCAAAATATCCTGTCACTCCGGAAGCAGCGCAAAGGTCCTTATAGGACTAGGTGCAATTTTCTAAGCTTCTTGTCCTAAGAGAATAAAAAAAAAAAAAACTAACAGGAAACAGCTTGTGGAGTTTTGAAGTATACTACTGCGGACGTGTAACTATTGAACTACCAACTCACTTATCAAGAATTTACCAATCAATGCAGATAACACTGTGATTGCGCTTGCAGGTAAACTTAAAGAGAAACTGTTAAAAACAAAAAAGAGCCTTAACTATGACTAAATACTGTTTAGTTTAGTCCTAGATAAAGAAAAAGCGGCTCAGGTAGTAGTGTAAACCCAGAACAAGAATACAGAATAAAATAAAAAAGTTACTGTTTATTTGATATTGTTTGTTAATTTTGTACAATGTACTTTACATGTGCAGTATTTGCATTTTAACTATAAAACGTTTTAACAAACAATATTAAAGACTTGATAAAATTACGAAAACCTTGGCTATCTTGAAAGTTTATATTTATTCCATAATCATTCTTTGACAGGTACACCTTCCTCCTTTAGTTTTAGTAAAACAACTTTTTTGACTATTGTGAAACTTAAAATAATAAAGTTTTTACATTATTAAATCTTTCTGTAAAAAAATAGTGTATAATCATATTGGTTTCTAATAAATGTCTTTTAATTAAAACTCTATGAAGAGTAAAAATCCGCAAACACTCAGAAATGGCTTGCCACTTCAGGAAATTTAAACCGCCATGCCAGTTCAAGGGTTAATATACAAGAGTGAAACTTGTGCCTGTTATATTGCACTTTTTTTAGTTTAACAGCAAAAAATTTTAATTTTTTATAAAAGAACAAAGTGTTTATTTTTTATGTTTAATATTGCCTATACATATACACACACACACACGTTAAACTTACCATGATTTAAAAAAAAATAGGTCATGTTGCTGTAAGTAAAGTGTGGTAAAAGAAATTCTTATGATGAGTACTTTTTGAAAAAAATTATTGAATCCTGAAATTATATACAGTACTTATTTTTTACCAAGAAGTTCCTTCTTCTTTGCTTATTATAGCTATTGTTATATATAATTTAATCCAAAAAAAGAAAATATTGTAGAAACGTGCATACTCTTATGTCCACCAAGCAATGTACAAACTTGTGTGGTAAGTAAAAAAAACTATAGAAAAGATTGTAGATGGGTACATTAGGAGCAGTGAAGTTCTTTATAATTCACCTTTACATCCTGAACAGTGTGCTTATTAACCTGGGACATCCACAACTCAACCCCCTCAATAGCTCGGTTTCCAGTACTGATAGGTCATTGGTGGACAAATAAGTAGCTCTTTGTGCATTCTTGAATATATAGGGTGCCTTTTGTAACACCTCTGTAGACTGAATTTAGAGTGAAGTGCTTTAGATTAGGTCAACTTTGTCCAGTCATATACAGTACTAACGGCTAGGCTTGGTTGTGAGTTAGTGTAGGAATAATCAAACGCATACAGGAAGCTTTGAATCTGGTATGGAAGTGGTGTACGGAGGAAGGACTGAGTTTCAACCCGTCCAAAATCACTATAGTTTCTTCCACCTAAAATTTACAGCCACTGTCCTTAGGGGGAATTAGTGTACCATAGTCTTCTATAGAGAAGTTAAATATCTGGTCATGGCATTCAATAAAATGCTGACCTGGAACCCATACTGGAAGTCGCTAGTGCACTAAACAGTGATTGTTCTTTATACTGGCAGACGGTTCTGTAGTAGAATCTAGAGTATGCAGACCGTTGTGATGTCAACTATTGCCTATGGCGGTCTTGCCTGGAAGGGAAGGTGTAGGAAATACATGATGGATGAACTCCATTGTGTTCTGCATTTAGCTTACCTATGCATTAGTGGAGTCTTGTACTTCAGTCCCATGGCAGCTCTGGAAGGGTATGGGCTGCCCTTCTCCATCTTTACTGGTAGAGCAAGGCGACCCTTAGTTCTGACATACTCCACCGAGGGATAAATAAGGAAGCCAAGTTACTTGGCTGGGCATATGAATATAGTAAAAAATTGGCAAACCCACATATGCTCATATATTGCTAGGTTATCATGACGAAACAATTATGCTTTGATCACACTTTCCAGGTAATCATAACAGAATGTCAAACATGACAGCTGGGTGGCTCCTCTTTTGAGAAGAGAGCAGAGATCTGGTACACAGATGGATCAAGCAGAGATGAAAGGGTGGGTCTGTGTGTAAAAGGACCAAAGTTTTGAACTCTAAGACCATGGGTCTTACCAAGTGGAAATGGTTGCAATAGATCTTTGTGCCTGGATCAATGCATCAAAAAGACTAAAGGGGCTAAGATTTACGTCCCACACAACAGGCTGCACTGAGGTATCTCACAGCTCACAGCTAAGCTGCTCTTTTGTATACGTGCTGGTTTGGGACTGTCTACTATGACTTAAAGATCTAGTTATCAGCAACAATGTCACTCTGATGTGGATTCTGAAACATGAGGGGATTGGAAGCATGAGGCAAAGATGGTGGACAGGTTGACAAGAGTCAACTATATTGTGACTTATAGACCTGAAACCCTTTTACGGCTTGGCTAAGTATTGAGTCAGAAATGCTGTCATGAAATATGTGGCTGCTAGAGACTTCTCGAGACTGGTAAAGCCTTCCAGGTCTCAGTCACAATAGATCCTCAGGGTCACGGATAATGACTTTAAGAGCTCCATAACGCGACTAATGTTGAATGTCTTAAACCGCCTGGTCAAGAATAAAAGTTAAAATGGTCATTTGATTACAGCTTTATTAATATAATTATGAATTATAAAATTACATTCTCAAAAACGGTATTCTATCTATTTTGTAAAAAATGTAGCTTTAATAGGATCACAAGTTTCCGAAGTCACGAATTTTAAAAGTTCATGCTTTGGTTGAAAAGCGCTAAACTAACTCTACTAGTTAACGTTCAGACTGAGGTATAGGTACATGTTTTTTGATCCAAGAGTAGGTCACTCTGGGTCCAAGGAAGAACCCTATTGATCTTGAGATCAAAAGGTCATAGGACTGCTCATGCCTGTGTTTGTCTATCTGTGTGATAACTCTTTTGTTACATTCTATTGGGTCCTTCAATACTCCATTGTATCGGTTTATTGTGTGTTACAAAACGTAATACACGTTTTGAGATTTGATTTCTATCACTTTCTTCGCGTATTGAAACCTAAGATAAGAATAAGCATGTACAGAAACTAAGAAATCAGTAAAACATGACGATGAAAATAATCTGTTACGCTAACCTTTTCCAAATACATGATTTTCATAAAAAAATTCTCACGGAAGTTAATTAATAGTTTTTATATTTATATAACAATTAGATTATTTGCAGCAAATCATATCAGATATAGAGAAGGAAACGGACCAGGTGAGTTTGAATAGTTATTCTTCTTGTATTAATCTTTCTATATTATATTCCATAAATTAGCGGTCAACTATATTCCCACCGCAGAATGGTGACAGGAGGCTGACGCAGCTACTGCTACATTAATCTGACACCAGCTGTGAGTGTCTCACGTGTGACGTCACATGTGACGTTGTCACGGTGGTGTGACACTGCCAAACAAGATTAATGTGTCAGGGGTCAGCTGGTGACCGTGTCGCGCCACCTTTACGTGGGGAATGATCATTCGTTTGAGCCTGGGAAAGTTTTTATCAATATTTCATCTGAAATAAAAATACACTCTTTTATTCTGTTTTATAACAATGAAAATACTTTATTATCGAGTGGTTATGAGACATTTATTATGATTCAAAACAACTCTAAATAAGTTTACAACTAATAAATAATTATGAATTACAAACAATTTCTTACTACAGTAATATTATTGTATCTCCAGCTGTTCGTACCACGCTAGACCAAGTTTCCAAGGAGATGGATAGGGAGGGATAATGCTGTAATTTTAGATGCTCAAACATAAGATTTGCAACAATGGATTACTTAGACTACCTATAGGAAATGAAGCATCGTTTATCTCGCAAGACAAAGACTAGAGAAGGTATGATATAGAGGATGAGAGACGCGATACTGTTTATTTCCGAAGAATAAATCACCTTTGGACCAAAAACGAATTTAATCTCGTCATCCATTTTTAGAATGTTCATACCAAGTTTTATAAAGATACGTTACGAAGTCTCGGCCATTTCAGCCAATTCTGACAGGGAAATAGAGAGTTTCTTTAGTACACGAGAAACGGCAAGCATTTTTGAACAGTTATGTAACAGGCTTGAGTAAAAACACACATAACATCATTTCCTTCAATAACGTTTTATAAAGAACACGTAATTTTCTTAAGTCATAAATAATCAGTCCTGAATTTATAACCTTACGTAAATAATTTTTATTTTTTTTTTCAATAGCCTTTATTTTAGTTTGGTTAAAACTTACCTACATTTCCTATTTTAACTGAGATTTGAATTATGCAAGTTTAACTTTAACTCCTGTGGAGTTGTAAAAGCATTAAAACAAATCTTTCTGTCTCCAGGGATGCCACTCGCATATTAAGGAGCTGTGACTTAAAATAAAATACCTCACAAAAAATTACAATTTGAAATATAACTTTCTTAACATTTTCACAAATGATTAGTTAATGTGGCTGTCCTATAGGTTTTCTTATATATTGTTGCTTGCTTATGAATTTCGGGAGTTCCCATTGTCAAATCAAGTCGTCAAATTTGTTTGGAACATATAGTAAAAAAAATAAAACTACAGGCAACTCAAAGAAATAATTACACACCTACGAAGATAATCAACAGGACGAAAAAATACCAAATATAATTTAGTTTTGTTGTATGCTCGGCCACGGACTGGAATAGATTATAGAGTGCAGTGTGAGGTTATCCGCGAGACATATATCGTGGAATATCATTCAAATTCGACTAAAATATTCTTGACCCTTCGGCAGTACTGGAAGGCCACATACAGAAGGTGAGTAGGTCTCACCAAAGTCAGCATTATCAAGCAGGCGTCATGTCGGTCATTGTGATACCCCGGGACGCGACTCGATGTGCGGGCCGCGGACACTTTGTACTGTACTGTGTAGCCATTTCGCTGTGTTGAGTGTTTCGTGCGGGTGTATTTATTTATTCCTATTGTCTTTATTTTTGAATATTATAGGTTCAGTTTGTACCAAAATTGATGATTCGATTTGACCATGAAACAGTGCTTACAAAACTAGCCATCTAGTTAAAAAAGTTTGATAGACGATGGAAGGATATGTAACCTTATTTGTTCACAGTATTTATGTTACTGTAAACTGAGAGCAATAGAAATGACATCTAAGTTTATTGTGCTGAACAATAGCGGATATAGAGGTTGATTGATGCTAAACATTAAATTTTGTGTACTTGACAGACAATTCATGTTGTACTCAAACCATGTTTAGGCTACATTTCATATAGAAGATCTACATTTACAAGACGTGATATTTTGTAACAAAACCGTAGTTAATATTCTATACAATATTTGATAAGACATAAACATCCAGATAAATAAATGTCAGAGATTGTTACGCAGAGTCTTCATTTGTCATTTTGGTGATTTTTCATTTAGTTTATTGCACATAGAATTCTACGTGTATGTAAATATGTTACAATATAACAACTTAAACATACATATTAAAATATAAACTGACTATTTATATAGTTAATTGTAATAATTAACGATTTTAAGCAATACCCTTCTTCATTAAAAAAGGTTAAAAAATATTTATTATTAGAGCACCGAGATTTTTGTTATATGCTTTTTGAATTTAATTTTAAGTTCCAATAGGCAAAAGACTATATCTGTACAGTGAAAGGTAAATCCAAATGAAACCCCTGTTTAATACATTGTTACAAAATCAGACTTAATTACTTTTTGCTTACAGAGTGCCTTGAGAACTAAAAAAGTTTAAAGAATTAATTTTGCAACTGACGCACAACACAGACTCTGAGAGTTAGTTTATTTCCCATGAATTAAAACAAATTGGATCATGAGAAATAGGCATGTTTCCATACTACCCAGGTTTTTGAATTCTGCACAACAAAGAACCAAAATTATATACATTATTTTCAAAATATTACATTTTTAGGATTAGAAAAAATTTGTAAAATAAAACATGTGACATATTATTTAAGGAAATTCATTGCTAATTTATTAAATGGTTTATAATTTTATATTTTGCATCATAATGTTTCTCTTTGCAAGAGTGTTAAATCCACGTACCACGTGGCACTGAATTGCGCTTTAAAATGTAATAATTACAATATACAGCACTAATACAGGATACGTTTTAATTTTCAATATTGAAAATAGTTTTTTATCTATCAATAAAAAACTTTTAGAGATATGTTTAAAATCAGGCACAACATGATGTACAACATTTTTTAAGTTTTGCATATTTCAAGCTTATCAAAACATGTACTTTTATGAAGGTGAAAAAATATTAGTAAATATTTGCACGTGACATAGAAAACAAACTTCACCAATATGTTTCTGCCTACTAGAGCTTTATTGTGCTATGTCACAATTTTATATTTAAAGATTTCGAGATTCAAACCGGATAATTTTAGCACATCTTTTTTCGGTATTTGTTTTAAATAGATTCCCTGTATTTGAGTACATAGAGTTGCATTTTATTTCTTCGTTATAGCTCTAATTTCTCTCCTAACGAACGTTTAGAACAACTGTACTTAGCTAACTCACCCTGTGTAGGCTTGTGCACATGTACGTGAATGATAAATAGAATAATTTGCAGTTTATTTCCATCATTAAACAGGAAGTACTGTACATAGAGCAAAGAAAGCCAGTAGTTTTAAGACCCAAGGCGTGAGCTTGGTGCGCATTCAACGGTGGAGTTGTTGATATTTACAGTCGAGTCATTAACAGGCACAGGCTGAGGCATTAATGGACCTGGAATACAAATGTGTTTAATACAGACGGCATAAACCTTTCAGCAGGTAACAAGAATGTTTCTTACATACCTTTACTTCTAACACAACTCAGGCATAATAATTTATCTGCGAAACGTTTGCTTTAGCTTCAACGGTAAAATAATGTTTCTTACATACAGGTACTTCTAACACCACTCAGGCATAATAATTTATCTGCGAAACGTTTGCTTTAGCTGCAATGGTAAAATAATGTTTCTTACATACAGGTACTTCTAACACCACTCAGGCATAATAATTTATCTGCGAAACGTTTGCTTTAGCTGCAACGGTAAAATAATGTTTCTTACATACAGGTACTTCTAGCACCACTCAGGCATAATAATTTATCTGCGAAACGTTTGCTATAGCTACAACGGTAAAATAATGTTTCTTACATACAGGTACTTCTAACACCACTCAGGCATAATAATTTATCTGCGAAACGTTTGCTTTAGCTGCAACGGTAAAATAATGTTTCTTACATACAGGTACTTCTAGCACCACTCAGACATAATAATTTATCTGCGAAACGTTTGCTATAGCTACAACGGTAAAATAATGTTTCTTACATACAGGTACTTCTAACACCACTCAGGCATAATAATTTATCTGCGAAACGTTTGCTTTAGCTGCAACGGTAAAATAATGTTTCTTACATACAGGTACTTCTAGCACCACTCAGGCATAATAATTTATCTGCGAAACGTTTGCTTTAGCTACAACGGTAAAATAATGTTTCTTACATACAGGTACTTCTAACACCACTCAGGCATAATAATTTATCTGCGAAACGTTTGCTTTAGCTACAACGGTAAAATAATGTTTCTTACATACAGGTACTTCTAACACCACTCAGGCATAATAATTTATCTGCGAAACGTTTGCTTTAGCTGCAACGGTAAAATAATGTTTCTTACATACAGGTACTTCTAACACCACTCAGGCATAATAATTTATCTGCGAAACGTTTGCTTTAGCTGCAACGGTAAAATAATGTTTCTTACATACAGGTACTTCTAGCACCACTCAGGCATAATAATTTATCTGCGAAACGTTTGCTTTAGCTACAACGGTAAAATAATGTTTCTTACATACAGGTACTTCTAACACCACTCAGGCATAATAATTTATCTGCGAAACGTTTGCTTTAGCTACAACGGTAAAATAATGTTTCTTACATACAGGTACTTCTAACACCACTCAGGCATAATAATTTATCTGCGAAACGTTTGCTTTACCTACAACGGCAAAATAATGTTTCTTACATGAAGGTACTTCTAGCACCACTCAGGCATAATAATTTATCTGCGAAACGTTTGCTTTAGCTGCAACGGCAAAATAATGTTTCTTACATAAAGGTACTTCTAGCACCACTCAGGCATAATAATTTATCTGCGAAACGTTTGCTTTAGCTACAACGGTAAAATGTTTCTTACATACAGGTACTTCTAACACCACTCAGGCATAATAATTTATCTGCGAAACGTTTGCTTTAGCTACAACGGTAATAATGTTTCTTACATACAGGTACTTCTAACACCACTCAGGCATAATAATTTATCTGCGAAACGTTTGCTTTAGCTACAACGGTAAAATAATGTTTCTTACATACCGGGACTGTAACACCACTCAGGCATAATAATTTATCTGCGAAACGTTTGCTTTAGCTGCAACGGTAAAATAATGTTTCTTACATACAGGTACTTCTAGCACCACTCAGGCATAATAATTTATCTGCGGAACGTTTGCTTTAGCTACAACGGTAAAATAATGTTTCTTACATACAGGTACTTCTAACACCACTCAGGCATAATAATTTATCTGCGAAACGTTTGCTTTAGCTGCAACGGTAAAATAATGTTTCTTACATACAGGTACTTCTAGCACCACTCAGGCATAATAATTTATCTGCGAAACGTTTGCTTTACCTACAACGGTAAAATAATGTTTCTTACATACAGGTACTTCTAACACCACTCAGGCATAATAATTTATCTGCGAAACGTTTGCTTTAGCTACAACGGTAAAATGTTTCTTACATACAGGTACTTCTAACACCACTCAGGCATAATAATTTATCTGCGAAACGTTTGCTTTAGCTGCAACGGTAAAATAATGTTTCTTACATACAGGTACTTCTAACACCACTCAGGCATAATAATTTATCTGCGGAACGTTTGCTTTAGCTACAACGGTAAATTAATGTTTCTTACATACAGGTACTTCTAACACCACTCAGGCATAATAATTTATCTGCGAGACGTTTGCTTTAGCTGCAACGGTAAAATAATGTTTCTTACATACAGGTACTTCTAGCACCACTCAGGCATAATAATTTATCTGAGAAACGTTTGCTTTACCTACAACGGCAAAATAATGTTTCTTACATGAAGGTACTTCTAGCACCACTCAGGCATAATAATTTATCTGCGAAACGTTTGCTTTAGCTGCAACGGTAAAATAATGTTTCTTACATACAGGTACTTCTAGCACCACTCAGGCATAATAATTTATCTGCGGAACGTTTGCTTTAGCTACAACGGTAAAATAATGTTTCTTACATACAGGTACTTCTAACACCACTCAGGCATAATAATTTATCTGCGAAACGTTTGCTTTAGCTGCAACGGTAAAATAATGTTTCTTACATACAGGTACTTCTAGCACCACTCAGGCATAATAATTTATCTGCGAAACGTTTGCTATACCTACAACGGTAAAATAATGTTTCTTACATACAGGTACTTCTAACACCACTCAGGCATAATAATTTATCTGCGAAACGTTTGCTTTAGCTACAACGGTAAAATGTTTCTTACATACAGGTACTTCTAACACCACTCAGGCATAATAATTTATCTGCGAAACGTTTGCTTTAGCTGCAACGGTAAAATAATGTTTCTTACATACAGGTACTTCTAACACCACTCAGGCATAATAATTTATCTGCGGAACGTTTGCTTTAGCTACAACGGTAAATTAATGTTTCTTACATACAGGTACTTCTAACACCACTCAGGCATAATAATTTATCTGCGAAACGTTTGCTTTAGCTGCAACGGTAAAATAATGTTTCTTACATACAGGTACTTCTAGCACCACTCAGGCATAATAATTTATCTGCGAAACGTTTGCTTATACCTACAACGGTAAAATAATGTTTCTTACATACAGGTACTTCTAACACCACTCAGGCATAATAATTTATCTGCGAAACGTTTGCTTTAGCTACAACGGTAAAATAATGTTTCTTACATACAGGTACTTCTAACACCACTCAGGCATAATAATTTATCTGCGAAACGTTTGCTTTAGCTGCAACGGTAAAATAATGTTTCTTACATACAGGTACTTCTAACACCACTCAGGCATAATAATTTATCTGCGAAACGTTTGCTTTAGCTGCAACGGTAAAATAATGTTTCTTACATACAGGTACTTCTAACACCACTCAGGCATAATAATTTATCTGCGAAACGTTTGCTTTAGCTGCAACGGTAAAATGTTTCTTACATACAGGTACTTCTAACACCACTCAGTATCTGCGAAACGTTTGCTTTAGCTGCAACGGTAAAATAATGTTTCTTACATACCGGGACTGTAACACTACTCAGGCATAATAATTTATCTGCGACATTTTCGCTATAGCTACAACGGTAAAATAATATTTCTTACATACAGGTACTTCTAGCACCACTCAGGCATAATAATTTATCTGCGAAACGTTTGCTTTAGCTGCAACGGTAAAATAATGTTTCTTACATACAGGTACTTCTAGTACCACTCAGGCATAATAATTTAATTTAATTCTATAGTATTGAATAAGCCATAACATTATTAATACTTAATGTTAAAGAACCTAGCAAAAAATACAAAATGCAATCTCAAAACAGTTTATTCAATTTCCTGAGTATTTTAAAAGAAATGTACCATAGGCACCAAGAGCAATAAGGTTGGGATAGGTATGCAAAGCACTTGTAATGCCTTGCGTGGATAGTAGAGAGGGAATACAGAGCTTAAAAAAGTGTAAATTATAATTTATTCCCAAAAGATACATTTTACTTCCATTAGAAGCATAGCAATTATTTCTTTATTTACAATTTCTGTATTTTATTCCTAGATAAAATTAAATTGTCTACTAAATATTACCTATTTAGTGGTAGAAAAGAGACATAAATTATCAAAAGAATTTGAATTATAACACTTTATCCTGTACTGAAGGGTAGCAATATTAATCTCACGATTCTTAAACAGTTTGAAAACCTAGATGATATATAATCAAAACGTATTCATTTCCTTTATTATTTTGTTATAGCTGTTTTTAATTCTATCTAGCTGTGCACCTGGTATGTGGCAACAGCTCCAGCCACAAGTAAAGAGGACATCACTTCAAGGTCAATTATAAATTTACATAACAAACCCGTTCAAATCAAAAGCAATGAACAATTACTTAATTAAATTGCTGTAATTGTTTATTCACTGATTGCAACTGGTATTTTGAAGATTGGTATGTAGTTTGGATGGAGCTTGAAGCTTTACATTTAGCCTCAATCCACCAAATCTACTAAAACCGAACTGTCTCAAAAAGCGTTGGAACTGTACCCTTAGAATATATATATATATATATATATATATATATATATATATATATATATATATATATATATAGGAAAAAACTATCCTACTTCCTAACACGCGGTAACAGCATGCACCTGGAATGTGACACCACCGGCACAGTTTATAGCAACAAACTTTAACAAATTATATAATTTTGTGGAATTTCAGATCTTACCAGTTCAGCAGGTGGAAACAAAATTATCACCAAGAAAATCTGCGCACACTCTCACTGACCCCAGATCCTCTCATCATCAAATCACATCATGAACTAGTCGGTAGAGTAGAACGCACTAGACACAAATAGGCGTGTTTGGTGAATTGGTTTTGAGTGTTGGAGTTCTTTATACTTTCCGAGAGCTTATTGATCAATCTGACACCAAATTGTGGAAGATGCTGCGTAAGCCTGTGATATCGGGCTCGATAGTTGTCCATGCCTCTTGTCTCATATCGGTGAATGTCCTCACTAGGACCAAAGTGCATTTTGATCTGCAATACATGGTCAATTCGAAAATATAGAGGCAGGGCAATGTCAGAAATTCAAGCTCCCAAAAGATTATATAGATTATAACGATTATATAGTATACATATATTTTTTGTACAGGCTTTATGAGGATTTGTTCGATTTGCTTGGTTCGTTCGGTTGAGTGGATGTCTAACTCATAAACGTCTGATCTTTGATAATTGTTCCCCTGCCTGGATTGTAAGAGTCAGGAGGAGCAATATTTATTACTGATGTTCCATTATTATGCATTATGTTTAAAAATACTCTTCAACTAAGCAGCGTTCTGAGTTGTAAAACGGAATATTATTAAATGAAGTTAAATCTTGAAGACGCGATGCCACAGTAAGTCTCATTCAAAACAGTGTAACAGATGATGCCATCTAACTTGCTAATCGCGACGTAAACATTAAGATATAAGCCAACGCCAAGGCGTCCACGAGACATGCTGAACAGTCAGCTGTTGTTTGTGGACAGATGAAGGAAAGTAAATAAAATGTTCTATTATAATTTAAAATTCCTTTTAATCATGATATTTTTTCATTTAAATAAAATTAATAAATAATAGCCTTGTATTATTTCGAAACATTGCAGATAATCTATCACCACGCACTGATTAACAACTGTATTTAGCTAACTCACCCTGAGTGTTTGTTTAAACTACCTACTGTATAATTGTCCGTTTTTGTGTAATTCGTCAGTTTGGACGAATTAATAAAGCTATTTAAAATTCTAAAATTTACTGTTCAAACCTTAATATATTTCTGACCTTACTGATTTCTTTAAGATTGTCATTAAAAATTAAGTCATATACAAAATAGAATACAAAAGTTTAATTTCCGTTATTATGGATTAAGATTACATTAATACATTATATAATTATAAGCACATTTTTTCCGATCAATGGTTTGTTTTCCTTCTAATAATTTTTATTCGCTTAGGGAATAACGTTTAAAAGCTACTTCAAGAACTGAGCGCTTCACAGGAAGGTGTGAGCTGTAAGAAAAACAGCAGCTGTGTACCTCCACGCCATAACCTGAAAAAATCTTTTCAACCCTGTGTATTTACTTTAAAAACTAGGTGAGAACTTACTCATCTCTCTGTCACTTTTCGTTCTCTTTTTCTGCCTTCAAAGATGCTTATGTTGGGTGGCACCGCCGAAATTCATCATATGAGACTAGTTTTATGAAATTAGCCTTATAGTGTGTTCGCATTTAAAACAGAATTTTATTTAACAAAATTAGTATAAAATATTACAAGACTATTACAATACTACGAGAAACAGAGGGGAACATCTTATTGAGGAGGAAGTCAACGTGTCGTTGCTGAGTGACGTAAGCGCGAGGGTTACATTTTCTGGAATAAAAACAGGATCAATATTTTTTTTATTCAAATGAACTGTGAAGAACTTACATGTCACGCAACCTGTATGTTTCGTTATTGATTTGATACTTTTTGTACTTGGTAGATTCATGATCGAAGATTACAGCATTTGGAGATAACTCGTACAGTACTACAGGCTGATGTTATCTGTCAGTAGAGTGGTTTGTATGGCTACGAACTAGGAATATTCTTATTCTAAGACAAGCTATTTATTGTTACTAGGGACTCATAAATGAACCGTTTCGCGGAAAAAACGTCCATTTCTAGTTTTCAAGCAAGGAAATGTTAACACACGTCGGTTAAACACGTTACAACTTGGGAACTGAAGGGTATTTAATAATTAGGTATTGAACCTGATATTTTTGGATATTTGTTGATAACAGATTTTTTGAACATCGATGAGTGTTGGATCCGTTTTAGGTGTATCTATGTATTCAACAAGTAAACTATATTATGTGCTAACAATTAATACTAGAATCAGATACTTGAAAATTTTAGAATTATTTAAATATTAAACATGCAGAATATGATTATTAATCCAAAAGAAAGAATAGAAGAAGGCATATAACTTTTGGTTTAAAGATAAACCTGTTAGGAGTATAAAGAAAGATTATTCGTGATCAACCAACACTTTGTATTCTGCAAGGTTTGGGCAAAACCTCAGCTATGCTGATACCTCAGTTCCTTATCGGGTGCTTTCCAACAGTTTAATCCTACCATATAAGAGAAAAATTTGTACAAATCTCATTATTCAACATCATTCATTTTATTTTCAGAAGAATCTCATTTGGTCAATAACTGGGTCATATTGTTTCTGGAATTGCTTTTTGAACCTTAGAAGATATACGAGTATAAGAAAGTGGGATTTTAAAACATATAAATAGCTGTCAAGTTTCACCAATACTTTTTTTTTCTTATGAATTTTCCACGATTTTCGTCTACTGGACTATTAATGATATCTAGACCAATTATTTAGTAGTGGATTTAAAAAAACGAGAGTACACCAATAATACACGTATCTTGAAATATAATGTGTAATCTTAGTCCAATGTATTTATACGTAGTGTTTATACAGACCACAAACTAAAAGATGAATGTTCCCAAACGGACACAGTGGGCACATATGGGTTGTTTAACAGAACCCTGTCTTGTTAAAAGCTTATTATAAAAATGGATGAGATGAAAGGATAACAGGATTTAAGCAATTTGTTATTTGTTATACTCGTAGTTATATGTCAGCAAACTGAAACACAAAGTTACGAGGACTGGTGTCTGTATAAAAAACGTATATAAGGTTATGCACGAAAATAGGCCTATGATTTCTTATATAATATATATATATAAAAGCCTTATATAGCCTTATTTAATTTCAATAAACATTGAATCGCAAAAAGTACTTGCTCCGCCGGGAGGCGAACCCGGATCTCTCACTTGCCGGGTGAATGTGCTACCATTACACCACAGAGCGCTTACTTTTTCCGATTCAATTATTTTGTATTTGGCCGTATCTGTCACATATGCGTTTAAATAAGCAAACTAACATATGATCGGAAGACCAAACACCTGTCAAACGTTAGTTTGCTTATTTAAACGCATATGTGACAGATACGGCCAAATACAAAATAATTGAATCGGAAAAAGTAAGCGCTCTGTGGTGTAATGGTAGCACATTCACCCGGCAAGTGAGAGATCCGGGTTCGCCTCCCGGCGGAGCAAGTACTTTTTGCGATTCAATGTTTATTGAAATTAAATAAGGCTATTGCCATTTATACAATTTAACGTAAATAAAAGTCGTTTGACAGGTGTTTGGTCTTCCGATCATATGTTAGTTTGCTTATTTAAACGCATATGTGACAGATACGGCCAAATACAAAATAATTGAATCGGAAAAAGTAAGCGCTCTGTGGTGTAATGGTAGCACATTCACCCGGCAAGTGAGAGATCCGGGGTTCGCCTCCCGGCGGAGCAAGTACTTTTTGCGATTCAATGTTTATTGAAATTATATATATATATATTACGTATATAGAAAGAATACAGACTATATACAAAAAAACAATGTATATAAGGGTTTATGTTTGATATATATGTGTGCGTGCGCGTGCGTGTCAGCCAGTTGAGAATGGCAAAACGTATACGCATACAGCCTGTACAGTTACTCAAAGTGATCACCAGGACCCATAGTCAGCCGCGTCCTATATTAGATACTAAGTGTCAAAGTCAAAGTATCAAAGTGTCAAAGTATCTAAAGTCAGTTTCCCGATCGATAGGCAATACGATAGATTGATCTTAGATGGTCTCCATTGATACCAGCGGTAGGTGCGGAAACTAGACGGCTCCTAGCAAGGAACTAAGGTTATCACCTTATTTGCGAGGAGAAATTGTTTTATCAAACAATTTCTCCTCTCTCAACCTTGGGGTAAATAAGATAATCTCTATTGGTAGTGAGTCGCGGGTGTCTCAAATTTAAAGCAGTTTAGAGTCTTAGTAGGGAACTTCGTAGAAATCATTGGTTTTGTGATATTTATTCGGTCCAACGATCCACGAAATAGACGGTTCAAATTGGGGGAAGGGCCTAAAACGTAACTAAGATGGCAAAAATAAATCATTTCACACTTTGAATTATTCAATATGTTCTTCATGGGCATCATGACACGCATGGTCTAAACCACGCAACTGTGAAAATCCGCTCAACAAATTGCATGTTTTTTTCTAGGTTAGTTGGTAAAATATGTCAGACCCACATTGTTCTCTATTGATAGTAGAACTAATAAAATTACATTTATTTGTATCACAGTAATATTTTTATGCATATTATATCTGCCATTAGAAAATATGAATTGTTAACGCAACTTGCCTCTAAATACATTATTCAGACATATAGTTTTGTTACTTTTTTGTTTATACTCGTGGGTATATTAAATAATATTTCAAATTAAATAATCTATTAACTTTTAGAGTATTTGATTGTTTCCAATTTAATTTAGACTAGACATTAAATACAAGTATGTATAGACATATTTTTGCAAGTGTAATATTTAAATAGAAGTAATAGAGATGTAACGATCACCACGTACAACACGCAAAGTTTTATCACGATTTACTAACAATCATGAAAGTAATTTAAGAATTACATAGGTGTTGCTTGTTCCATGTAGTAATAACATTTACTGGTGTTGAGATTACATGTAATTAAGTGGTTAGGGATTAGAACTACTAGTAGGGTGATTAACCCTTAACAGCCAGGGAAGTCGTGTCACACTGAGACTTAACACAGTTTCTACTGCCATCGCTCGTAATATCATGGTTTTACATGTTAAGCTGATGTATTAACCCGCAGGTTATAAAGAGAGACTGTTACGCTCAATGTTAATACATTATGCATTGATACTTCCACATGTTTCGCTGGGCTGTTACAAGTTAATTTGAGTTTTATTAGATTGCACAAACCTGAGACATCACACATTTTCCATTGAAATCGAAACCCTCTTCATAAAAATGCCCACATAACCATATGTATCAACATTAATTAAAAAATCTAAGTTATGATAGACAGTGTAATGGGCAGGTGCAAAACACCTTCTAATCTAAGAAAACGAAATTGTGTGTTGTGTGCTGTGGGTTGTTTAAGAAAACAATATCGGAACAACGGAAGGTTCAAACTGGAGTTCCACAAGGTTCCGTTCTTGGGCCTATGTTGTTTTTGCTATTTATTAGTGTCATTCAATAAAGTGTCAATGATTGTAACTTATTTTCATTTACGGATGCTTCTTCCCTCTAATAGCAATCGAGCTCAGCTTGAGGTCCAGACTTTCATCCAGGGCAGCTCTTTGTTGAAGTGGCTAAGTGAGAATTATTTGTTTGTAAATAGTATTAAAATAAATCTTTGATTTTGGTTTAAGAAAGTTCAAATAGTATTGTAGGTGATTCTGAAATCTTTCCTTCCCACAACGTGAATTATCTGGAAATTGTACTTGATCCATTAAACTATTTTGATCACATTGACAAAGTTAAAAAAGTATTTGCTTGTTTTTAATGTACAGACTGTCTCGTTTTGCTAGTTACAATCATTCTTTTAGTCACCTATTATGGATGTTTTTATCCTTATTGAAACTATGGATTGCCTATAAGGGGAACTTAGAGTACAAAAACTCAATACACCTTTCGCCAGCAAAGCAACAGCTATAAGGGTCATTTTCAAATTATGTCGTGCGCAGTCCTGTAAAAATGTCTTTCGCCAAAACAATATTCTGACCTTCCCGTCTATTTAAAATTTTCAACATTTTTCCTTTTACAAAAAGTATCCACAAAATTTCACTATCATAATTAATCATAATTACCATTTAAGGATTGGAAATGTAATTACCTTATCACATCTCGCCACAAAACAAAATTATTTGTAAATCAGAGATTTATTGCCTTCATTCGTCTTTATAATTCTATGAGTCTTTACTTGAAAAGTGTTGCTGATAACAGGTAAATCCTGAATAAACTTAAAAAGTTCCTTATTTTAAAAGTGTACTACAGTGTTACCCAGAATACCTAGAAGAGAAAAAAAACTTTGATCTCTGTAATTAGTTTACCTTATTTACTTTAGGTTACATAAGTAATTCTGTTTTGATTTATTACTTTTATATATCACATGTATTGTGACGATTGTCCTTGCATTTTATGATTTATAACAATAAATGAATTGAGTTGAGTTTAGTGTGACGTAGGTTGTGTCCAGGTTAAAGAATAGCATATACACGAATAAAAAAATACTCATATAAGCATCACCATGTAATAATTAATAAAAACATCCTTTATATAATAAAAGTGTTCAACATTTCAAAATTGAGTGTTGCATGGTAATTAAAAGGGAACTAGTAGCGTCCACTAGCCCAAATCTGTTTTAATTAGACTAAAATGTAATCAAGTGATACGAGTACGGTACATAATACAGAATATCTCATAAACATCGTGAAAGTCACTTACGAAACCCTGTCGTTAGGAAGAAACATTTAATACGGAGGATTTGAATTACTTTAAGGGAAGGAAGTAGTTCATACTTCCACACGTTTTATTTTCCAAGTATGAATCAACCCGCTATATGTAATGCAGACGTGTTCCATAAAATAATGTATGGGCATATCATTGATAACAAATCCATTTCTGAGCATATTGTTCCATGAAGGAAAAAAATGTAATATTTTGTGCACTACACGTTTAAATGACAGAAAACAGCACATACTATCAATATTTAAATCGTTATTCGGATAAAGGTATCTTTGTAATAATACTATAAAAATGTCCTACGGAAATTCGTAAAATGCTCATAGACCAGTTTGAAATGACAGATTAGGAAGTTTTGGAACATGAGGTACTTTAAGGGAATAAAGCAACACATACCATTATGAATAGCTTTTCTTACAGTTATCATAACTACCAAAAAGTGACTAAAAAGGCCATGGAGCCTAAAATTGGCATAAACACACTCGTGGGACAACCCTCTCCTAAAAATCGGTTAACTTGTTCAGCTCTAGGCTAGATGGAAAGTTTGATCCATGAAATTAATGGACAATAATTTGGATTTTAAAGATTCCGTCGTAGGAATGTCTGAAAAACTGAGCTACCTCTAAAACCACGTATACATAACGTTGATTTAAATTGCAAGTAGTGCCTAATGAGCGTACTAATAAAAGTGATAAAGCAATTCAATTTCATTGATTTATTTGTGTACACTCGTAAATTAAAGATATATTCTGAACATTGCTCTTGTGCATATGCAGTTTCTGTAACTGCGTTTGTGATAAACACAGAAAGATTCTACTAAAAGTGCAAACAGCATTCAGCAAGAGTGACCTAAACACTCGCTAATCCTTTATTTGCTCGTTACTTAGGTGCAAATGAATCGTGTATTGAACTCGATCCACTTTAATGAAGGGATCCTGAGTTTTATTGCACACTTATTATTTTTTCAAAATACGTTTTATAAATCTTTCTGATCTGTCACAATGTCAGGGGTTGAGTGTTTGCAATGTCATGGATATACTAAAAATATTTTAATGGAAATATCACCAGTTTTAGAGGAATTTGAGGTTCGTAAAAGAATTAAAAGGGTTTCCAAAATTACTTTGAAAAACACAAGAATCATGATAGGCTAGAGGAAAGTCTTTCTGGGAAGTTTAAAATAAAAAGAGCTAAGGCGTAAGAATAATGTTTTGTCTAAATTAATATTCATTTTGTGATTGAAATGGGAAATCAGATAACGGTGAATCGTGGAAAGCCTTTACATATAACATGTAATAGGAGTCATATAATGTATATGAGCGTCGTGGTAATGAAAACAAATTAAAAGAACAAAACTTGAGGTTAGTAACTAGGTCAAGAAACCCGAATTAGCTAGTGTTTTGTTAGGGTCTATTAATTGTAGAAGTAGACCTTATCTAATTAAATGTAGGCCGTATCGTGCTGTAAACAGTTGTTCATGAGAGACATTTGCTTTTCTTTTTTTGTGACCGTAATGGCCATGAGTACATGTAGAAAATGTAGCTTTTTCAATATTAACCTAGAGAAAATAGGTATCACCACTATATTTAAGATATTTAGAGTAAAAATTAAAACTGTGTTCAGGTTTTAATTTTTACTTTATTTTCACTCAGAGGCGAGGGAGGAGCTGGGAGAGTCTACTTAAGCGCATTCTTATAATAGTTGATATTTGAATCTCTTATTTACTGATAGCTCAAAATTTAACGTGTTGGCCTTGGCACTTATAAAACATTTTGATACGTATTCCATTTTCTTATTTTTTTCACTCCTCCCGACTTTCATTTACACTCTACGTAAGCTATATACTGAGCACGAAGTAGATATTAAAAGCAATAATCTCTCAAACTCGTCACCTAATTTTTTATATGTGATTACATTTGATTGATTATAAGTTTTCGTAAGCCTTGATGAAAAACATAGCTCGCAACATAGGTTTACTGGAGTTTCAATATTTTCACTGGCCATCAGCCTTTGATGTGAACTTTTGATGAAAACCACCGCCAACCAGCCACCTACCTATGTTGTCAATATTCAATCATCGGTCACAAAAACATGAGATCAGGGCCACTGTGTGGCGTTACTGTACTCTCTGTGATGACGCTTTTTATGTCAATATCTCTGTGAAATTATTTAACATTACCTAAACCTTATATCGTATGGATGATGTATGGGGATACTACGTTTTTACCGATTATGGTTTAAAAATGTACATTAAACCAATAAATATCGAGTTAATGATGAAATTAAACTTTTCCAAATGTAATTACAGTTTTCTTTAAATTCTAAATTCTAACTAAAGTACTCGAAGTTATTAAAGATAAACAAATTAATTAAAAGTTTGAGAATTCATTGAAGATATATTTAGAAGGCTGCAAAAACCAGTCAGTATTGCACAATTAAATTGAGAATTTAAAAAGTTTAAAGATTGAATCAATAAATAGATTTTTTTACAATTTGAATTGCGAGAAATTTAATCGAGTTTATGGTACAATGTGCAGGTTGATACTTTATTAAATCTCAACTAGTCTTTTCCTGACTACTGTTTGACTTAAAAGCTTCATTAATCTAAAACCAAGAGTTTCGTTTAGTAATTTGGTTAAAGGATTTATTAAGAACGTGATATTTTACTTTGTTGTTGATTTTTATTTTGAAACGTTGTGTAACATAAGAACACGGACAATCAGAAAGTTGAGGTTTTCAATTAAGTTATTTTATTTATATACTACAGTTTCAGTATTTATTTTGATTCTGTGAAGATCAGCTGGCAAACGATGTAAAGAACATGTAAATGAGACCGTTATTATGGTAGGCGGTTTTATAAGAGGTAACAGCTTGTACTACATATAGTGAGATATTGTACGACTCTCCTGAGGCCAATCTACTACAATCGTGATAAAGACAAAGAGCCTTGAGCATATTACACTGTCGAGGGTTGTTTAAGGTAAATTATTCAACTTAAATGCAGAACAGATTTGATTTAAAATGTGATTAGTTTTTGAATATAATTATTTGAACAACAGAAGCGTAACTATTTTAACAACAACTAGTGGTCATTTTGCAGTATTATTGAATGAATTTAAATTAAACTATGAGTTTTCTGTTTTTAATTCTAATATGAAACCTAGCCATTAATTTTAATGTGTGATATCGATTTTTTAATTAATATTATACCATTTATAGTAGCCATATAAATAGTTAAAAAATTGCACAAACTATGCCTGCATATTCAATTTTGATTTTATATAAAATACCGTCGGGCGAAATAAACTTAATTTTGTCAAATATATCTTCCAGAAACCCCTAGTGGTATCGAAACGGCGAATGTAAGATCTAGCAAGTAACGGAAATAGTAATTTATCATTATCATTTCATAGAAATTTGCCTGTTGCAATCGGACTCATGACGGAATTCCTGGAAGATTTTATTTATTTTCTCCGATCATGTATCCCAGGATATCATAATATTAAAATTTATGTATATATACATATAAACTTGTAAGTACGTTTAAATTAGAGAAAAACAGGAACATCATTGTACATATTACTAATTTTCGGGTTCCCAGAACCCTTCTTCAGAAAACCACGGACTAACAAACCAAACTAAGAGAACTCAAACCAATAAATAATATCACCAAAGTTATATAATACATTACAAGTTTCCAATCAACTGTTGTGTACAATATTTGATCATTTTTACTCATAAACAAATTTAATTTAAAAGAAGGAAAAGAAAATAATCTTACGTTCAACCCGTTTGGTTGCCTAGATTTTAAAATTTGAAATTTAAACATTTCTCAAATCAATCAGATTAGTAATGAGGTTCGAATTTAACTCTAAATTGAAAATTCCTTTTTGGTTTAGACAATTCTCTAGTTTTAGTTTTGATTATGTTGCGTCGTATATACAGTGAATGGCCTCTCAGAATTTTTATGAACAACATCAAAACGATTGTTATATGGCCTTATGCACTAAAACGCAAGGTTGTGAACACGATAACTGCCGTATTTTTTTTTAATATCTTGAATACTAGTGGTAAAAAGGCATTACTTGGACATAGCTCGGACGAGTTCGTTAGTTAGCCTTAACGAATAAAAGTTGAGTCTCGCGAGTAATCAACACTGAAAATCAAAAAAACTCTAGCAATTTCAAACATCATTTATTCTACTTATTTTTGGATTTCATGATGGTGATTATTTAAAGTTATGGAAGTATTAAACTATACCATTACAAGTAAAAAACTGAAGTTTGGATAAATAAAGTTCACGTTCTTACAAACAAATAAATATGCGCATAAAAATTTTGTCTTGCAAAGTTTCAAGATTATGGAGTTTCTAAAAGTTTGAAAGTGTTACGATTGTATTAACATGCCAACATTGTGAGTTATTGTCCCATCATTGTTGTGCAAATTGAACATTGAAGCAGATAATGCACCTTCAGTTTGACATTTATAGTTGACACATTTGAAATCTACCTTTCTTTTGACCTTCATTTAAACTCAAGCGTTTGCAATAAAAACAGCTTCGTAGAATATTTAATACTTAAATATTTCACTTTGATGCATTTTTCCACATCAGTTAGAACACAAGTTGAATGCCAAGAGTTTTCCTGGAACGACCTGTTATTACTTTTTATAGTAACAGTTTCAGATTAAACAACTAAAAATTAAAAATGGTTGGTCATCCCATACGTCCCACGTAGGATGTATACAAACTAATAGGTGTCAGTAATGTGGGTGTACAGCGTTCTTTCTATCCCCTATTATTATCCCCTTTTCTTTGTTTCTGCTTATGTTCCTGACAATGTTGTATTCGTGGAGCTGTGCTTTCTGGTGTAATCATACGTTTTATACTCTACTTGTGTACTCAAACTCGTAAATAGAAATAACATAAGTATAAAAAGCAGTGACTAATTATTATACAATATAAGAAAAACACGGGAAATGTGAGTAATTATGATTCCTCCGGAGTCAGGAAAGTGAGTGTGTACGACAAGCTCTTCCTGAGCTCAGGCTGTGTTTGTACGTGCCGAGAATTCGGAATACGTTACCAGATCTCTTTTATCCATTGTGAACAATGACTACTTACAGGCACATCAATGTGAATTGGAGCAATACACTTGTCCTTTGTGTTCTTTGCTGCAAGAATGAACTCATGTTTAGTTAACATATAAGACAGTTTTTATTCACTTAACCTAAATGAGGTATAACTTAATGAGGAGAGTTTATTTCTTTTTAAAACTATTTTATCAGACTGTTGACAATATACATCATGCAAGCGAACTGAAACATTTTAAGAAAGATTGGACTAACATTTAATTTCTCAAAACTGGAGGAAAGTATACGTTCATTCATTTTGTCAAGCTTACATAGTTAATTAATAGGGTTGTGCGTCTTCCATTACTCTACAAATTACAAAACTAAAATAGAACTTGTATTACAGTTTTGTAGTAGTAAGTAAGACAATTGTAAATCTTTGTTATTTATTTAAAAGTTAGCGTTGAGAGTAATTCTTATTCCTAACTTCGCCTCACAAATTTAATAAAAGCTCTATTCACTTAAGTTTACTATTTGTTGAATTCACTTCAATTTACTCTCTTACTCGACAATAAAACGATGCTGTTGACTGAGGGAAAATAATAAAACTCCTACAATATTATCTGTTGGGTTTATTTAGTTAGAAAGTTCATTAACTTGCCGGTTTAATGTTATTAGTAAGCTTTTGCTATTTGTGTGAGAAATATGTTTAGTTAATTTATTTAATGCTTCCGATCGATCAAGGAGAGAAGGTTTGTGGGGTCGTTGGTAAGCCGTAAGCAGACGCTCGGGCTACCCCCGTCACACGATGAGCGGGTTATCAGGGGATTGAACATGTTCAGTGGACAGGAACTAGATAACGCTCCACTCGTAATCTATTTCCCCTACACAGTATATCCCACCTGTTAGTTTACACATGTTCAATGGTCACAGGTTCATGTTCAATATATAACATTCAAACTTATAGGATTATTATAGAGTCAAATTAAAGTATGTTTGTTCTATAACTTCGATTCCAAATTTTAACTATACGTTCTTTGAATTCCAACATTTTCAGATATTTTAAAAATAATTATTTTAAAACCAGTTAGGATATTTATATAAATGGCACCTAATCAATGTTGTTTACGGGATATCCCCACTAAGCTTTAAATTCGCTGCGGTTGATGACTCGCTCCACAGTCTACCCATGGTCGTGTCACATGGACAGTTAGTCACTCAATTCCATTTCGAGGAAAAACCGCGAGGACTTCAAACTTATTGCTCTCAAAAGCGAGAATAGCGAGTGCTTTAGTCAAATGTTATAAATCTACAAATGTTAATCGGCTATATAAAACATCGTATATTTTAACATACACTACTCCAAGACGTTTCGATTTTTGATGATATTTTCTTGGCCAATCTATTTTTTTTGTTCTTATGCTCTACTCCAATCGCAGAAATATCTATTTTCGCAACTTTGTCTATTCTGTGCATATAAAATATGATTTATCTGTTAGAGATCAATAGGATTCTAGCCGTTATATAGAGATGAGTTTTTCAAAGATCGACATACAAATCCTTAACATTTAAAAAACGTACTGTTAATATGTTGCACAGATATAAAATATAGCATTGCAGTTTACATAATTACCATAGGTAGTATAGGGACGCAATAGACAAGAATCCGAATGGTGAATAGAGGGTAAATTAGGTTCTGTTGGGTTCTATATTAAAATATCGACTTTATGAAAAAGTTTCCATAAAATATGTCTGTATTTTTACATTGGTTTAGCGACATGCTAAATTATATGCCGTGAAGTTGAAATTTTATCATACATATTATTATATTACTTTTCATAATCCTAAAAATATGCGGTGTTTCTTCGAAGTCCTTCCCAGTTTTAGAACTCTTTGTTTTTAATAGTAGTAAATTTGAATAAAAACATGTTATTAATAGAAGTTTCATATAAGTCCTATATAAATTCTAAAATCTTCACATTTTTATGATGAAATAATATCCACTGTGTTGTGAAAGATATTTTCACGGAAGTCTTCTCTCTGTTATTGCATCACTTTTAATCTCGTTTTCCTTTAAGGAAAATGTAAAGAGTCGAAGAGAGAGAAGACTTTTGGCACGCACGAGCACACTAAAGATGACATATAATATCTCAGATTTATGGAAGGTTGGCAGACTCCCTGGCTTGTAAACATCTGCAGTGCAGTCCGTGTAAACACCAACGTAAACTTCTTCATCAACTGGGAGCAGCTTCAAAATTCGAATCAGATTTCCCAGGGAATTAAAAGAATTCTAGTTCAATTTTGGCGTGCTCAATGCGTATTCTTACATAATTACCTTATATTAAATTCGCTCTACTTTAACGCATATATAGTCATGTATATTGTATTCATTTCTAAAATTGCTCGATTAAATTGAAGAAGTTTTAACGTTCACAAGATTATACTAAACAACTAGAAACTGAAAGTACGTTTATACGTATTTTGTGAAATTATTACGAATTGTATAAAAGCTTAAAAATTGAGAATGCTTTAAAGGTAAATTCATGTTTTAATGGGTAAAATGATATAAAAACGTTTTTATTATATACGTAAAGCTAGGATAAGTTCCCTCTGCCACTTAACATCTGTGTGCGCAGAAAAGATAACCGTGTGAACGCCTACTCAATTTTATTACTGTTGTTTGGGGTAATAAAAAGTTTCGTAGGCAATGATATTTAAGTCAACTGTTACTAATTGTTGTTTACGAATGATCTAACAGGATAACACATTACATTGTGACCGAGGCCATAATTCAAATATTTCTTCGGTTATAGTTGGGTATCACAACAAAAAGAATGCAAGTCGTGGTACCTCGTTTCTGATAGTCTAAGGGCTTGTAGTATAAAAATAGAAATATCAGGTGTCAAAATAATTTCAAGAAGTTATTCACTATTTACGTTCTCTAAGTTACAACTCTATCTGAGAGATCACAGGTTTAAATCCCGGGGAGGACCAATCACGAGTATACATGATACATACGAGATGTACTTTGCTAATAAATACTAGTGTACATCGAAACTACATAGCTACCGCTTAAAGGGAATAAAACAAAACAATAACAAAAATAAAGAAAAACAATTACAATTTCTAGCATGAATTACCCACATTACCATGTTTATTCTTGTTTAATTAATGTATCGAGAACTGTGTTTGTGGTATTTACTTAGTTATCTACGTTCTTTTAACCTAGTAACGTCTTTCGTGTTGTATGGCAATTGATGTTGTACGTTTATAATGTATTTAAATCCAAAATAATTGAGCAATTGGAGCGAAACGTTTACAACTCTGAGTCGAATCGATAATGTTTGGTAGTGACAATATTGTATTAATAAATTTGAAATTGTCGCCACAGTACCGAAATGTAGGGACTCCAGTTTTCGGTGAGCTAGAGTAAGTACTACGACGTGAGAGTGCGTTGAAATCGTCGAGAGTGTGTGTAAAGTTTAGCTTTTCAAGTAGGTATATAGCATTTTCTTGAATAAAAAACAGATTTTTACTATTGAGCAGTTAATAAAAATATATTGAAAGAGACTTGATGGATATATTCAGCATTTGATTTGTTTAGTACTCAACTAACATCTTTTATGATCCTTATTCTGTTTTAGTGGAGGATTTTAAACACTTTTAGTTTAAAAAATCCCACAATTTTGTTCCATTGGAGATAAAGTGGTTTCAATAGCCATCACCGTTTGATGTGAACGTTTGATGAAAACCGCTCTAGCATACAGCCCGTCCATGTCGATATTGAATCATCGGTCACAAAACAAGCGGTCAGCGACATTTGTGTGGTGGCCCGTGCTAATCTGCTTGCACTTTTCATTCCGGGTGGTTGACATTTTGTTGATACTTTAACAAACAATAAGAATACAATCTGTGAAGTAAGAAATAGTATATTTTCAAATAAATCTTTCAATGATTTTGGAAAACTCAGCACATTGTGGTTGGTTATTATAAAAACAAACACTTTAACATCTATGTTTAAGAACTACGTCCATGGCACGTTGGGGAGGGTGCAACCGGAGTGCACCATCAATATGTTGTTTCCAGTTAGAACCTTGAGAATACGTCTGATCGACACTGGTTACTCACTGGGGGAGGAGAAATTTATTTATATCATGCCTTTTCTTCACACTATATCCAGGTTCTTCACTCCCCATTACCGGAGAGCGCCGCAGTCCAGTATTAGCTCGTATAGAGACAGTCTGGTCTTGCTTCTGGCTCCACCAAAGTTGTGGGAGGTGAAGAGTAATAGAATAACTGATAGTCCATAGTGTTCTGATACTGAACAGAAACACTGCATTCGGTCCTAAATTGATATGGTAAATCTGTATTCCAACATAAAACCATAATAAAATTCAAATGGTGCAGTTGCCAAATTGTCCCTTCTTTAGACACTTTCTAGCTATATAATAGCGCAGAATTGTGTTGGTATTCCGAATTAAAAATGGTTAGGATGAAAAAGGTATATCCATCCATTCAAATATATATTATACGATTAGATTCTATTAAATTAATTTTTATGTTTCTCAGGATGACGTGTTTAACGTAATTTTTCTAAATGTTGGTACCATTTATTAAAAACTAATAACTATTTTATAGTGTCAAGTGTCAGAATGTTTGGAGATATCACTTGAAAAGAATATTTCTATAATTTCACTTAAAGGGGCAGAAACTAATTTTTCAAAATAAAATCAATCAATCAATCAATCAATCAAAAAACATCTTTATTTCCATTATGGTACAAGAAATTTAGAAATCATAGGAGCACAATTTTACATTTATAACATAAAATTACTTCAGTAATTAACACCAAAACATAAAACTGCAAACAAATTAAATAATTATATAGATATAGTATTGTATAGACTGCTCTAATGATTGTGGAAATGTTTCCTCACATAGGTGCATAGCACCTGTGCGTGAGAGAATGAGTCCCATTAATTCAAAAATAATTTTCTTAGGGAAATAAGATTTTAAAATAATGTTGTTTAGTAATATATATATATATATATAATATATAGAAAAATAATTCATTTAATAATTATGTATATTGTTTAAAATATGTATCTCCTGAATAGTTACAGAACGCACTCCTAACACAAGTACATGAAACGAATGGTTTAGAAAATACTTGTTGCAAAAATGTATTCAGACTTATAGGCGATATGTTACGATGCCCTCACAGCAACAGAGGGGGTTGTTACAAGGCGATCATCAGTACTTGAGGTAATTAAATGAGTTAATTCCGTCCATTAGAGAATCTTCTCACATGTCCTGATGGAGCTTTTAGCGTGAAATTTCTGCCGAGTCAGATATCGTTTATCGTTAGTTAAACTGCGACAGAGTCAACACACCCCTTACCGTGTCGTTTTATCTTAATTACTCTCCATTACCTCTACTTGGTTATTACCAGTTCAAATTCTCTCTGTGAAATTCTAGGAAACTTTACGAAGTTGTCTGTTATGCATGAAACTAATAGAATTTGCAATTAATGCTAAATGATTGACTGATTCTAATATCTATCGCTCAATGCATAATCATGTCAATGCCTGATTATACATAATGCTATTTTTTCTTGATTAAAAAAAATTTACTCTTCAATTCTATATCTATCAATTAAGAGCAATTGAAAATTTCTATTTATAGGAACAATTGTACGTTAGTCAATGGAAAACCCACTGTTAGTGGATGCTTTAGAGTTATAAATGTTTAATTAATATAGCATGGATTAATTTTTCATAAATTTTTCTCCTTTATCATACTCATGGGTTTCAATATGAACTTCATTGGGAATGAACACATAACTCTTTCAGCAGGTAACTGCTGGTATATTGCTAAGTCTAAGAAGGGTAAAGTTCTAGCCAAAAAGTGACTTATGAAAAGACTTTGCAATTCTTTAGAATATTCTAATTACAAAGCTCACCTCCTTACACACATTGTTTATAATTTATGACTCGGCGTTTGGTGCGGGAGGCAGTAGGATGGATGTCATTTACCACCGGACAAAAGAGTGAAAAGATAAAGTAATAAAATAATATAATCTTATTCAGTTCATAGTTAGATGTATACAACAAATTTGGAAGATTTAGAATCCTATTACATTGGTGAATACTGGTCACATAACTAATCTGACACTATTTGAAATCGATCACACAACATGAAATGAATCTCAAACACAATTAAACTGATTTAATTACGCTGGAGAGTAGGTAACTTTTCCTCTAAGTTGGCGTGTTGTTTCTCTTGTTAGAATCTTTACTGATACAAAAATATAAACTTTAGCTTAGTAATATAATATTAACCGTGATTGAGGAATGATGATTGTACGATAATTAAACAAAATTCATGTGGCCTTTCATGAGTTATCGAAGGATAATCGAGTCAAGCAAAGAATACGTATACTGTCTTCGAATGAATGACCAGTAAACGATCTTGTCTTTGCAAGCAGTCCACCTACACGTCTGTAGGAAGTGATTCGGGATTCCCCATATTATGTTAAAGTTTAATAGCCGTAATTTCGTCAGGAAAAATAAAACCTTAAGTTTTAAAAATTATAACCTTCGCAAATGCCAGTACCTGGAGATTATCTTTTGATAACGAATTAAAACAATGGTATTCGATGTAACAAGACTTGTTATAATAGTAATTTACAAAACAGAACTCGCTAAATAAAAAATATGGGCATCAACGCCTAGGTTAAATAACCGAAGTAATCTTAATCCCTAAATTTGTTTTGTTTTAGATTCTTTGAGTTCTAAAAATGTATTAAAGCCCGAATGGAAAACATTGCTGGAAAACGAATTCTTGTTGTTGAAGGTTTATATGGATTTGTTGGCGTGTTGAAATGCCTGTGAATGCACCAATTAAAACCAGGAAATCGAGCTATGAGATTTCTTTTTGTTTAACTACAGTTATGAATTAATTGGGCTCCTGGTAAAAGACCGGCCTAAAAAGCAGCGATTTGAGACCAAGCCCCTCTAATATGGAAATGAGCAATGAGCCAGATTAGGCTACAATAAAAAAGGGAAAGCTTTTATCATGGCTATATTTAAGAGGTTTTTAGTGGAATTTTTAAATGATTTATACTGATATAAGTTACTATACCCAGGCCAAAGGTAAAAGTAAGCTACAATCTTTTTCACGATTCAGTAGTTGAATGTTACTTCCAGAAGATTAATCAGGTGATTTAGTTACGTCCCAGAAGGTCTTTAATTTGTACAATGTACTTGTACTTATTCGTCTTCAAAGACATATGTTCTTTCAGGGTATCTAATCTGAACATGTTCCCTTCAAGTTACCAAAGGAAATGTATTTTATCTTCATTCTAATGGTCTTGGTGCGTATCTGAAAACGTTAATCTGAAGACTCACTCGACGAAATAAAATTATGGATGACTAATAGCTCTACTATGGTCTGTAATTTTTATGAGTGCTTTTTTGCAACTGAGTTTAGTTTTTACGCCTTTCAAAGATTAATGAATTATTTCAATCTATTATATTTCCATTGAGGAAGTACTTTAGTGGTAATGTCATAATCCACAAAAAGGCCGCTAAGTTTTTCAGCCAGATTAGACCATACTTCGCATTGGAGTCTCGTCATTCCTAGAATTATTACAAACCCAGTTATAAATACAATCAATAACAAACAAAGACTTGCTGAGTAGCATTAATAAATGCAATATGAGGTAAATTGAGCTAGAACAAACAACCTTCAGGGAAGTTTCATTAAACTGCCTGAAGTTTGTTCTCGCGTTCTTGTTTCTATTCTCTAAAGTAAAGGTACAGAGGTCAAATCAAAATATTAAAATTGCAGCTATAATCTTGTGCACTATAAAATAAATACCAAATAAATATCTAACGCTGTTAAAAATTCTTTTGTTTTATAAAATAATGGTAAATATTGAAAAGGAATAATAAGTATGTACATTTTGTAAGGCAAATAAATAAAGACTTATTTCCCTACTTGTATAACGTTTACGTTATAAAAAAAATCCTAACTAAATAATTTAAAATGAATTTGAAATGTCTTTGATTTTGCACTTTTACCAAATTTAGTAGCAATGGGGACAACTAAAGAACCTAAAGTAATTCCTCTTGTCATCTATTTTACCCATCATATGAAATATAACTAGATAGTATATAAACAAACACGTGTTACCTAGTACCCACAAACACGATGGACGATTACAAATTTGACAGTGATTCATATTGGGGTAGAGGAACATGCAGCACCCCTTTGGGAAAGGACACATTTATTGAAAAATTAACTTTTAATAGTATTATGATAATTTCTATAAAATCCTATTTATAGTATGAGTCGAAAGCCAATTTTCACTTTTTAAGCACATAATTTAGTTTTTCTTCAAATTGACTGAGAAATTTTTCCTAAGAGAGAAATCGATCGTCAGCCATGCTAATGTTGGTGGAAGTCTAAATGAGAAGGTATCCAAAGGGTTTAAAATATGAAATGATAATTCTTTATTTTATTTTTTTCAGCTTGATACATTTAAAACAAACTATCAGACGCTTAGTTATATGATAGCCAGATAACATATAACATATAAGTAACATAAACTGAAATTCACCACTTTAAGTATCTGTATGTGGACAGTCTGACGTAACATTACGTAACATTATTTACGTGTCTGACAGTTTTTAACTCACCAGAAAAATATGAATTGTTTCATATTTTTAACCCTGTTAAAACTTTCCCTTTACGACCTCCACAAAAATAGTGCAGCTAAGCATAGATTTCCTTTTTAGGGACAATTTAAATTTCTCTTTTGATTTCAAGAAACATCAGATTGTGTGCTTTTACAATGCAAATTGGCTTTCAGTTAATGGACTGTCAAGTTTTAAGTTGCTATTTTAACCAATCCAAAACATGCAGCAAGTTTTTTTGGTACAACATAAAACATTTTTATAAATGACCTAGGACACGCAGGATAATGTTGTTGTGTTATTTAATTTATAGATCTCAATCAGGAACCTGACATTTTAAATTGCCTCCAAACAATTTAACAATGTAATGAACAATCTAATGAACAATCTCTAAATAAAATTTAATTTTCATTGAAACAAGTTGGATGGAAGGGGGATTACTTATTATCCGGTATGAAATATGTTTTGCAGGTCCTGAATAATTGAAGGAATTTAAAAGTAAAACTCGAGCAATAATAACTTGTAAAGTAGAATGAAACACCAAACTTTGTGTAATAAGTGACAAATAACTGAAGAATACACAATAATTTCTTAAAAAGATTTCATAAAAAACTGCATGATTAAATGTTATGGGCGAGATCTCAAATTGGCAAAAGTTCAAAGTGTTAAAAGGATAGAAACAGTGCTGTACACGATAAATTCAGAAGATACACTTGACTGCAGTATCGCTGCGGAAGTCAAGGATGCCAAATGCCCGACAGTAATGTGTATGCCATGACTTGGACAACAGTGGCACCAACCATGAAAATATGAAAACCGACATATACGCTACATATATATAATGGCTGAGAAACTAGATACACTGTAACGGGAGTAAAATAAAAATAGAAATACGAGACTAAAATACTCCTTCCGGCTTAGTTGGAAGAAGAAGGTAGATTTGTGAGATTGAAATATGGTAAATTTATTCTCATGGGAATTACATGTACTCAATATCTCGAAAACCATTCAAATACAACAAAAGTTTAAATAAAAAATGTTTAATAAATTTTATACATATTTCAGAACTCCTTTTGTTTTTTCCCAGGCCCATAAATAACGGTGTTGTGATTATTTTAAGTTTAAACGGCCGCTCCCTCTTTGGAATGACATACCTAATAAGCTGGCCGAGATATTTATAAGATAAATGTGTAGAATATATATATATATATATATATATATATATATATATATATATGTATTCTCTTCATGCAAAAATAAAAATAAAAAACAAAATATTTGTAAACTTTTTATGAATTTTCGTATGTCTTTAGCATACTTCTACAGATAACAATAAATAGTTTATAATTATTTACAAAATTAAATAATTATTTTAATTTTTCAGACTTTACATGAAAGTTTACTCTTCTATTTACATTATTATCATTCAGCCTAGTTAATGTTGTGGGATAAATGATACAATATTAGTAATTGAATAGTTTATATTATATAAACCTGAATGCCAAATTATTGAATTCTCACTTAACTTTTCAAATTTTAAAGCAATAGATTCCATATGAGGAATTTCGAATATTTTTATCCTGTTAAATCGGATTTACTTTTACAATGTAATATGTTAGCCTACCGAAAAATGGTTCGAATATTTTTTACATTTCGAATGTATTTTGCTATATATTTAATAGCTTAGGCTCAAAGTAAAAAATTGTTTGTTAATTTAAACATTTTGTTTTTTACGCAATATTGTAGAAAAACTGAAGTTTGCATTGAAAAAATTACAATACAAGTATACAAAATTTATTTATATTTTACCTCAATGGAAAGGAACGGAAACAAATTTTGACTGTTCAATCATTATCAGATTATATTTTTATTACAGACCGGACAGTAGTTATAGTGTAAGTCATGCAATAACGATATTGATAGTAGTTTTGTAACTAGTATTAACTGGTTAAAAAAATCTTAATTAGGTATTTGGCCGTATTAATTGTGCTTGACTTAACAACTGGCTGTGGAATTAGAAATAAAATTTAAGTAACTCGAATTCAACCATAGATTTCTTTTTTGTACCAAATATTCAGAACTTACTTTATTTCAAAGATCACGAGGGCCAAACGCAGATTGTAAGTACAAGAAACTACGAAATCTCCCATGGTTTCCAAGATATTTGTATGAATTAACATCTGGGCTGTAAAGCCCACTCTCTTTAACCTACTGTTCAGTTTAGATTTGTATCTTTACCTATAATAGTCAATGGGCTACTTGATTCGCGTTAAATGTAGTTTGCAGAGTTCACCTTTTGCGACCCCGTACAGATGTAGTGTCTTATCTTGTGTAATTGGATATTCTTACCTTATGATGCGGGATGACTGTGGGAGAGTATGACATGTGCTGTACTCTACTTTCAACAGCAAATGTGCCAGGTAAAACGACTGCGGTGAGTGGCATTATTCCTTTATTCAACCATGTTCTTCCTATGTACACTTCCCCTTCCTATCACTATTAGTTATTAACTATCAACATGGTTTATTGGTCCTCCGGGCCGTATTATAACTTTCCATACAATCCATTGACCCCAGAGACGGATTTTAATTCCCTACAAGATTGATTGGTCTCTGTCCGAACAAGATTTAGTTTGTTAGTTTGATTGATTTAATTTCTAATACAGTCTATTAGTTTTGTCCGCGGACTTTGTCTTTTGAAATTGGTATTGTAAAATTACGTGACTTCTTTTGTAAAATAGGCTAACATTTTACATTGTAAAGGTAAAAGTAGGTTATGTTTACTATCTTCTGATCGTAGATCATTTTGTCATAAGAGATACCGCGGGGTTTAGAATTACAGTTTGCATCCACCTTACCAATCGTCCGAGAGCAGGTACAGATGCTTGAGCTATTTTAAGTTTGATTGGGCCCGGCACATTTCATTGTCGAACTGGTTTGCTTTGTTTACACACGTCTTGTTTGTAGATTAGCCTATTGAAAATATTCTACAATAAAATCGTATGTTGTTACCTTTCATTATGAAAATTTTACTTTTAATATGATCTTTTATATTGAAAATATTAACAAAACTAACTTGCTGTCTCTTCCTTGCCTGGCCCGTGCTCCAGCGGTCTTCTTACTCACTAGAGGGGGGTTTCTCCGTAATCTGAGCTGAGATATACTCCACAGTTAAAACGGATTGCTCTCTTTAAAAGGTATGGCGCCCTTCATTTATCATGACTGCTAAGTCATAGTGGGTATCAACAACGTAATGTGCGCTCTGACTCCCTTGGGAAAACTTGAAGGAGTGTACTCCGCAAGTTAAGCTATTTGAAGTCGTTCTTTACAGCAGATCTTAGCAGTCACTATATTACAGCGTACTCAGTTAAGTCTGAGAGCTTTGTTCTCTCTTCGAGTACCATCCCTGCCAGTGTAGGAGACTTTATGGCTAAGACGATCTGACGGACTACAATTCGTCCATCACCTCATGGATAGCCTACCTATTCTTAGAAATATTGTTTGTTACTCTAAACAGCTGATTTGATTTAATACCGTTTACATTGCGGAGACTTTATGGTTAAGACGATCTGACGGACTACTACCGTTTAGTACCGTTTACATTGCATTATTTATAATTCCTACTGTGTGCAAAGAGTTAGAACATGATTTGGCAGATATTTTATGTCTCCCAATAGTATTTAACTATCCCTGTCTGTCTACAGACCACGTACAAGATAAAACACGTTTATTTAAGCTATACTTCCCTTTATAATTTAGATTATTCCATATAACAACAGATTACTCTCTAAAATTTTAAAGCTTACTTAAATAGGCCACATATTAATATTTTAACTAATATAGCTTATGTCAGGCTAATTAGCTACTATAGTCTGTTCAATTGTACAGGTGGCCCTTATTGCCACTCAAGCCTACTACTGAGGCTAATTAACTCTCTGTTGTTTTGATTCTCACCTAATGAGGTCATATCTTAGCTAAAAATAACTTTACTTTTATTAACCTACTAATTAGGCATTTACATTTTTGGTAATTTTATATCCAAGTATTTCGGTTCCCTTTTATTTTTTTTGTAATATTGAAGTTTATGTACTGTCTAATCTTTGTTTTAGGTATTACCATTGTTTATTATGAGTATCCAGCCGGTCTTATTCAGTAACTCAGTTATTTATGCGTTGTTTATTCCATGCTAGTTGTATTTTAATTTGTTGTGTTATATTTTACTGAACTTTAATCATCATGCCTTCTGAACCAACTGAAACTTATATATGTTACCGGACAAACCCGATTTTAGGACAAACTAGTTTGGACTAGGATGTTCTAGTTTTTCCTGACCATAAGGAGATTGCTTAATACCAGAATGGAAAGCTCTGTTCTTCATGAATTGTACATACCGTAACCCCTCAGACCACTTTGTTGTCTTGTTATCAGCCATCCAAGATGCGAGCATGTTTTCGATGTCTTGATTGGCTCTTTCAACTGAGCCCTGACTTTGGCTGTGCCGAGGTTTACCATGCACAATTTTCAACTCTGGCCACAACTGTGTTACTTCAGAAATAACTTTATTAACAAATTCTCTTCCATTATCAGACTGTAGAATACACGGGGCTCCTAAAGTTAAAAAGATATCATTCAGTTGGTAGGCAACTTCCTCAGCTCTTTTGCTTTGCAATGGACGAAGCAAAACAAATTTTGTTAAATGATCTTGGTAAACCATTATAAACTTAAATTGGTTATCTGGTTGAGTCTGAAAATCGATAAGATCAACTTGGCACCTACTATTCATTTCCGAATGTAAAATTGGTTTTGAGACCAGACCTCGTTTCTTTTTGTTTTTTTTTTTCATGTGACATACTTGGCACATTGACAGATAAAGCTGTATTTCTTCCTTCGTAATATTGGCATATTTCTTTGACGTTTCGGCAAGCATTCTATCACGGCCACCGTGACCAACTGCCCCGTGAGCAGCATCGATAACATCGTACAGTTCATCTACCGTCAAATAGTACTTGATGTCTTGGTTTCTCTCACCGGCTGCCACCAATTTTTTTTACTCCTCCGATGTCAATTACACCAAATCTTTTCAGGCGTCTCTGCTGCAACGGGGTCTTCTTATCTGTGTTTGCAGCAGTTTCGACTTCATTTATAAGTTGTTGGTACTTTATCTTTTGTCAATACGTTGAAATGTGTTGATTTCTCGTTTTCACTTTGTAAAACTGTAGTCATGAATCTTTCTCTCCATTCTTTCTGGCTATGCCCACCACTAACAGAATCTTCCTCCATAGTCCCACCTACTAAAGTATACGTTACTTGTACCACTCTCTTAGCTCACTAACACTAATACTCCCACACGACACACTCCAAAGCACGGTGTAAAGCACAACGAACAACCAAATAACAACTAAGACGCACTCATATTCGCACTCCACGCACAGCGGATACTGACTGAGAGAGTGAGCGGTAGGAGCAAACAATGTAATGCGACGAGCACGTCGAGACTTGCAACCCCCACCACCCGGCTGCTTGGGTTTGGCCTGACCTTGAACCCGGCCACATTAGTTTATCCGTTCGCTACCAGGCCAAATTAGTTCGGCCTAACAATTCTACCAGGCTGAACTAGTTTATCCTAACGCTATTAGGCCAAACCAGTTCAGCCTGTAATCAATAAGGCCAAACTAGTTTATCTAGTGGTCAGGAAAAACTAGAACATCCTAGTCCAAACTAGTTTGTCCTAAAATCGGGTTTGTCCGGTAACATATATAACCGGAAGTCAGCTGACTATTAAAGCACGATTTATAAGTAGTTAATTTATATCAAAGATTGAAGCCTCGCCCCTACCCTCACTCAAGTTCAACTCCATACACTTAAATCTTAGAATACGGAGATCTCTAAAAAGCGTATTGACAGAGTCTATGTTTGCGAGTTTTCTTGAACCTGATTTGAACGCGGACAGTGTAGTAGGTCAATTGGCCCCAAAATATAAAACATTTGAATGATGGGCTTAGACGAGAAAACTGAGATTTTGTTGACGATTTTGTGTGTCCGAATTTGACGTTTAAGGCATTCAATAGTCATTTAGTGTTATATTTAGATCTGTTTTGCTCTTTCCAAAAACAAAAATGTAAAACTAATACTGGGATTACTCGTGAAAAAAACTGATTTCTGGTAAAAAGATAAAATTTTCCTCTCAATAAAATTTACATCACTGCTTCAAATAATTTTATCGGAATTATAAGAAAACTTATAGAAAACCTATAAATGCCGCAAAGGATTATACCTTTTATCACGCATGAAAGAATTGCGAAAACATTTCAAAATTACCCTCAAATATTATTAATAAATTCGCGCAGCTAAAAGGTAACCCATCAAATAAATGCCCAATTAATATCAATGTAAAAGAATTTAATTGGAAAACTTCTTGAAGTGGCACAACAATTTAATAGATTTTTCTCCTGCCGCTGAACCCAATCCACCATTCAAAATGAACCCCAATAATCTAGATATTGGTGTGAATTCAGTGTCATCTATGGCTTTGGCTCCTGTTGATGCGTTGGAGGTGGCACGTTTAATACAGGAATTGAAATAAAAAAGGCTTGTGACGCAAACGGCATATCAATGTGGTTGGTAAAGCGTTGCTTCCGGCACATAGTGAGACCTCTGACCAAACTAATAAACATTTCTTTTCAAAAAGGGGTTTTCCATCTATTCTGAAAATAGCCAAAGCTATCCCTGTGTTCAAGAAAAACGACCCTTGCCAAGTTAGCAATTACCGGTCCATTGCGACTCCCTGCTCTCGGCTAAGTTTTTGAGAAGGTCTTCTAAAAATATTTTTTTGGATACCTATGAAATCCTGAGTACTCAATAATTTGGATTAAGAGAAATTAGGTCAACGATTGATGCTGTAACTAACCTCGTAGATGTCGTAGTCGAGGGTTGGAGAGATGAGAACAGATACTTAGCATTTTCCTCAACATCTCAAAGGCTTTTGACTGTGAGCATTATGAGATACTACTGCACCAGTTAGAGAGTTGTGGGGTTCGTGGATTGTCTCTCGTTTTGCTCTCGTTATAGCTATGTGATAGAGATCAGTGTGCACAGGTCGCAAACGCCCTATTAGAAAAAAATAGAATGCCTTATGGTGTCCCTCAGGGATCAATTCTTGGGCCGGCACTGTTTCCTATTTACGGCAATACTTTGAACATATAGATCCGTTATAATTCAATACGTTGACGACAAGGTGTTGAGCTAATTAATAAACCCACTGAATGCATCAAATAAACGACAAATTTAAATCTCATTCGAGCTCGATTGAAGCAGCTCCTGGTGGCGAATGCGTTTTACTCGGTTAATGAGTTCATGGAGAGTCGCTGGATAACTTATTGGTATTGGCCTAAAATCAGCCAAATTTCTGAATTTTGTTTAAATGATTGTGCATATATTATATGATGTTTAAAAGTATGAACGGATTCTATTAGATTAGAATTTTAACTTTTAAAACCTGAAGTTGTAAAACAATGTTTTATTGCCAAAATGCAAAACAATAAAATGAATATGTGTTTGAAATTGAGAATTCTTTATTGATTATAGTAAAGTTAAAATATATGACTCCAATTTGAATGAAATACTATTGCGACATTAGTACTATTATTAATATTTGATTAGAAATTTTGCAAAAGACATTATATTCGCCATCATAATTTTACTGTATTTTTAGTAACAATGAATTGCTCCAAATAGGTAATAACAAGCCTGAGATGAAAATATCTTACGGTTTATGTCCCTGGATTCCTCTATGGATGCTAAAATGCCGTCCGCTTTGTTTAGCTGATTGTTGCGACACATAAAATATTCAAATATTCATGACTTTCCTTATCTCGCTGGGTGCCGCATGTATGCCAAAATAATCTGCATGTTGGACACAGCCCAAAATTAAACAGATGTTACGTCACAAAATAAACGTTCTCTTGTTTCCATACAGTTGCTATTATGGAAATTTGTAATGTAGTACATTGACGTGCATAGTTCGCTGTTTTTGTCAGTGTGCAACAAATGACTTCACACTGACTACTATTTATAAGCAAATATTGCGGGGTATGACAAAAATAAATAAATCTATAAGATGTTAGAGAGTTCACTAAAATACCAAAGAATAGTATACGGGGTTCGGCTCGTCCTATCCTTTCCATGTTAAAAAGGACAAACTTAGGAACACACAACTCCAAAACCATTAGAGGTAATAAGCTAATTTTTTTTTATTTTGATCCTTATCCTTATACCTAACATTTAAGTGATGGGTTTTTGAATTAAATGAAAATAACACATTTTTAATTTAAAACAAAAAAATGTTGAAAAAAACATTCAAAATTAAAATTTATTTTTAATAAAAAAATATATTCTAGTATAAATAATGAATATCCCATCATTGTTCATTGTAGTGTAAATAACAAAACAAAACCAAAATCAATGCAATAACTCAAGTAGTCCAGGAGAAAATTGTTCCTAAGTGTAAAAAAAATCTGTTTTTTTTGGAAAATCGCTAGTAAACATCATTTAACCACAGTGACACAAGTAATCCTACCTTAGTACATGCCTGGCCCATATGAAGGGTTTTCTGGATCTTCCTGCTCTTCATACATGTCCTCTTAGTCTTTTCTTAGCAATCTCTCGCTGTTTCCGGCACTTTTTCTCGATTTCCAACATATCTTTCTCAGCGTTTTTAATCCGGGTCAAGTAAAAGTTCTTCATTGTGTTTATGGAGATTGGGCCAGGGGAAATACCAAATTTACTCAGGATTTTACACTTTGTGATATTGCCATCATTGAAGGTAGCAATGGCTTCATAAATTTCCAAGTCAAGTGTATTCTTCATCACAAAGGTCGATTTCGGTAACCGGTTCCAAATTATGCTGTTCAGGCTCTCGCAAGGATTTTGTGTTCCACCATGGAGGCACTTCCGCAACAAATGTTCTTGAGATAAATCTCTAAAAATGGGCTTTATCTCTGCCATAACTGTAGGAGGAAGGTTACAACAAACAATATAACCTAAAATAGTAGGTGTGTATTATATAAAGTGTGTTCAAGAGCACAATCAAGGTTGCTAACCAACGGTACCAGTAAAAAATGCATGTGCTTTCACAAACTAAAATATCAATAAAACCACTAATACTCATCTTATTTAAATGAAATTTGTGTTAAATTAAAGGTAAAGAGTTGTAGAAAACAATTCACAAATAAAAAAAACATTTAATTTTTTTGCTAAATTTGAGCCGAACCCCCTTAAAGTAAAACTACACTGAAAAAATTACAGTAACAACAAAACAACTAATTATTCAAATGTTCAGCCGATAAAAAAAAATAAATTGTTGGCGTTCAAGTAAGGCAAGTATATAATGGACTCATGCAAGTATATAATTGGACTCATGCAAATCTGCTTAGTAGTTGTGAAAGAAGTATACAACTTGGAATACAAAACCTACTTAACGAAGTACTCGTATTTTAACGTGAACATGAATGAAAAATTAGTAGCCAAAAGCATTAATATATATTAATAGTAATTAATTAATTAGCAGTAATTTTTTACGTACGAGCTAAATTCTGCTGTTTTATGAAATTTACAGCCTCGTTTATTTAGGTAAGCGAGTAAGTAAAAATGACAAAAAGCATAGTCTTACAACTTTATGTGGAATCAATTCAAAGTTAAGAACGAATTATTGACACTTTCTATATCATAAATATACAAATGACCAATGGCAAACAGCCCAGTCTTACGATTTTATGCGGAATCGAGACGTGGAGTTTGCGATATTGGTTACAATAATAAAGGCCAGTTTAATCTCTTTACAAAAAAAATTGTCGAAAAATACCAATATAATAACTAAAAATAAAAAAAATAAAACTTGATTAGACACACTTTAGCTGTTATCCAGGGGTGAACGAGCTATGGGTAGGACAAACTACATAGGAAGACCATTCCGTTGTGACCCTAACCAAAACTTAACCATGTATATTCTTTATTCGAAACCATACCACAAAATCTTGAGCAAGTAAAAACGAAAGAGTAATGCAACGTGATAAAAACTCAAAATTAAAATAATAAATTAACAAATTTATCTCCATAAACTGTGATAAATAATCTTTATGTACTTAACTGTATTGTACAATTGTGTTTTATATCTACCGAGGTATTAGTAAAAAACCGAGGCCTGGCTACGAGGGCCTGTTGTCAGCAGGTCTGTCTCAAGCTCAATGAAGTCGGCCTTGCTGCGAGCGCCTATTGTCTGCAGGTCTGTCTCGAGATAAATCAAGCCGGCCTGGCTACGAGAGCCTGTTTTCAGCAGGTCTCTTTCGAGATAATTCAAGCCGGCCTGGCTGTGAGGGCTTTGTTGTCAGCAGGTCTGTTTCAAGTTTATCAAGCCGTCCTGGTTAGTGATGGCCTGTGCTCAGCAGGTGTGTCTCAAGATCAATCAAGCTGGCTTTGGCAGCGAGGGCCTGTGATCAGCAGGTCTGTTTCCAGATAAATCAAGCCCTCCTGGCTAGTGAGAGGCTGTGGTCAGCAGGTCTGTCTCAAGCTCAATCAAGCCGGCTTATCTGTTCTCCGATACTCAGTCACTTTATCCGCGTTCCTTTCTAGGCTGTTCTTTCCTGCTTTGTACTAAATACAGTTCTGCTTTTATATAATATGGGTATATTCGGTATAGAGTAAGAGAATCACTTTATAAATGATTTTTTGTACTTTATAGTAAGCGCATTGCTAATTAATTTATAATATAACATTCCTTAGAGGCATTCTTAAGTACCTTGGTGTATTCCTGAAAATGTGCATTATTAAAAGCCATTTTTGTAGGACAAGTTTGTAGGCTCAGTAAACTGAGGCAGCTGTATCTCTACCAAACAGGTGCATTGTGTAAGATATATTTTATATGGTATTGAATATAGTTTTTGATATTTATAAATATACAGTAAAATAATTTTACATATAGTTGTAGACCTGCTATGCTGAACATTTCAATATTGTTAAGGAAATCTATTCCGGATTTTTGTTCTTCTCCATTTTTTGTTTTACAATCCATTTTTTGGTGACATTGAATTTCACAAAAATACGATAGTGAGGAAAAATGATATTCTGTTTAATAAACGATGCAGAAGTTATATATTATAGATTAAATAAATTATATTAGTTCATATTATAGTTTATACTATACTATATTAGTGTTATTGATGCTGACATATGGCTAATATACATTTAAGTACACTGACTGTACGATTAAGTAACTCATTAATAAAAATGAAGTTAAAGTTAAGCAAAAAATGTTGAACCCCTAGTGGTACAAACAACACTCGACAGGGGCGCTGTCGGCAGCAGATTGTCATCCATCAAGCCCTCCCACCCCCTGCCCGACACCGACATCACCCCTATCCCACTAATCAGCCGGCCCCGCTGCTGTCCTCGGTGCCTCCAACTGACATCTGCTGATTAATTAGCATTACAATGTTTATAATGTCAATAATTACAGTGGACGAATAAAACTAACATTTCTTTCATCGAGTCTTACTTGTAACCCTAGAAAAATGTTCTTGTTTTAAAAAGAAAATAATAAATCAGATTGTGAAAACAGCTTAGTGGAAGGTAAACCCTGCTTTATAGCTTTACCATACCATAAAGGCGACATCTACAACATTTAATTTTAAATAATTGTAATAAGTATCATTGCTTTAAATATAAGGACAAAGAATCTGAAATACTGAAAGTAATCAAGAAAGATTACTCTTATTATTGTCAAACTTTCATATAAGTAAGATTTAAGAGTATTAATCTAGTTTAAAAAAGTACAGAGATTGCATCTTTACTGAAATGAAACCAGCATATCGCCGTTATGCACATATTATGAATATAATAACACATTACTCGTTAATATCAAGCTTTTAACATTTAGCATTTAACTTGTACTAAAAATAAATCCTCGTACTGTTTTGCTTTTGTGGTGAAAATAATTTGTAAATAATAATAATAACAATAATAAATTTCGTAGAAGCATCACAATTTGTTATTTTTATTTCTAATATTTCACGTCATTTGTTGCTATAGTTTAGCTATTTGAAGTGCATAGATTATGTGTACTGTTTATGATGGCTAAGCGTTGTTAGTATTGCACACTAAAATAAATCATAAAACACTCAGGATTCAGGAAGCAGATTATGGAGGCAAAGCAACATGTGTGGCTAATGTGAGATCTACCCCTTCATTAGCTAATCTTTGTATTAAGTATTCGTAACACACCCCTAGGGTCCAGGTCCAGCTATACTGCTACTGCGTAAACAGAGCGACCACGGCTTAAGTATTATCGAACAAGTAGTTTCCTGGCGAATGTGAGCGAAACAGTCCTTAATTCAATTAAATATATCAGCTTTCACACATTAAGTAATTTGTGATTACTTTCATTCTTATTTTTGTCACTACCTTCTTACAATGTAGTGAACAATAAAGCAGTGTTTACACTTTTGAGGATTAAATCCTTGCTTTTTATTACTTATCAGTTCCTTAAAAAGCCTGCAAATAATTTTGAGTTTTTATTAATATGAGACTGCACTACAATGTTTTAGACACGATCCCATGGCGCGGTGGAGCAATTGTGATTTCTGCACATAACATAGCCATAGTGGGAAGGGCTAATCCAATGCGAATCAATATTTAGCTTCATTTCAAATTCACCTTAATGCAGGGTCTGAAATCTGACATTGTCACAAACTCGTCTTCTGGAGGTAGTAAAATATTACTGAAACAACGGAAATACCTCTTCATCTGAATTACACTGAACTGGTAAACTAGAAGAGCTCCATTTTGTAGTCTAGGTGTCTCTGATGTCGAAACGATGCACAGAGTTCGTTTTGAACGTTATCGTCGCCAACCTTTGTCGGATATCTTCAGACGGAAATAGACCTCAGATTCTAGGAGTCAAGTTTTCCAGTTTCAGATTTCAGACCCTTTACTAAACGATAGATAAAATGGGGCAAAACTCAGTATTTGCATAATATGTACCCTTTCCACAATGGACAGGGCCGCTCAGAGACCTTTTGTGGCCGGGGCGGAGTTCTGGCTTGTAGCCCCTCATTCAAAACTCATTTTTGAACTTCAGATACAACTTGCCACCGAACACTGCAAGTTCTATATTTATAAAGTTCTTCAGTCATGTCTCCCGATTAAGTATGTGCTTAGTTTAGTTTTAAGTAATATAGTCGTGAAAGAACATTAAAAAGAGATTAAAATGTTATTTAACTACACGAATTGCAAATTTCAAAATAAACTTATTTTGAACTTAAAAATGTTGCTATTAGGTTGTATTTTAAAAATATCAAATGAAATAAGAATATCAAATATTATAAAGTTTAATTTCATGAATTTAATTTCATCAAACTGGAGGTTGCAATATTAACGAAAGAAGATTTTTCTAGCCTTCATAGCAGCATAGTCAGTAAATACTTAGTAAAATAATTATTAAGTAAACAATCAAATTGGAAGGGGAAATTACTGTGTAATAAATTTAGTTCTTCTTTATCCCAATTTAAATTTTATTATTATTAATTTACACGCATGAGTTCAGTTACTCATTTAAAAATAATTCACCATTAACGCACATTGTAATAAATGATTCATTTTACTTAATAGGTTCAAATGAAGCTCTATACATAAATGACATGTCTTGTTTAGTTCATGGTTGCTACATCTCTAATACAACCTAAAATTTAGCCTCTATTATAGCGTAAACATGGGATTAAAACCATATAGTTTATACTACAGTGGATGCTGTAAAAGTTCTTCCAACTAGGCCACAACTTAGAATACCCTAAATGTAATAAATAATTTATAGGATTGATTACTTAATTTTCTCCAATGTAATACAAGGTAGGAGTATACCTCACCAAGTGTCGCGTGACAGGCTTCGGTGAAGATCCATGCATAGTTTTAAGTCTATAGCTTATTTTATTCTCAATATGTCCTGAGAGCTCTATGAAGCAGACATGACAACTTACAGAAAAGAAATTTTTACGTTCTCCCGACAGAAAAAAGAGAAACTGTGTAAGCTTACTGAGTGATGGACTGAGTAATTCCATGGTTGGACATACACCATCGTAGAACTCATTTTGAACTATGTAGAAATGATGTTTGATGTAAAATGTGCAGATGAAATCTTTCTCAAAATACATTGAAATTATGTATTCACTTGTTTTTCCATTCAGTAAGGTATCATACCAGTGCTTAAATAATAAAAGTTATTTTCCATTATTATTTGGAAGAGAGAAATATTACAGCGCAATACAACGCTGAAATTAACTACAGTCTGTGACTTTTAAAATTAACTTTCCTATATTACTGACTATATTATTTTTGTGCTTTTACTGTATGGATAAGCTACATGTTAAAATATCGTTATAGTACTGAGTTTGTTTACAAGTTTATTTGTTCAGCTATCTTCTCGTTGCCATCATGGTTCCCATAATAACAATGTAAACATAATACCAATAGCTAATACTCAGCCACATCCACCTAGTGACATGCACCCTTATCGAACTCAGTGTTGTTTATGTAGAATATCCACGCACATTTTCAAGTCTATAGCGTGGTTCATCTTCAAGATATTGGGCGGATAGACAGACAGACATGAATTACATTTTTCCAGCCCCACCAGTGATAGGCTTTACTAACGCTGAAACAAATTACTACAATACAATCCTTCTCTTTTTAATGGAAAAATAGGAGAGATATTTTGATTAATTTCCAACAAACACAAAGTTTATGTGAAGTGAAATAGACAATAATATTTTTTTATCAGCAATCAATTTTTTGACCTATACAGTTCAATTCCAAAAGCGTAAATAGTAGGTCCTTAAGAACTAATTTCCAGGAAAAGCAACGTATTTTTAACTACTTAAATTTTATAATAATTAAATTTAATACAGAACATAAAATATTACTGAAGATCTAAATTATTACATGTTAATGAAATTTCAGTGGTATATTTAATTATATAATGGAAGTGTTGATATTAACTACAACAATTGCATGGATATAAATGAGGTTGTCACAGTTTCGACCGCTCTGTCACCACAATGACAGCTCACGTCACAATCCGCGTTGTAACTGTGACTTATAACAGCCATGGCACCCTACCACACCGAAAAGAAATGAAACCTCACTCAATGAAAAAATGGGAGTGTACCATATGGTTAGATATCTCGAGAAAGGTTAAGACTATTTTTTTTCATTAAACTTAATTTATACATAGACAAAAATGAGTTTCATGGGATTTTGGCTGAGCGTCAGTGGGAACTTCTCTGTCCGCAGGACATCTCGAGAATGAAGTGATCTATAAACTAGAACTTTTGCATGCAATCTCAGAGAAGTCTGTCACGAGACACGTGGTGTGGCTGAGAGTTAGCGAAGTCTATCACTTGAGGGAATAGACAAATTTAATTTATGTATGTCTGTCTACAAGATATCACGAAAACCCCTGCCCTTTATGTTTACATGTAAGTTTGATGATAGTACATGTCATTCCATGGCATTTGGCGGAGCGCTAGCGAAATATTTATATTAGCCTTATCGTTACCGTGGTGACAACGAAAAAATAGCAGGCGAAATATATTTGTTTACAAAATTATTATAATTATATAATATGAGAACTTACATTTATCCATAAAGTAAGAAGAAAAAATATTATGATTGATTAGAAAGTCAAAGTTAAAAGTTAGTGACAACCTTTGATTTCAGCATACTTTCAGCATACAGTGTTATAGTATCCTCTCTACCGAAACTTTTATTATTTTAACACTGCTATGAAAACTGCCGAGTATCATCAAAGCCTATCACCCAGTAGAGCAGTAGAGTTATAGTATTTTTGTCTGTAGGGTATGTATACATTTCTTTTGTGTATTGCTTATTCGTGTCTGTCTGTCGGGAATGAAATGAACTATAGATTTGAAATTTTTCAAACAGCCTCAACGAAGCCTATTAAATTTACAATCGAATTGAATTGACTACACAAGGAACCTAAAGGAACTATATGAATAGTGGCTAAGAGGGCAATGTACAATATAGTTCATATCTACAAGATGTACGCTCATATATCTCGTAAAAGCCTAGTCGTTCTAGTGACTTATTGTGTGGCCAAGTGAGTGAGTTCAGAACCTAGGCCGTCTCCAATGTAAATGTATTCTATACATCTCTCAGTCTGCCTTGTTCAGAGGGAGATACGAGGATCTTACTATGAATATAGTAACTGGCCAGGATTCCTTAAGATGGGAGTTTTATGTTTCTGTATTTGGTAAGGTTAAACATAGAAGTGAGAACGTGTTTCCTTTTTCTATGAATGGGCTAAAAGTTTCCCCGAACTACTAGTGAATGAACATTTCTTGAATTAAGCCATATATAGTAAGAAAATATGTAAACTGTACGGAACGTATAGTAGTAACTTTTAAACACACTTTGGATTAATAAAGATTTTGCCGTCATTCTACCACGTGATCATTGGTTTTGTTAGTTTTGAATATTATTCATTGCTATAAGTAATAGACATGTCATTGAAAGCCTGGCCTTATGGGTAGTTATCCCACCCCACTTCCCCCCTTACCTGGCGGTGTTGCCACATTTTATATAAGATGATTATGAGGCGACACGGCGACGACGGACGTCTCGATTCGTTCCGATTGCTTACGTCCGTTTTGAGTTCGATTATTCTGTATGTTTTTATTTTATTATTATTTTTGCTCACGTTCTATATCATAGTGTATACACGCGTTAATTTAAATAAAGGATTCAGGCAGGTAGATGAGAGGTAAAGATGAGTAGTAACAATTGCTCGATTTTTGTATTTAATTGACTATCCAATTACTAGTCATTCTTCCGTTACAGCTGGCAACACCGCACCACAGCCCAGGCTTGCATTGGTACGTCTCGTATCTTTGGGAATAGAATTATAAACTTATGTCAAACTGGGATAAAATAATCATACATGTTGAACGACTGCACATGTTTTATCCTCTAATAAATTAAAAAATAACTTAATGTCAATATTTGTTCTCCTTCGAGTTATTTAAATTGGAGTACAACCTGAGTTATGCTTACATTTTGAATGATCTACCTCAATAGTTCTAGATATATCTAATGGACACATATATAAAATCACGAATATTTTACTATATTTGTAATTGTGCTTATTTAAATTATACCAAACACTATTTTACATAAAATAAGGGAATATTTATGTAGAGAAAATTTTTCTACGCAAGAGAAAAAGGTTAGATTGAAACGGCACTGAAGAAATTTCAATCTCGTAAAGCACTGAATAAGCAGTCATCCTGCCAAAAAAGAAGCAATCTCAACTACTGCTTGAACTCAGGGGCATTCTTTCCCAATTCCAGACCCAGGATACTCTTGATTGTTCCCCACCATTCCCCCTCCTCCACACCTCACCCTAGTGCTGACTAGCATAAGACCGATATCCTTGTCACAAAAAGACCCCAATTAATCATGACCCTCCTCCTCGTTACTTGGTGTTTAAAGACATAGACCTCCAATTAGAGAAACAACTGCTTTTACCTTTATAACTGAGTGCCCTCTTTGTTGATTTAACTTGGCATCTTCTGAAGTTTAAGACCATATGTATTCTTTTGTAGGATAATTGGTGTACAATACTATTGTTTGTATCATAAATGAAACATTTTTTCCTTTGTTCAACATAATATTCAAATTTCTTTATCGCATACAACGCCAAAACAATATTAGTGCTACTTGATTATTCTCTTTCTTTTCCTACTACGATATTTAAGCAACATCTACTTAAACACACTCCTCAATCTGCTTTTCATTATACTCGTATTATTGGAAATGGCACAAAACTATGAATGGCACCGTATTACATATTCTATATCCATGTTTTTGTTATTTACGTAATACTAGCCATATAACTTTAGATTTCATTTACCGACCTAAATATGTCGTGGATGTTTGATTTTTTATGTACTAATCAGAATATTGCAATATTGTCCCCATGGTAGCACTTAGGGAAGATGATCTCAAGCTCAAACTATACCTCCTTCAAAATGTAAGAGTACGTTTATATGCTATTTAACGCGGTCTGTGCAAACGATAACTGTCCCAAAAAAGCTCAAACAATCTCAAACCGTTTTTGAAATATTGAGTACAAGTAAATCCAATGAGAATTAAATAGTAATATTTCCATTCTACCTAATATGAATAACATCTACCTACTTCTTCCTACTGAGCCGTAAGGCTTCTTTTGTCTGCATTTGTTCAGCCATTAATCGAGTTTACAATTTATAGTTTATTGCTTTGTATGTTACTAAATAAAGTTTGGTATAGTTCGCAACACTTGAATTGTTCGATATTAATTTAAAAACTTTTCATAGTCTTATCGCTTTATTAATCTACTCCAGGGATTAAAACTATATGTTCATATATGTTATGCTTAGTAAAGAAAGTGTTATTATAAAGTAGATCATAGAATGCTGGAATTCAGCGGAGAATACAACACATTTTATGATAGAGTATATAACGGTTGACATGTAATATTGCGGAGAATATAACCTCCTGCCTCTGTGTACTTTGGACTGACTTGACATCAATCCGTCCTCCTAGATTCCTTTCTGAATTGCTAATATTTTCGCGTTTGCATTTTTTAAACTTCAACAGTAACTGTACAAATATAAAGATTCTGATATGCTTTTACTTAGTTATAAAATTATGGGAATAATTTAAAACATCACTGTAAACTATAAATATTAGCCAGTTAATTTCAATATTTTAAAGATAACTATATATTTTAAAGATATATATATATATATATAATATGAGCTAGTATTTTAATATCCATGTTATGTTAAATTTAAATTAAGTAATGCATTGAAATAATACATATGATATATTTATTTGTTTAATTGGCAGCACATTTACAAAGTGTTCTGATTTTATAAAACTTTTGAAAACTGTTAAAATATTTTGGAGTGTTTCGTAACATCAATAAATAATCAACAAATTGAAGACAGCAATTTCCTTTGGAGTTGAAGATCAAATTTACTGTATTTTCCAAATAAATGAGGGAGCCGAAATTGATTGTAACTATGAGTTTGCTACTTAATTATTTTTAACTTAAAAAATTCATAAATTAATAAAATTATCAAGGTTTTGTAGTGATATTCAGCTATAAATAAAATGGTGAAGTACGATCTAATAATACTTAATTGAATCTTTAACAGTAATGTACTCCCTACATTTTTAGAATTAAATAAAGTTTTGTGACGCTTATTACGAAAACAATAATTTGTGTTCATTGTGTAACAACAATTTGTGTATACTTGATTCAAATTACAGATACAAACTGCATTACTGTAATTGAAAAATGGATGAACTATGTCTTGAATTGTCCTATTCTAGGTTTAAAATATGTATTTTTGATAAGAACTGATATGGGAACATAGATATTTGTCGGATTTTGTCCGTAATAAGAGATAAAGTTTTTGAATTTTTTTCTTCTTTAATGTAGTGAAGAATTGCAATAGTACAATAATGTATATACTCAGTAAAGTAAAAATAATGAGAAGTGAACATTTTGAACTGTTATTTTTGTATTCCTTTAATAGCTTTTAGGCAGTAAATGATAGATGGCTATAATATATTTTTATCTTAAACAAAGGCACTCCCAATATGACAGACTCTATTTGCTCGAAATATCGCTTTACTAATGTTAAAATGTACGTTCCCAACAGGTGGACCCGAGTCTGTACGCAAATATATCTCAATTTGTCAGGTAAGCTTCCTATTCAGTTTGCGTTCTGTCCAGCGTGCACTAAGCATAAAGGACTTTTCTTACCGGAATCTGTGATTCCATAGTAGTCCGCAATTGTTTTTGGACGTCCATGGGCTCGCCAGTTCATACTGTAAACGGACAGATTTGTAGTGGATGTGTCATTTCCCGCCCATTTTCTTCTAGTCGAATCGGTTAATATCGACTGCGCATGCCTATTCTCTCAGATGTTCCTACCTGACTTCGTAAATGATCTACGTGTACGCGTTCAACAGTCCGCAGACGTCTGCGTACGTCGGCATGAATGGTTGCATTAAATTCATGTCACGTAGTTATTTTCCTTTCCCATCCAACATACAACGTACATTCGGTTTAAAATGGTCTTTTAGCGTGTAGTAGGTGGACTGGACGGGTTAACTGACACTTTACAGCCCCTGAAGCTTTGGCTGTAATCTTATCCTAATTTCTCCCTTAGAGACGCTTCATATTTTACCCAAAAACCAAGATATTAGCAACAAAAATAAACTCTAGCTAACTCCAGACTGTGGTCTTCTAAGCAAGTCGAGAAACATTCACCATAAAACAGTGTGTTTTACAAAATGTAGCTGTATAATATTAAAATTATTAATTAGTTCATATTTTAAAATTATATTTACAACTTTACTACAGTTGAAAACGTTACATAGTAGGAATGTTAAAGCTATCATCGTTAAAATACGAGTCTTTATTGAACTTCAACATGTAGTTTTATGGTAAAAAAGATTTGGCATGTCCTTTCGATTTAAAGCAGAGTATTTTTGAGTAAATTACGAACTAGTAAGGTTATTTTGAATTGCATTACTAAATTATTCAATTAATCTATTTTTAACAAACACTTTACATTTTTGTTCACAAAAGCTTGACTAAAATATTTGGTTTTCACCGCTTTGAAAGATTGCTCAAACAATTAAATTGTTGAAATAATTCAGGCTTGCTATAGAGAGCCACCTTCACGATACCGATTTCCGTTAGACACTACTGACTGTTGATGGATCTATAAAGAAAGCACTTTTACCGTCCATTACATTTCTTTTCTGAAATACATAATAAAATATTGTGACGGTTTTGAGGTATTGAGTGGTAAGGACGATCCCTCCTCACTCTTTTATTTTATCACACAAAATATTAATATAGGTTTTTTTGGGAATTAGATTTTAGTGTAAAGTTTGGAAAATATATAAATATCTGAATTATAAATACACCATATTCCATTGGTAAATAAAAAAATGTTAAATAAAAAACCCGTTGCCTTAGGATAAGTGAGTACATATGATTTCAATGCCACAACATTTTTACCATGTTGTTTTGTTTGCGATGTTCTCTAATAAAAACATTTCAATAACTAAAGGACATGAGTTTATCAACAAATCTGTCAAGTCTCCGATGTAATATGTATGTGTTACAATTTGAAAATGGATATCTTGTAGATTTAATCTCCTCCATTACGAATAATTGGTAACCAAAAAACATATTTTCATAATAATAAATAAAAGTTTGTTGATCTTTTGTGTTTAATTTCGATATATGTAGCTTTAAAATTTATAGAAAATACTTCATCTTCTTTGTAAATGCGACAGTAACATGATACGAGACAATGACATACCATAAGAGACATCAGTGTGGCCAGTGTTGACATTGTCATATTGTGTTTCAACTCGAATGGGCTGTCTGATGTCATGACGTTTATTAGACGTTTGGAAATACTTGTTAGTCGTAATTCATCAAAGCAAATTAGTAAGAAACGTTTAGAAAAAAAGTTGTAATTGTCTGTGAACTCTAGTAAAACACTTGAACAGGAACGCACCACTTTAACTATTATTTCACTTTTCTAGTATTTTGATAAATGGTTTCAAAACGCCAACGCACGAGTGTGTATCCTAAATTAACATTAATATCACTATCTAGCGTTTCTTGAGACAAATATGAATAAGTATATGAATAGGTTTACTAATATGAATTGGTCCTATACCAAAAGATGACAAAAATGCTATAATTTTACGTAAAATCTGAAGCACAGGGATTCTAGATTATGTTGTAGTGGTGAATACTAATACTCAGTTTCCTATGCATGATGCATACATCTGTATCTTATTTGTTTTAAGATGACGAAGGTACATACGAGGAATTAGTACTATAAAAATACCCTTACCTCACCTACCCTAAAAACTGCTTGTTATCAGTGGAATTAGATGACTTACATCATCAAGTGCAGTCCAGTCAAAACGTAGATCACATTAAGAAAAATATTTCAGATCCTAAACAAAGTACCGCATTAAAATAAGATTTTAAATATTTAGTTACTACTAGCTAAACCATTAATGAATGAACTTATTTTGATTAATAATTAACATTAAAATACCTCCGACAAAATTCTAATAATTTCTACTAAACATTTTTTCTTAAAGTTTTAAGCAAATCTGCCAAAGTCCTTGTTCTGAATTTAAGATGGTCCTAATGTAAAGACGGATTAAATTGTAGATCTTGATAGTGCTTAAATTCTCTCCATTTCAGTTTTTAAAATAAAAAATAGTCAGTAAAGGATGTTATATATGTGGCAGCCTATTAAAAACCTGTTGGTGCCACAAAAATGTTTTGTGGAAATGCAAATAATTGGGAGCAATGCACAGATTTACGTTCAAACAACAGCCTTTATATATATATATATATATATATATATATATATATATATATATATATATATATATAGAAAAAGGGCGTTATACAATTTATTATTAAAATAAAAAAGGTTTTTGAGATAGAACAGAAAAATAATAATTAACTAAATGTATGTGACCATCTCAATCTTTGAATGTATCTTAGTTCCTAGTAAGTAGTACAATAATCTCTTATCATGCTGCTCAGCGTAGGTAAGAGAAATGGGGGATTTACCGTCAAATCCCTGATCCTATACATTCTTCTTGGAGGTTTCGCAAGACACACGTCCTCAATATTTTATAAGAATAATATCAACTGTATTCTGCTACACGCTAGTTTTTAGAATAATAAATAATCTAACGTTTTTAATTTGGTTTTTTAAAATGTTACCATATTCCTTCTTTGTAAGGTAATTAGCAAGGAAATTAATGTGATCTTGGCTTCTAGATCACATTATTGATATTAGGGAATATTACTCAAATTGTATGAAATTTACATTTCACTTATATAGCTAGGAAAATGCAGGAGTACGCCACAAAATATGTCGCGTAATAGGCTTTGCAGAGGTTCAATAACAATTTCAAGTCTGTAACTGATTTAATTATTTATAGACGGAATTACTAACAATCATACGAAACAGTCAAATTTTACATCGCCCAGTAAATAAATGACAAATTACGTCAGCCTTTTGAGTGACAGGTATCAACGATGCTCAGCAAAATTCCGTAGTTGAACATGCACCATTATTAAATTCATTCCAATCTATGTAGAAATAAAGTTTCAATCCAAAGGTTTCAACTCTACAGATCAAACTCAACAGGTTGCCACATGGTACATTAATTTAGGTACTATATTAGTGTTTGACAACGTATTCTGTAACTAGCAATTTATAGTAATTAACCACCATGACTGCAGTGTACGCACATCACTAATACTCCTGCTGCCCTAAAGTCGGTTTATGAGTCGTGTCGCAGTGAAGGTCTTAACAACGTATTCTTTAGTTAGGTATATGACAATTTAACACCATGACTGCAGTGGACGCACATAACTAATACTCCCGCTGTTGTTTTGTGTATATCTTAGTATCTGACTATAATAACGGCTGAACAATTCTTGATCATATTCAGATTTAATTATAACTACAAAGAGATGCTGTAATAGCATGTAAAAATATATTTTGGATTATTATGAGTTATATTAAATAGACGGTAAAGTATGTTTTATATAAAATTATATACCTATGAAAAGTTATGAAAATGTATTGTTAATAACTATGTTTATGTCAGTAATGTATCATATTGAACAATAATTATCCGATTTCATTTCAGATTGTTAAAATAATATTCCTGAATACAATTTTATGAAATAAACTTTAAATTAATGTCATATAAACTTTTTGTGGGTCTATACAGACTATACAGGTTTCATAGATGGGATTCTCAAATTAACCAAAGTTTAATCTGAAAATAAAAATATTACTTTTTTAGATTTAAAAGTATACCAAGAAGTAACGAAACATACAAAATGATGAATCGATGTTTTTGCCTACATTTCGGAAACGTTCAGCCTGATTGCATTAATCCAGATAATCAAGGCCCACTTAGCAGTAACGAACAGCCTAATGATCACTATTACCTTCTCCTATACAGTGATTGTGATATAAACGTTTTTCAGCGACACTTTGATGTTTAATTAAACTTATCACTCAGTAGGCTGGAACAATTTCATTTCTGTTTGCCTGTGTGTCCACGCAAGTCTGATGATGATGATTCATAACACACCATTGGATTTTGCTGAATGTTAGTGAACATTTTTACATCTGTCTTATGACTAATTGATGGCAACGAGAAAAAAGGATTGATGCATTTGTAAACAAACTCAGTACAATCATACGAGATTTGAACATGTGACATTTTTATTTATAGAGTAAAAAAGATCAGCGGCAAAAGATTTAGTTTGAGCGCACTCTTGGGTTGTAGTACTCTCCCTAGCTCATCGGAACTTTTATTACTTGAACACTGCTACGAAACCAAACTGAACGATCAAAATTATTGTGAATTCGTCATGTGGCAAGATACCCCGAGAAATATTTCATCCATAGAATTTACATTTGCAAGAAACTTCATTTCTATATAGAAGATAATGTGTTCTATGATGGTGCATCTCCAACCATGGAATTTGGCTGTATGTAATTTTGGCGTCAATTTAATTTCTGTTTGATTGTATGTTTGTTTATATGCCCACAGAACATTAAAAAAAATTATAAATGAGTCATAAATTTGTAATTTTGCATTCATCTTCAGCAAGCCTGAAACTTAACACGCTGTGTAGCGTACTCGTACATTGTGTACTAACAGGGTCGTATGAAATCAATGTAGTTATTTCATTAGATTATCGGCTGTTCATTGCTGAATAATCAACTTAAACGTAATAAGGACTCACAAATATATTTATAAAATATAAAGATGTTTTAGATGGTCTGTCTGCAGCTGCGGCTAAGCTGACACAAATTGTAAAATACGTAATCATATTTTTTACCTTTTTCCAGAATATACAGGAAGTTCATAACGTATGACCGGATGGTTTCAAAAGGCCACAGCTTACAACTCTGAAAGGCTCTTTGGCTTGGAACATCGCGGTGCTTGTTCGCGATACTGACAGTGATGTTCTTAACTATCTGTAACTTATTGATCATGTTATTATGATATTAGTTAAATTACGTTAAGTTACCTAAATTTTGAATACTAATAAAACAAATGGGATGATTGTTGTGATGTTTCACAACTGATGTAGAATATCAAGAAGCTACGTATAAGCATCTGCAGATTACGAAAATAGTATTATTCAAATTCCTTGCAGAAGATCATCTTGGTAGCTAAGGGACACAATCAAGGAAAATGCCATTGATGGGTGAGTGTTTATGGAAAAGAAATGGTGGAAAATATTGGAAAACCTGCTGTAAATTAAAAAAGCATCCAACAAGAGAAAAAGCTCAAGGTTTGTTTATTTGATCAATAGTATATTAATTAACGATGATGTCTTTTGGTTCTCACCACTATTATACTTTAGAGTGCTAAAGAGGAAATACAATTACGTTTGTGTTAAAGTAATAACAATTGAAAGTTACCTTAAAGTTAGAGTTCAATATTAATAATTAGCAAAGCGTTCGGCAATCATCGCTAAAAATACTTAATCTTTTTGTATAAATACTAACCAAACAAAACCGTGCTATGCTACTACTATTTAAAATAAATTAACTGTAAGCCGTAACCTTCACGTGTGGACTAGTATACTTTGGATATATTGTAGAATGGCAATATTGATTGCATAGTCCGCGAGGCGAGAGTCATGTATAAGAAAAAAATTAGATTATCGTGAAATCGATAATGAATTTCTTCTAAGCAAGAAATAAACGCATTAACGTTGGTTTTAGTCGGAGTGAAATAATCTGTATTGTGGGTACACCACGTAAACATTTTCCTGATAAATATGTGCCATAGCTTAACTATAAAACATAGAAGATTAAGGCTACTAATATGATCTTTTTTATGGATAACGCTAATGTGCATGTTATACTCCTTATACGATTTGGTATATACATTACTTAAATGCACGATTTCGTTTATAAATAAATCAAGATTTAAATACGAAAATTCAATTGAATAACGTTTCAGAAGACTCAAACAGTTTTCGTAACTTTGTAATCAGTGTTAAGTTTGTTTAAATAGATAAAATCAATCATCTCATGATACTCCGTAATTAATTTCTTGACATATTATGTTGATCTAGTACTTCTTTTGATCACATTTAATGGAATACGATGTATAGTTAGAATTCACAAAATGCATTCTAACTATCAGTTTTATTTTGTGATTTATTTGAATTCAAACTGTGCGAGTTAATTCCTTGCAAAATATAGGAATCATACAATTATTATAAAAAGAGTTAATATAATGTAATAAATTACAGTTTATAAATTACTTTTAAAAAGGAATTTACTTTTAATTATTTTCATTCATCAGATGTTGTGGTCATATATAAATATTTGACATGAAAAGACACGGAAAACTGGCCTAATTAAAATCTTCTCTGCCTTGCAGAATTATGCGTTGAATGTAAAAGTTAATATGAAAATACTTGATCCATATTGAGTACCCTAAATTCCTGCAACATTCATTCAACTGTGACTTTAGAGATACACAAATTTGACATTCTTTGTCCTTTATTATTCTTTTATTTTTGTGTAGTCATATCATGATGTATGAAAATCTTCGATGGACTGAATAAAGTTACCTACCATTGCATTAATTTTAGGTTTCTTTCAGACGTCTGCAACATACAATAAATGCAAGAAGAGATGAAATCCGATTCGGCAGTATGAAAGTACATGCAGTAATATTGTTCTTGTAAGTTCCTCTCATTCGTAACCAAGCAGAATGTAAGCTTTGGTTCTCCAAAACGTTAGATGATGAGGATGGGCTTGATTGTTGTGGGGACCAACTTAATATAAACTAAATAAATAAACACAGCCCATACTCTTCCTCTCTACATATTCGACATTGGATTTCACAGTTTTAGTTACTCGTTTTATTTCACGCTATGGAGAATAAATTAAAGGAAATTAGATTTTAGATAAACGTGAGAGTTTAAATATTCCTGTACTTCTAAAATCCTGAATCATAATTGACTTAATGTGATTCTAAAAACTTGTCATAACTCTAATCCTTCGCCCTTCTTTCACTGTGTCGTTGGGCACATTTTCGTCCTAAATGAAGGTGTTGGTACCTTGTCTATTATAAGGTAGCTTTGGTACTGGTATCCATCAGTACAATTGTTCTTGAACCTTCGGAATAATTTGCCATCCACCGATATTGAGAAAAGAACCTTCTCAATGTCGAGTAATACAATAACATAACATTTAAATTACAGTAAACACGTTTATGACAAGAAAATGACAAGAAAATCCCGAATCACTAATATGGAAGGCCTGCGCAAACTTGGGACTTGATATAATTAGCACTTAAGTATATGTAACAGCCGTAATGTTTTAAAGTTTTTTTCCCCAAATTAATTATTTATATTGTTCATGAATCAAAATCAAGATCTAAAATTTTAATATTTTTTTGCCTAAATATTCGTAGCATTAGAAAACACTTTGATGAAATGTTAGTTTATTTAAATAACCTTGTAACTAAATATAAGATAATAATACTGACAGAAGTGTGGTTCAAAGAGGGCGAGGAGGGGCGGTACAATATACCAGGCTACGACCTGCTGTTCCAACCTCGGCCAGATAACCGAGGTGGCGTTGTCATGTACGTTTTGACTTGCGCTACACGCACCGACTAGTCCTCCTGCCCACAGCTGAGCTTATCAATGTCATTGTTTGATGTTCCGCACAATAGCCGTCATTTTAAGTTTTCAATTTTCGGAGTCTATAGACAATGCAAATTAACTTATAATCAATTTAAAACCTGATTTGGAAAACATTTTGGAATTAAAAAATGATCCAACGCTTGTAATTGGAGATATGAATATCTGCCCATTAAAAAACAATGGTTCTGGTAAGGATTACTTAAACACTCTCGCCTCGTAATGGCTTTGTAAATCTGGTTAATTCCCCGACTAGAGTAGATAAGGAAGTGAGTTCTTGTCTGGATCACGCATTAATACGTAACTCTAAGGCAATAAATTTTAAGTGTGATGTCAGGGAATTGAGCATAACCGACCACTACGCCTTAAGTGTTTGTATGTCGGGTGAAATGACTAAAATAAAATAATGACAACTTTGTACGGGTATCAGATGCTAATTTGTTTTAATAAAAAGACAATTGTTGTTGGCCGATTGGAGTCCAGTAATTAACAGCCCAAACGTAAATAGTGGCATTTCAAAATTTCTTAGTATTTATAATAAATGTTTTTATACCGTGTCGTGTACCTTAAACAAATTTAACAGTAGAAACAGAAAGAGGAGTGAATGGATAACAAATAATTTAATTCGATTAATTAATCGTAAAAATAGTCTGTATAATGAATATGCCAAAAAAAGAATGATTTAGTTCTTAAATATACATTTAAACTGCTGTCGAAAATGGTAGCTAAGCAGATAAAACAAGAAAAAAAGAATTACTTTCCAATCTTATAGATAGGTGTAATGGCGACTCAAAAAAATACTGAATATTGTAAAAGAAATTACTAATAGAAGGAAGAAATGCAAGGGATAGTATTATAATTGGTGATGATGAAGTGAAAGTGGTGGGGAATGAGCGATTGGTTGGAAATACTTTTTAAAAGAGTATTTTACTAGCGTAGTTTTTCTAGATTAAGGAATGAAGAGTTTTTGGCCAGGATCTATTTCTGGAGGATTAAACACAATATAATGTCTTGATTACTGATTTTAAAGTGCAATACGTGGACGTAGTGAATAAGATAAATTGTATGAAAAAACAAGTTTAGTTGTGGTCTAGATGGTATAAAATATAATTGTGATAAAAGAGAATGTAAACATATTTGCAACCGATTTTTTATAATTTATTCACTAAATCATTAGTAGAAGGTGTGGTACCTGATGAATTTAAAACGGCAAGCTGTTGTTCCTATATTTAAGTCAGGAGAAACAAAAGAAGTGTGCTCTTACCCTCCTATCTCAGTAATCAGTACAATAGCTAAAATATTTGAATCAATAATTAAAGACAGGCTTTTAAAATTTTTCAGTGATAGGAACATCTTGTCCAGAAATCAATTTGGATTTTTACCAGGAAAAGGAACTGACATAGCTGTGCATAAACATATTAATGAAATTATAAAAAGTTCTGATAACTGCGGCAATACCCTAGCTTTATATTTAGACTTTAAGAAAGCTTTTTGATGTATTGTATATCGATATTTTAAATTATAAGTTTTAAAAAGTATGGGGTAGGGGGGTAATGCTCTCAAATGGCTGATGTCTTTCTGTAAAGGGTAGGAAACAAGTGGTTAAAATAAATCATATTAAAAGTGACACTGTAGAAATTAAATATGGTACTGCTCAAGGTGGTGTATTGGTCCCTTATTGTTTTTAATATTTATTAATGATTTGCTAGAACTGCAATTAAACTCAAATATATTTGCTTACGCCGATGATACAGCACTGGTATGCTCAGCGTTCAATAGAGATTCTTTTAAGACTAAGGATTCAAGATGATATTAACAAAATATCAAATTGTTAATTAATAACAAACTGATAATAAACTCTTCCAAATCAAAATGTGTTCTGTTCTCCGGTCAGAACCAGGACCTTTCACTATTAAAAAAAGAATTTAAGCTGTATTGCCACTCACACAGTTGTATTTATGAATGTAAATTGTTCACCTATCGTATTGTAGACTCTGTAAACTATTTGGGGAATGGTTATTGACAATAGGCTAAAATGGGATCAGCATGTGAATAAGTTGAGTGGGAAGCTGAGATCGATTAATTACTCGTTATATCACATGAGGAGCTATTTTGAAAGTAAATATTCAATAAGATTGTATTGCTCTTGGTTTGAGAGTACTCTGCGATACGGAATTGTTCATTACGGCGGAACCTACCCAACAATACTAAAAAGTGTAATTGGTTTGCCAACGAAAAGCACTCAGAATTATTTTTAACGTCAATAACAGGAGAGATAGAATTAGTTACCTTTTTAAAGAAAACAAAATTCTAACTTTTGATTAAATTTATAAACAAAGCTGCTTAATGTACGTTCACAAACATTTTAATGAATTTCCCCTTAAAGTTTCTGGCAGGGAAACTAGAGCATCACAATTTATACAGATCCATATTCCAAATTTTATTAAAGAAGCCAGCAGACACCAAATTCGTTACATTGGACCAAAATTATTTAACGAAACTCTAAAATGCCTTGGGAATGAAATTATTTTTGACAAAAAACCAAAATTTAAAATGAAAGTGTTGAATTATACTTCAGGCTAGATCTTAGCTTTTTAATACGATGGTGTGTATGGTGAGGCCAGTTATGTGGAGCACATATAAATACCGATGGGTTTTTTTACTAAATGGTGTCACTGCACATTTCTAAAGAGTTTTAAAAATATATTTTGTTGTTATTTCTTTGTAGTTGCTTGTTGTTTCGTTGTTGATATTTATATTGTTATAGTTTTATTTTATTTATTTATACATTGTCATATAGTTATAATGTCCATATTTAATAGTATTGTAAGTAAATCTAAACTAACCATTCTGAAAATTAATTGATACTGCCTAGCTTTAAGTATATTATTATAATTATAATTATTAAGTTATGCCAACTTACTTCCCGCACGCACCTAAAAGGTGCATGGAGTGTTAAAAAAATACTACATGTAAATAGTTGTCTGAATCCACTGCATGAATTTATATGTTTTGCATGTATTGAACGATTTCCTGAATAAAGATTTTTGAACTTTAACTTGAGCTTGAACTTGAACGTTCAAAACGATTTAACTAAACAAGGCATCTTAAAAATATGCTTTACTTACTTTATTTAAATTTGATCACACACACACACACAATCTAAAAAAATAGTTTTATGAAATTAATGTATACAGATAAATGATTAATTGACTAAAAAATTCAATTCATTTAACTTACTTATACATTGAGCTACGTCTCAAAATACGCATACGAACACATTTTTCACTCAGATTTAGAGTGGAAAGAAGTCCTAACTAAAACTAAAAAGAAGTTATTATTTCTCCTTTTCAATATCTCAAAATACGAAAATTTGGTACTTTTAATCGATTTCTGTAAGAAACTAGATAGATTTCTATAAAATATAAGTAACATTTCATGCACTTATTTTTTGTTTATTATTCAATGTTTGATGTGAGTTTGAATATTCCGTTACCAATCGTTGGACATGAATATTTTGGTGGCTTTTGACTTATAAAAATAAATAATCTTGTAAGTCATCTCATTAGAAACTGGATTTATCAAATATTATACCGTATGAAAATATAAAGTTAGGTGATCGATATTAGAATTGTTAAATACAAAAATTGATTTGTGTCAAGACGATTTTGCATAAAATGTAATATCGAATTAATACTACAACATTAGGTCGATAAGTCATTGGCACATTTTTAATTCACTAAATAAATCAGCCTTCCATAAACATTTAAAGCCGATTTCTTTTGTGTAGCACCGGTATTGATATCGTACAGTTCCAGGCCATTGCACGATTCTGATACAACTCACTGGCTGCGGTGATCTCATAAATCAGTGCCAGACTGATAGAACATGAATATGAATTTAGTATTAAATTCGAAGGCATTTTTTGCGAACTATTCATAATATTATAGTTGAGAAAACATAAACTTTAAATATTATGTTGTGAATATTTGATTACAAAGGGATATCCCACTCGTGTGTATTAGCTGTGTTAGACAACAATGGACTAGAGGTTTTTGAAAATAATTAACGAATATATTTTAGTTTTTTTTTGTTTCTTTAGCGTTGTTGATTGTGTCGACTGAGTCGACAGTATTTGGTATCCATCTTGGTTTTAGTCGAATAACAACAATGTTTATCTTCAAATACATTTACGATCTCATTGATAAACGTAGCATCTGTGACACAGGTATGATTAACATCTAGACGCTTTTTATATTTTATGTATTTTTATTAAGCATTCAGTCAAGACCTCAATCTCTATATATTTTCTTTTAAATAGGTATTATAAAATGTATCAAATAAAATAATAGCGTTTTGATCCACATCTATACATTTATGACAATCATCTTACATAATTTTACTTTAAAAATAAGCGTGTAAAAGAGTTTGAAGTTAAATTGAGTTCTTATAGATTAACATTTACGTTTTATTACAACCGCGTCTTAAAAAATGTGTAGTATCTGAGGAACAGAATTCAGTGAAACTTGATGTCTATGATAATTTTATAGTATAAGATCTTTTATAATTTAAGATGTTAAGGGCATCTCTTTTATAATCTATTTTTTAGCCGCAAAATCTGGAAATGAACATCAATATCCTGAATTTAAATTTCCTGTCTATACTCATATGATTTGTGATTCAAAATTAAAATTATGTATCAATCATTAAGTATCCAATGTGCTGGCGAAAAAACCAGCAAGCTCCCCTTACTAAACACCTATGTTTACGGTTTATATATAGTACGAGTATTTTTTAATACTCAAACATATATTCTAACTTTTCAAATACGACTATAGGATTCAGATTACACCAATTATAGTTAAACTATTTGGATGGCTTATTTTCATTAGTATTGATTATAAAGAGGACGTGCCAATGGATATAATCCTCTGGGCACCGCTGGAGTAATCGGGTTCTAAAAGCTTGTTAGAGCGGAAACGTGATAGCGAAGTAGGGGGTCGACCTGACCGTCCCCCAGATCAGTATTAGTGTTATCTGTGAATTTACAGTTGTTAGTTTGATACTCTTCTAATATAATGTGCAATTGAATTGTATGTTTTGTTAGTTATTTTGTTTATAGAGATGACAATAAACATAAAAGATTAGTTGTGTTTTGAGAGTTTAATGTATTGCATTATATTATTATAAGTCTTGAATTTGATTTCACAGAATGGAGTATATGGTGCTAGACAATATTTTAACCTAAGACTGTTAATGTACTTCACACCGAAGGTAGTAATTAAAATCTTTCTATCAGACATCCAAACAAACAATTATTAAACCTAGGAGTGTAATTTATTGCAGCATAATAGCCAGCATGGAAATGCAGGCTTGCTGAGGAATCTGTTCGTAAACAGATTAATAAGATGATTTATTAAATAGTTGAAAAATCAGAAAATGACAAGAACATGAGTCTTCATTATTGATAAGTTTTTCTTGATTTATTCAATTCTACTCTCATCTCAATTTATAAGAAAATATATAATTCTGTTGAAATATTTTATACTGGCTAATCATATATCCAAATCTTTTACCATACCTTATTATAATATCTATTATGTAGAAAAATGTAAACATTTGTTGAGTTTTGACGTGGCTAATGATGAAATTATTGATTCCGAAAGGTCTTGCGCAATGATAAAATTTATATTGAAAAAAACATTTTTATTCATTTACTAGTGTTAGTGAAGTATAAATTTTTTCCAATGCTCTAAGATTCTTCATTCAGTTTTAGATTTGTTTGAAAATATTTTGTTACTTGTTGAAATATAATATTTGAAAGGCTAAAGTTTTGAGATGCTGACAAAGTACAAATCAATATGTAGATTTTATTGTCAACATAAACTAACTGGCCCGCACTTTTGGATGATAAGATGGTGCTGATGATACTTATTTTGGGTGTTGCTGATGAAAAGTTCAGTGATCATATGTTGCTAAATTATGACCTGACCTTGGACAAAGCTATATCTGCGATTCATCATTCGGAAGGAGTGAAGAATAAAAAGACTTGTTTAACGATATCTAAAGAAGTTTGTGTTGAAGTAGTTTATGTTAAATCACATGATTCTGCCAGAGATCGTCCCACGTATTCTTCTAATTGTCAAATAGCTCGGAACGGCTCGGAACAGGCTTATCCAGATCAGCGTAGTTAGTGTGGTAAGAGACCATAGATACAATAGTAATGAGTCACATTACAAACTATGGGGAATTGGAATAAAAGTTTGAAAGAGACCCTTTATTATACAAAAGTAGATTTGGGAGCAGGTGTCACAGTCATACCACATAATGTTGTTTTGACAGACATTAGACCTACTCTAGTTAAGCTGTATGTAGTAGGTTAAAATTAATGGGCAAAGTGAGGTGAGCTAGAAAGCAGCTAGAACACGCTACTGATTGGTGTTCACCATTGGTGGTCGTTCCTCAAGCTAATGGAAGTGTTCGAATCTTTGAAAATTAAACTAAATTATTCGATGAAGCTGTTCGTAGGCCTTATCATCCTATTAAAAAAATAGAGAATTCTCTCAGTTCAATTGCTGGAGCAAACATTTATTTAAACTGGATATTAATAGAGGCTTTTGACAAGTGCTGTTAAATGAAAACTCACAGGACCTCACAATCTTCCTGACACCTTTTGGGATATTTAAATTTCTCCGGCTGCCATTTGGAACAACATCGGCATTAGAAAGCTTCCAAAGATATATGAATACAATTTTAGTTAGCCAGATGAATGTAGCTATACGACTACACATGGACGATATTTTAATATGGAGTAACACTAAAGTAAAGCATGAAAAATGCTTCAGCAAGCACTTGAGAGTACAGGCATTACTCCTAACGAGGAAAAATAAAATTTTGGAAATCAACAATTAAACTTGGTTACTTTTTATTGAAGAAAGGAATATCTGCTGATCTAAAATATATGGTCTTTTATTACAGAGATGGAACCTCTCCAAAATGTGATAGATCTACAGAGAATTAATGGAACCCAGATTTTTGCGAGACCCGTCTTTTTGAGAACGTCTTATGAGAAATTTTAATGACAACAAGGAAATCGCAGAATGAGTGAATTTTTAAAAGATATTCAAACACAAGATATAGTAAATACATGTAGATTATCAGAATGCAAATGAGCTATAACTTGAAAATATGCATGCAACTTAACGAAGACCGTTACGCGATACATGGTTTTGCGTACTCCTAACTTGTTATTTATAGAGTTATTACTTTTTTTTGTACTACATGATTCTAAAGAGAAGAGTGAATATCAATTCAGTACACGTTTAGCGACCTCGTCAAGAGTTAGACGTAAGACCTTTGATTTATAGAGCTGCAGCTTTTCTTCGCGGCTAAAAAACAGGTTGAAATAACAAGTGTTATTGTATAATGCACTCAATTAGTATTAAGCTCATAACAGGTAAAAGGAAAGAACTCATTAGTCGAGAGGCAGAAAAGCTTACTGAGAATGCTAACGATAAACATACAAAATAACAGAATAATAAACTAAGAAACACAGCCACTCCTGGAATGTGAGGTCACAGCTTTTTCAAATATATTACAGGAATGTGAACAACCCAATACGGTGCGCGTATATTTCATGTTAACTTTTAGATACAATGCATAATTCTGCGTTGTTGTGGTAGTTTTAATTAGAAACTCCTGCCATGTCGTTTGATGACAAATATTCACATTTCAGAAAACTTTAATGAGTGGACATACCGAAATGTTTTTAAAACTCACTTTAATATAAATGTATATGATATAATTTTATATAATATTTTCATCAGTGTTTATATAATAATGGTGGATGTCATTAGTATTTTCTGATCATTATTAACCCACCAAATTCAAAGAAACTTGACAATTAATTTAAATTATAAACAAGGTGTCACGTAACAGGTTTCGCTGAGGTTGCATTCAAAATTTATAATCTATAACTCATCCAATTCTCGAGATGTCCTGTCGGTAGAAAGGGCAGAAAAGAGAAGACATTGACACAAAAAATACGATCAGCCAAAGTCCATGGCGCCATCATAGAACACATTCTTGTCTAGCTCATTTCGTTTCTGAGATATCGTACACACAAACATACGGAAAGAGTCCAGCATCTAGAGTGGTAGGCTTCGATAAAACTCAACCAATTATTACATTTTAACAGTAGAGAATTATACTCGGTTGTTTTTAATCCCAACAATAACGATAAGACTACGAAGTGAAACAGTGAAGGACTTTTGGTGTATTAAAACAGACCGAATATTAAGTTGAGAGAGATGAGATATTCAAATAAACCTAAATAACGTGGTTGAAGGAAAGGGTCGAGTGGCAGAAACATTCAATCTCAAGAGATATTTGAATAAACTGTTAAATTAAATATGAAACGGAATATATTTTAGGAAAGATATTTATTCATATTAAATTCAAATACCAACAAATAAAACATACTTAAATATTCAAATTTACTTCGGGCAACTTTTCGTTTGTTGTATTGATCTACTACTTTGTTGCTACCAAGTAACCAGTAGAATCTTTGATGGAATTGAAGAAGATTCCTCACTGATTATAAGTTTACACCAAGTGAAGTAAAACACTTTTCTGTAAGTTAAGAAATATAAGGAAATCAGTCTGTATTTTTTGATTTTTCATAGCATCTTGCGAACTTTTGTTTATACATTAAAATTTATATATCATGGTGTCGATGGGCGAACAATAAGTTATATTAAATTTATGATTATTTTAAGTTATAACATTTCATTTTTAGAACCTCTACAGTACCTATGGCAAAAGTGGTGGACTATCGTGCTTCACAGTTCAAGTATGTTTTGAACCCAGGAAGAGTTCTATCGCTGCTTCAAAGACATCCGGTTCTATTGGAGGCTGGGTTATTGGATATTGCCCTGCCGCTTGCGATTCAAAGACGTCACAGTAAACTGCATGGTGTAGCATCGAACCACATCGTACTCTATGTGACTGGCTGATTGCAGTGTAACCCCACGGTGTAATGTGATTGAGTTACTGTAATGAGAAGAGAATTTGGGGGTATCTAAGTAATTCTTAATAAATGAGAGGCCTATCTCCTTTAATCCTTCTTCTGCCCATCCTCATCGCACTGGTCTATACGGAGATCTTATCAAACAGAACAAAAGGGGATCCAATACAATACAAGGTTGATTGTATTAATAAAATTTACTACGGTTACACACACAGAGTCTGTACCTGCAGCCCTAAAGTAGTTGAGCCCTTCAACACCGTATTAAAGTAAAAAATTGTAGTATGGTGTAGTAATTAGTTATCTGCTTTCTTTAATGTCCGGCCGTGCTTTCTCTCCAATAGGGTTACATTGTGGTAATTCTCTTCACTGTATGCAAAATGTTTTCGAGACCTATTAAAATGTGCACAAACCTATGCGGGCAGACACGATACACAGAACTGACATTTTCAAACTGTATCGATGTACTAATAATATTTACGAATAGTTTAAATCCATAAAAGTAAAGGTATGCCTACTTTGGGAGCCAATAGATTTGCTGTCTTTATTTGTGCCCTCGGTATGAATATTTGTAAACTGGTATACTACTGCTGTGGTTTCTAAGCCTCTGTTACTAAAATACATCATATCCAGGCAAGTTTCTTCCGTTTACTTTCCACCTTCGGAAGCACCTGATGGGAGGGAAACTTTATTTATTTTATGAAATTAATTAACCTATAATTAAATAATAAATTTTACGGTATACACTCAAATTATAATACAGGTTAAAGCCACCAATAAAAACTAGCTCCATTTACAAACAATAACATTCCTGCAGAGAAGAGAAGTTAAAGCAGGTATAAAATGATATGTAAACAATACGTACACAATATTTTACCAACGGCATAAAACAAAATTTACCTCTATCAAGGTTTTAACGAAAACACTTCCACCCTTTGTCCGAACCACGTTAAATATTTTCTCTGGAACAAAAGGCCACTTGATAATTCATTGTACAACAAAGTGTACGATGTTATAATGGCATAGAAAGAGTTATTTGTAAGGTACCATTTGAAAAACCCATAAAAAATTGTAGTATGTTTGATGAAGACATAAAAGACAATTGTTAAATTACATAGGTTTTGCAATGGTACTAATCTTTATATTTAAAAATGAAATGACATTTGTTAGTCTCACTAAAACTCGAGTACGGCTGGATCGATTTCGCTAATTTTGGTTTAAAAATATTTCTAGTCCAAGGCAGGTAGGTTTAAAGGGTAAGAAACATTGGAAAAGTTTTATGAAGCTTCTGAATTATGGTATTTATGACACGTAACCCAAAGTTAAGGGGGTTCGGTATGCCCTATCCTTCCCATGTTAATTTGGCCAATTTTATGTACCTTTTTCTCAGAAACCTTTAAAGCTATCATCATCAAACTTTAGGACACTACTATTTAGACCTTTGTTAACATTTAGGGTGGAACAAAGTTAAAAAAAGAAGTTTTTATTTAATTTGTTGTAAATAAAAAATTTATAAATTTTTTGTAAAATAATTTATAATTAAAATTTTTTTAATAAAAATTTAAAATAGATTTTTTATAATGTCTTCCGCTCTAAATGTGTGTACTAGTCTTAAGTACATGTGTATTTTTTTTTAATGTTAATCTGATCAGTGGATCTTGAGAAAAAGGTACATAAGTGATAAAAGAGTTAATTTTCGGGAAATCGCAGCTAAAGGCAACACACATCAAATAAGTGAATTCACTGACCTTTATTCAGGATATTAATGACATCCAGCTGCATAACTAGGGTTATCAGGATCCTCCAACTCTTCCCACTGATCTTCCAGCTTCCTCTTGGCACTTGAGCGAGCTTGCCTTGATTTTTTTGCGACTTCGGTAGCCATGCGTTGAGCTTTTTGTAAGCGAGCTATGTCCAGCTTTTTCATTGCTTCACAAAAAATTATGTCCAACAGTCATTCCAAGATGTTGTAAAACCATACATTTTGCCATATTTCCTTTATTGAAGGAACTTATAGCATCATACACTCCTAAGTGCAAGGTGTGTATGCCAACAAAGACAGTTTTTGGCAGGCGAGACCAGATTACTTGGTTTACGGACTCATTTGGGTTTTGTGACTTACCGTGGAGACATTTACGAAGCAAATCAGGTGCACTTAGGTCTGTTTTTGTTAGTAGACAAGGCAGGTGTACCAACCCATAAATCTAAATCATAGTTTGGAAGAATACAACTGTGTTACTATAACAAATACTTCAGTTGCAATGGAAACACTAAATTGTTGGCATGTAGTATATTTTTCAAAATAAAAATAAAAATAGTTCCCATCATCGGATTTTAATAGTTTTTGCATTAAAATGTCAGGAATTAGTCATAGAATAATAAAATATTAAAACACGAAAATTTATAAAAATTTCATTTTTTGGATACCGAACCCCCTTAACTGACCCTAAAAAGCTATTGCCACATTCAGCTAAAATTTACAAAAGTGGCAGAAACGTTTGTTTACATTTAAATTTTATCAAATATTGAATAATTTACATAGTGATTGATCATTAGTGTTATGAAGATTGCAAAGACAAAGTTACTATAACTTTTATTTTAGATTGCACCTGTGACGAATAAACCATCTAAAGCATTGGAAATAATATTTAAACAGTCTTCTACAACCCACCTTGATGAACAAAGCTATGAATTTTTTTCTCATAACGTTATCGAAACTGTCTCCCTGAACAATTTTACCATAGTTAAAGGAAAGAAAAGTTATAGCACATTCTTCCCCTTTAATCTGAAGCAGATTGAAAGCGACGGAAGTAGATGCATGTTGACTAAAATAGTCTTTTTAAGCTTACGTATGCACTTTTTTCTTGATCGGGGCAAAAATCAATATCACTTATAGTACCATAAACATCGTATATAAACGCTTTAAAATCTAAGTTGAATTCTTAAATCCACACATGTGTTTTCTTGGTCAGTGCAACTAAATAAACTCAACTGTGGAACCATAAATATTTTATCTATATTAAATAATTTAATCAGTTGTATCTGGCTCTTTTGGACCGCAGTAACTTTTCAGTCGTACGTAAGTTATATATTTTATTTATAAGGACAAAAAGTAAACTATAACTACCGCAATGTTACGCTAAAATTAAATTAAAAGAGCCGAAAGTAGACACATTTTTATCGAAGTTGTTTTTTGTTGGTATATATTTGCTTTATCGGGGCACAAGTCAAACTCAAATATGGCACTTGAAATACCTTAGATAGGAAATGAATCTTAATAGGCGGAAAGTGACACTTTTTGACTAAATTAGAATTAACAGATATAGGTATATATTTATTCATACAAACACTAAAATAGAAATAGTTAAAATTATATGTACGTTTTGAATGGATAACCATGGATACTGAAGGAATATGTACCTGGTATGTCTAATTACGTTTAAAAACCATTACAGGGCTCCATCATATTACATCATAAATGCTTTCACTAAGAAAGCTATGACCCAGTTACTAATACCCCAATTCTCACGTGTTGCTAAACTGAACATAAATAAAAAATCTGTAGTTGTGTTCTAATTAACCTTCAATTTTGAAAATTGTGTGTGGAACCGCGGGTAATTGCTAGTTTAATATATTATATAATTAGTTGCAGCTTCGAACAATACATTTGCAAGTACCTTATATTCATTTAACGAAGTAATATATCAACTGAAGTAACTATAGCCTTGAATATAAATTGGTATTCGGCAATATTTGTCTATAAAAGGAGTAAAGTACCACTACATCACACTAAAATATACGTTTTGCCGCATGATGTGAAGCAGAACGTGCCTATTCTGCCAGGGGTGACAAGAAACTGTCATGGCGAAGTAAGCAAATGATGCTTCTGTTTAACATTTTAATTAAAAAGCTGCACAATTGCACATTTGTCTCAGCTACTGTTTGCTCAGCGATATATGTAGTCTAAAGCGGAAGTTGATTACTGGAATGTGTGGAGATGCTTTAATGTTACACGAATAGGTTGTAGATAGCCTGGACATGATAGAGTGCTGGCCCCAGCCCCAACTTTACCAGTTTTGAATAACCTGTCACTCCGGAAGCAAGAGCAAAGGTCCTTTTAGGACTGCAATGAGATATTTCTCAGTCTCTTGTCCTACGTAAAAGTAAATGAGTAACTAGAAAGGCAAATTAAGGTGATAAATATAACATTTAATATAGTATATTGATAATTAGTTACTAATAGCCCAGTTCTCACGTGCGTGTTGTTAAACTGAACGTAAATAAAAAATCTGTAGTTGTGTTCTAATTAACTACAAGTTACACGGACTAACTAACCAGTATAAGAATGCTACCGTACTAAAACAGCATCACGGAAATTTGACATCGTTATAAGTTACTGAAAATAAAAATAAATATATTTAAAAAAACTGACATCTCTATATTCTTTAGCCTCTAAAGAGACTATATTATATTTAGAGCACCAAGCCTCTAAATATAATTTCACAACTCATAAAATGGTAATGGATAGACCAAAATTTAATTTAAAGGCAGGAAACGACTACAACATAAAAGATAAATAACATGCAGTAATATTCTGCATCATTGGACATAAGAAATATAGAAATACTATTTCAGATAGTGTCGAATGGTCTTAAGGGAATATTATCTTGGGGTTGGATCTCAGGCATACGTTTCGTCTTTAAGCGTATAACATTTCACTTGAAAACCGTAACTTTCTTGGAGGATAAAACTTATTTTAGGGTTAGACATCGGAATAAGAAAACTAATAAACGTTTTCGGAATTCGTACCTTTTTAACATGTAACGATGGAAAATTAACGAGTAAAAAATAAATAAGGAAAATCCTGTTTTGCTTTCAAATTATACATCGTTAATAATTTACTTGTTATACAATACGGAAATAAGGTGTTCCCATTCTATATCTCAAATATATGGACAGGAGGACAAGGATTTAGGTACGGGAGGTCTCTTTTAACATGTATTAATCTAATGAACTCCTTGTTGCAGAGAAATCGTTTTCTTACTGAGTAACTCCACCCAGACAACCTTCCGTCACCTTGATGACCATTTTAGAACAATAATTCTTTTCTATTCAAAGCAGAAAAGAAGGAGAAATCCACTTGTTGCTATACTGAATGTTGGATTTTATGATTTAATATGTACAAGACTACAGATATTATGTATATGTTGCCTTACAGCTTTAGGTATAGCTTTCGTTCTTTGTAAAACTTCATTCTGAGAATGTAGTTAATGAAATCTCATTAAAATAAAAGAATGAAAATACCTGAAACAGTATGTAACAGGTAATAGGTATGTAACATCATATTAAAATAGATAATATGATTACCTCACTCATTGATCTGGTAAAACTCAGTCTGCATTGTTCAAATGAATCTTCATTAACTATAAGCACATTGAGAAATAGGTAATTAAAGGTTACACTTGCAAAAGTGTGTTTTGAAGCAAAAAACGCAAGACTCTGTTAAACTGTAAAATTAATTAGTTTTCCAATCAACTGCACAATCTGTTGAATATCCCCACTGGATGTAACAACAGTTGAAATATCTGGCATACGTGGCGTAATCTAATCCGCGTTATAATTACTGGAAAACGTTAAACTCTTCTCAATTCGTAAATACTTACAGCACATTTTCGGCCACAGGCGTTTATCTAAGACATTGATACATGTGGTTGAAACCCTCTTTTCACTCTTCGGAATTTAACAACGGTTCATATGTATGAACAAGAAGAATTTAATGTCTATGGGGCTAACTTAAGTGTTAGGTAATGGGTTTAAAATTTTTTTAAATACATGAGTGTCGTACATACTAATACCAAAGTACATATAGCCTCTTAATATACTTATTCGTGTTTAGGAGAACAAATTTAAATTTTATCTTGGATAAAAATTGAAAATGTATTAGGAATAAATAATTGCACTAAAAGTGTAAGGCCAAAATATAATCATATTAACTGTACAATGATAAATTCGAGTATAAATTCGTTAGTTTTAAAGCAGAAATGCAATACGGTGATTAGAAAAATGAAAAGTGCTTCCTACAATTTGGTATAGACTAGCAATAATTTAATGAAATTTTAAAGTTTGTTTTAAAAGTCATGAAAACTTTATTGTGATACTTTACAATGGAGCCAGGGAACACTAATGTGTTGGTCGCAGATATTAAAAACCCGTTTATCGTGACGTTTAGGAATAAGGTATGGTTAATTTGAATTTAATTAAGTCAATAAATACGAGTGAAGTAAAATTAGCATTTACATTCCAATTTGAAAGCGAAAAGCTAAAAAATTGATCCATTTAAGATAATTTGCCTATGAAATAAATTTAACAACAATACCTCGAAATTATAATACAACATAAATGTTTAAATTTTAGAACAAATAAAAAATGTAAAAATGTTAACCTCATATTTGTATTATTATTTATGTCCGTTGGTACAAAATCAAAAACACATTAAGCTACTGGTTAGTTATCTTTAATGGTTTATATATGTAACTGCTGCAAATCCTACAGATATAAATAGAACGTGCGCAATGAGCGTTTTGATCCATGTTAGATTTATAAACTTTCAAATGAATGGCAATATTGTGAAGTTGTAGGGTATTGATTTTTGCATAATCTTGCATATATTTAAGAAATTTATTTCTGAATGCACAAAAATTGGAACAATAATGTAACATGTAGTATTTTGTACAAGTACTGAGTAGTCATACTATATAGACCTAATTGTTATATACAGTAACATTTACCATGCACATATATTATATCTTCAGTAATGACACATTACAACACCTGAATTTTGTGACGTAGCCGATGAACCGTTTAAAAAAATGAATCAAAATGTATAACATAAATAACGTGTTATAGAGATGTTTTTTGTTTCATAGAATGTGCTCGCATCAAAAATCTCTGACATGTCAGTTTCGCCAAGTTATAACATACCACCACAATGTTAGTGATGTGGTAGTTACAGATCTACTACAACACCACTAACAGTTAATAATGTGATAATTAAGGTGTAATTGTAATTAAAACTTATCTGAGTGTTTAATGATTGTAATATATTAAAATGCAAAAGTCAAGCCGACTAGTAGAAAGGGTCGTGTAAATATGCAAACGTTGTTTGCAAACATGAATGCTTTCTGAATTACTCACTCTACTTTACGACATTAACACCTGGTCTACCTTATCGCTTGCAGCTCATAATTTTGTTCTTGCCTTTTTATCAGAACACTTTTATATAGGCTAATTTCGTATGTTTGAACAAAAAAGCCAAATAGGATGTAATGTAAACATTGGCTGCCAATGGCATTGGCAGACATTAGGATGGAAACAGGATATAATACTTTTTTTAATAATAAGTAGCTGCAGTATACATGTGATAACCAGAGCTTGCAACTTTAAATGGTGATTTTTTTTTCAATAAAATATCAGATTTACCGATATTGGAAAATTCTACTCTTTGCTAACGTGAAAAAAAATCAGTAATGTAACACACTGTAAGGAGTTATCTGTTCCTGTTTTCTACTTCTTTAAGTATTCACTGTACATAAGGAACAATATCATACTTACATTTTAAAAAGTAAACAAAAATGTTACTTCTGAAACTAATAATTTTTATTACACCAAAATGATCACAATGGATGGATTCTACCAATGAAGTTGTGAACTAAACATTACAGTTTTATTTTACTTCTTTATTAAATATTATATCTGCTTATTTGACTGTTACAAGTAATGTTAAGTAACTTTGATTGAATTTGATTATAACATGATTAAGTTTTAATTACATGATCGAGTACATCAATATTTCACTAATGCTCCACAGCATGTTTCGGACACAACTCAATTAATTACAATGTTCACTGTCCTGGACTAGCCCTGATTGTTGAGCTATAAGAAGGATCCTCACTGGGGTGGATGGTCAGTTCTTAGAAACTGACCTCACGTTTCCCCCTGATTGGTTCCAAACATTTATCACACGGTCAGAAGTATCGTTAACATTCTATTCGTTCCTGCTCCACCTACTTCATCCGTTTACTCTCACAAATATTATAGAGTATTTTCCTAGTATAATGTCAGGTTAATTTAAAATAGCAAGTTTGAAAACTAAATGCTCTAATTGGAAGTAATTGTAACCAAGTTTGAATACTCACTTCAAGTTCAAATTTATATATCTATAATAATGAGAGTAGCATTAAAATTGATCTTCTTCAGTTCTGTGTTTATTTTACTACGTTGTGGGACCATAAAATTGAAGTTTTAAAATATTAATAGCACTCATTACTGAAAATTATCCTCGACTTTAAAAAACCGGAACGTTAAATATATTTAATCCAGTCAAAGGACAACTTTAATATAAGTTAGTTGAAAAGATCCTACAGTTAACGTAAACATATTATACTAGTATTGAATTGGATAATAACAACCGTAACAAAATTAGGTACTCATCCATATTTTATTGATTAAGCTGTCACAACAAACAATTCGTATTTGATCTCGCTATTGAACTTACAAAGTACTTACATATGAAGTTTAAAGATACCTCTACATGTGATTGTTGTAAATTACAATAAAATACTTTCAGTAGGCTGATTTTCAGCGAAGACTATCTAGGCACTCTAGGCACTAGAAACATATAATATCTGTCCGTACAATAACTCGAGAACGAACTGGCCTACAGACTTGAAATTTTGCGCGAAGCTTTGTTTGTATATTCAATTTTGTAATCATATGACGTTTCAACAAGTAGCCAAAGAAAGATATATAGATTTGAAATTTGAATGTAACCTCAGCAAAAATGTGGTGTAGGGTTTCATTATAATTTATATAATTTTTTAACCTTATATTTAAAAAAATTTAAGTGAATATGTCTTTCCTGTTGAAAATGTATTTTTCAGCAGTTAGCCATTCCAGTCGTGCGTTGTTATTGGCTAGACATGTGGCCAGAGTAACTATACGTAAGGTGTAAAGTATTGTTATTCTATGGTGGAGACAATGTGACCTGGTAGTCGAGCAGGTAACAAAACAACGCCCGTCGTAAAACAAGCTAATAAGGTAAATTACTTTACAACCTCCATATCGAGACTATCCCACCATTACTGTGACTATCCAGTCAGCGATTAAGTTTTACTTGCTAGTGATTAACCACTTGTACAGTATACCAACATAAACATAAAAACTCACCGACCTCTCTAGGGTGCTTGGACATTCTCCACAATAGCGTACGTAATGAAAAATGTTTTGGAGTTCACCAAAAACCTAGTTTAGACAGATAGGATTGAATGCTGGGGTTGAGGATCTCTTTTATTGAAAAATTTGTGGGATATTTTTGTAATATCCAAGAATGTCACTATGTCTACCTGCATTATGCCAGAAGTATTTTTGTTTAATTATAAGGAGGTACTATGATCATGATAATTACACCCCATAAATTCACAATATCATGACTTAATTTCAGCCTTTCTCTTTCTACAAAGTTTCGGCTAATTAAAATACAGGCGATCATGAGGTTCACGTTCTACAATTACGTTCCAGTACTTCATGAGAACAAAGTACTGCTGGTTTGTTGAAACATTAGCATGTTATTCTGCGTGTTTTTATACAACTAAAAAAAAAAAAAACTAATGAATGTAACGTATAAAATGAGTATACCGGCTGTGTCAAACCGTTGGAGTAATTTATGAGTGAGCGTGTTTAACTGTGTCAAAGTCCGTCAAACTTTTAAACCCTGCTTAATTGACAATGAAGAGGAATTTAAAAGGTTCCATCGATGTAATTAAGTTCTAACTGGCATGTGGCAGTGTAGAAAAAATCCATAACTAACTTCGTTTACTTTATTATTTGAGCTCAAAAGGGAATAGCTTAAGTACGATTTTACACAGGAGTATGCAGCAAGCTTTAAGCCCTCAACTTGTGTTATTATCAAATATTATCTGTGGAAAAAAGCCAACTACCTACATTTTGCAAACGAATGATCCCTAAGAAATAAATCAACAATAGTCGAACTAGATTTGATATTATATGAAATGGGAGGGTAAAAATTGAGAAAAATACGAGGCGATAGATTATTTTAAGGTTAAGGTAGGACTTATTTTTAGGTTAGAATTATTTTTCTCATAAGGTCTGAAAATGATGATGCCAGGCCAATTGACTAAATTTTATTTTCGTTACCTTATCGTTTTTAATTCAAGTAGTCAATATATCCTGTTTATGTTTTTAAGTCAATAATGGAATCTTTAATTTTCGACTCTAAACGAAACATGAGTCCGCCAGGACCGAATAATGAGATAGTCCGCCAACTCCGAATCCTCCTACATTCTGTTAGTGGCGAAAATTAGAATCGTCCGTGAGCCTCGAATTTTTAATACCTTATTCCGATAGCTCCGAATAATTTGCACTCCTGTCCGTGAACGTTCAGCTCTGGCGGATTTGGTGCTAACGGACTCCACCATTTCTCCATTTCTATAAATTTCAAGAAGATATGGTATGTGTTAAATATAAATAAATTTAAAAATTAAGATTAATTATATTATAAAGTCCTTATCACCCCATTAAATAAGAAAAGGTTTCCTCAAAGATAAGAAGCTCCGATAGTTTGCTATATATACATATAATGGAAAGAAATAAAATACAGTATAATACATTAATTTTTAATATTAATTCTATTTAATTGTTAAAGGAGAAGAATATTTGAAGTTTTAAATGATAAGGTTAACGTTTAAAAACATATGTTTGCTGATACAAATCTTTAAAGTAGCCTGTATCTAGCTTACCAGGCAGTGTAAGTTACAATATACTACAATAAAATCTACCCTTCCTTAGTATTCGTTTGTCTCACGTTCATGTGAAATATAAAACATTTTTATTCAAAAATTCTTTACAGTAAAAGCTTTAAAAGATAATGTCTACTACATAAAACTAAGGATTTTAATACTCATTTCAGGTTGATATATTTGTTAATAACCTGAGGTATTCATCGTAAAAGATTAAATTTGAAAGTAACAAAATTAAAGTTCTAACTAATAATCAGGAAAATGTGAAGTACGATTCTAAAGTGATCCAGTCTTCAAGCAAATTCCACGTCAACTTTGTTTGCCCTTTAAAAGGTTCTTGCAATGCTGAGTTATGCTTATATAAATACTATATATTATACTTATTATAGTTATATTATACTTTCCAAAATTTCACTAGGACCTACTGTTCTTCGGTGGATGCAATTTAATATCTGTTTAAATGTCTAGAAACTATTTAATGACAAACATCTAAAATCTCAACAAAATGGCGTTTATGTCCATTTTAACAAATGAGAAGAATATTATGTCACTATATTAAAATTTGTATGGTTAACATGGATTACATAATTTAATTAAAGTAGTAATTTTAAAAGCTTACATTAAAGAATTTGGTTGGAAAAGATCAAGAAGTTTGAATGTTTGGACTAATTTTATTATCACAATGAAGTGTAAGAGTTTGTAGTGTCTTATATATGAGAAAATAAAATACAAAATGTTATGTTTTAATGGCCAAATGTTCGTTTCAGGACGTATGTACTGAAACGAACATTATTTCACATTTATAGCGACTTCTAGTATAGTTCATAAATTATTCCAAGGATTAAAGCCACCTAGTAATATGTGTTATGATGGATAAACAAAGTGTTCTTGTAAAGTAGATCATAAAATATTAGAATTCAGCGGAGAATACAAAACATTTTATGAGTATATAACGGTTGACATGTAATATTGCGGAGAATATAACCTCCTGCCTCTGTGTACTTTAGACTGACTTGACGTCAATCCGTCCTCCTTAGACTCTCTTCTGAATTGGTAATATTTCGTGTTCGTATTTTTTTGTTTCATATAACAACGAAAAGCTCGGCATTGATTAGAAAATTACAGACCATCATACGCTCTTAGTTATTGTGCTACACTACAATGTGTTTGTTCTACATTTGTGTTCAAGATGTTTCAAGATGAGTGCACACCTGTGCATGTATAAAATATTTATACTCCTTATAACATTGAAGTGTCACTATCTTTCCGGGCAAGAGTTATGACCCATGATATGATGTTCAGATGAAAATAAATTGTAGAAGTGAAAGTATACAATTTTTACCAGAAATTTTATGAAAACAATATTTAGGAAGAGCAATTATTTATTAGCTGCGCTAAAAGATTAAAACAAAACAATAAATACTTAGAATTTAGATCTTTCAACCTTTACTGCGTTCCTGCCGAAACAGGCAGAGTGAATAATTAGATCCTTCTGAAATGTATCACTTTTAACCAACTATTTTCATTTTTTTATTGTAATTTTTTGTACTTATAAATGTGTTTGTACACTAAAAGTACTCCGTAAACCCATATAAATGTAAATAAATTAATATATTGCATTCTTTTAAAATAAATGTATTGATTTCAGTACATCTACCTACTAAGTTACTAAATTATTATTATTTATTAACTATCTAGTTACTAAATTACTAAAAATAGTTAGTTTAATTACATTAATTATTATTATTGGTAAGTCGTTCAAAATTCAGTATAAGGGAGGATTTTATATAATAAGTCTTTAATTGGCTTGTATATTCATCACTCCCACTTGCTGTATTTCAATATAAATATCTAAAATAATTACGGCCCATTCTAATTATAATATTTAATAAGAGCTTTTATGAAATAAGTTACAATCCTACTACAGTTCCTACAATACACGTCACATAATTGACAGCGTCACAGCATATTGATTGAAATAAAATATGTAGAGTTTGAAGGGACATGTCTATTAGTGCTTATAACATCATACACTTGAAATGTCATTATATTTAACCATAACTTGTTGTCCAAATTTGTTATCCGTAACATCCATTATAACAAAAAATATTGTATCAAGAAAAAAGATCATGTATCAAACAAATTGCAATGTAGTTATATTATGTGTTTAAATTAAAATTTTTAATTGAATCGACGCTTTCAATTTAGACTAATCACAAAAAGATAAGATAATGGCAGGTATTGTAAAGATTCTCATCAATTAATTGGTGTCTAGGAAAGTCGTTAGTTGTGATCGAATCTATCCTTATTGCACATACTCTATCTACTTCTAAAATGCCTACAGTATCACAATACGATACACAAGACATCAGAGTGGGCAGTGTTGACATTTTCCTATTGTCAACACGGATGGGCTGTCTGATGTCATGATGTCATTGGACTTTGAAATAATTTGTTTGGGGGCTAATTTGTCAGTCGTAATCTATCAAAGAAAATCAATACGGAAAGGTCAGTTGTAATTATTTGTCAATCTTGTAGTGTGACAGTTTAACTGAAACGCGCTACTTTAAATACTATTTAATTTTATATTATTAAAAAATGGTTTTAAGACACTAGCTAGCGTAAGAAACATCCTCCTACTTATCTTGATATGGATGTGAATAGATATAACAAAAGGAGATGAATTCGTGTTTACAAGAATTTTGAATACCACTGGGATTATACGGACTAGGTTTTTTTGGTGGATTATTACAATTTACAACACCATGTCATTAGTGGGGTTAGTACACAAAAGAGTATGCTAAAAAAAAACAAGTGTGACAATTTGACATAAATTATGTTTAAAACTTATAAGAAAGCAACATTTTGTAAATAATTAAAAAAACTGAAAAGAACTGTTATATAAAATGTAAATTTTTGCGTAACACATTGTATTGTCTGTAAACCGATGCAAAACAAAAATTACGTGTCTCAATATTTAAAATCAAATAAGATTTCTAGTAATATGTCAAAGACCCAATTTGACAAACAGTTTTTATATTGTAAACAAATTACATTGGTTATGAATTTTTATCTAAAACAGTTCTTTTACATTACTAAGGCTTTTACATAATATAAATGATGAGATGTTTAATGATAAATAATCTATTATTTATACACTTGATTTAATATCTGTCTGTTTTTAAAACATTGTTTCAAGGGACACTCAAATTCCGACAAATATGTGCTAGTTATATAACCAGCGGCCGAAATCCTATGAATCTAATGGCCGAAAATAAACAAATACATGGATTAATTTCTTTCAAACAAAAATATAAAAACACAACTTAAATATAACAAATCGTTGTATGTAATAACAATTTAAAAAATATTATTTTACATTTCCAATGTTTGGAATTGCGGCCCTAATTGTCTGATACATTTTATATTTTTAGACAGTTATTAGTATTTTGATAGTATTTCTCATGTATGGTATTTAGAGTAAATGTATTTGATCTCTCGATTTGAAATTACAATCTAAATACATATATTCTTTTCATTAACAATCTATATTAAAAAATACAATTTATACGTATGTAAACATCTCAGTGCTTAAATCTATCCCAGTTCCTAGTAAGTAGTACAATAATCTCCCATCATGTTGCTCAGCGTAGGTAAGAGAAATGGGGGATTTACCGTCAAATCCCTGATCCTATACATTCTTCCTGGAGGTTTCTCAAGACACACGTCCTCAATATTTTATAACCATAATAATATCTCTATGCTGCGACAAAAGTTTTTAAAGTAATAAATACTTTAATTATTTGACCGTGTTCTTAAAAATTTTATCATAATGCTTGTTGTAAGATTGCTAAATAAATCAATTGTATGCATACTGTAGAAAAAAATGTATGTACACTTAAATAAGTGTTTATGTATAAGTAATTAAATTAATTAAAAGCTGAGAATGTTTACTTCATGTTGTTAATGTTTGTTTCACATGTTTAATAGAGGAAATATGATTATCAAAGTTCATCTTAACTATTACACACATAACTTTATGGGCGAGTTAACTTCAGTTTCATAATGTAATCCATTTTCAATAACAGAAGGAGCTTCAGTAGAATTCGTGGAAATGGTTTTGTTTCTATCTCAGTATCCGTTTACAGTAATGCCTCAATAATTCCTGCTCACATACTGAAATAATTGGAAATACAAACAGTAGTTGTAATGAGTACAAAAAGTAAAACGTATATTAAGGTTTATTTTGAGTTTTGTTATGTTTATGATGGTGGAGCAGTTTTAAATCAACATCATATTTATAACTGGATATAACTTTTTATTGTGTTAGTAATTGAGTAATAAAACCTGACACTTTTTAAACAGCTGTTTCTCCGGCGTTATTATGTTTAGAGTCTTGATTGTTGCAACAATAAAAACTCAGCAGATGCCAATTTTCAGTAATCATTGAGCAGTGGACAGTTCAACATCGTGTCATCGTGTTCCTGTAATTGAAGCCTTTAAAAAAATAATGAGTCTTACTGCGAGCTGTTATTTCGTCACGAATTCCATGTTCCTCATCACGGAGTTGTTCCTTTTAGGAATACTACTACAAGGTGGGTGAAAATGTTCAGATATTGTGCTTTTGAATTAAATGAGGGAATATAAATGAACTCATTATGGTACCAGCAAGATGGAGCGACTGCTCCACGGCAGATGTCTTAATGACTCTTACGTTCTCCGGAGATCTCATTTCACGTTTTGCCGTTGTCGTATGGCCTGTCTGGTTTCTGGATCTCACTGCTTGTGGGGCTATCTTTTTTGTTATGAAACCTCACACCATTGTTGATTTTAAAAACTGGATAAGAAATGAGGTTGCTGCAATACCAATGTCCATGGTGTGCCGAGTAATGAAAATATATACAGGGTGGTCCACAATAACCTAGCAGTTTTCGAAATGAAATAACGTTACAAGAAATAATACTTACGACCTAATTTAGTAGTGAAAGTGTGTACATAGCTATGCCAATTTTCATTGATGAATATAACATCACATAATATATGCATATATATATATATATATATATATATTATATTATATATATAATTATATATATATACTATATATAATTATATATATGTATATATATACTATATATAATTATATATATATATATATATTTTATGTAATATATATTATATATATATTATTATATATATTATATGTATATAATTATATATATATATATATAATAATATATATATATATATATATATAATATATATATATATATATATATAAAATTTCAACTCAAAACTTTTCTGAGATTGTTTAATAATTGTTCTTTTTTGCCAGGACTAAAATTGTTATTGTATGTAAGGTTTAGAGCTATTTAGAACGAGATGTTGAGTGGACACGTGAGAATATTAAGAATATTGCAGCTAAGTATCATTCTGCCAGGTTTAACTTTGGATGGGGATGATAAGGTTTTGGAAGAAATCTGGTTGGGTGTCTTCAGTGTTTTACACGACTGATTAAAATTTAACCTTCAGGACAACAGGAACTTAGGAATATTTGACTCAGAACAAAAAAATTTGAAATAATGTTATTTGAACCATCATGCAATCAATGAGATGGTGATACACGCACACATACAACTCCTAAACAATAGAAAAAGAATGATGGAAAGGATACATAAGTGATAGGCGGAACACCCAATAACGTAAGCCGAGATAATGGAAGTTAAACTTTGTTGTGTGTTAAAATAGTTTTGTTTTAGTCCCGATATTCTCTTGTTGTGTTAGTTCAACGTAACTTTGTGTACTTGCTGACATGACAAGTACAAACTAAGAGTGTCTGGTTCCAACACTTTATTGAAACCTATTGGATTGTTGTGGGTTCTGAAAAAAGCTCGCAAGTAAGTAATCTTTTTCTCATTTCAACTTTGTCCTCACTATTATAATGAACGATGTGTAGCGCTGTTAATGTGACACACGTTTGAGTAAAAACGCTTTGATTTGGCATTTTTATCAAATTTGGATTGTAGTATTTTTGATCTATTTAAAAAAATACATCCAATTAACAAACATTAACATTATCCATGTACATAAACACATAATTAATTATTCTCAATTCTAAGTATTCATGTGCTGCAGTCGTGTTTATATTATTTATTTATTTATTTTTCAATTTTACATGACAGCTACAGGACATGATATAGCACAAACAAAGTACAAAACCTTCAATTATTCCCAAAACAGCCAGCCTTAAAATTAATGAACTTTACATAACAAACTAAACTAAACTAAACTGCTGCCAGTTACACAAATTAATATTTAAATTTCTTTACACAACATTAATAAATGAAATCTCTACAATTTAAATAAAAATAACAACTTGCTACATTGTACACATACACTTCTACAATGAACAATAAATTAAATCAAAATAAAAGGTTGCTGCATATCTTTAAAATATTTTCCAAATTATCATTAAAAATATCTAAGTTTAATTGGTTTAAATTAAGAAACCGTAGAGTCTTGTACAAAGGAAAATTATAATGAGAAACTGTTCTACATCTAGGTAAAGCAAATAAATTAAATTTCTAAATATATGATGTGGTACATGCAAAACCTATTTGACTTAACAAATACGAACTATCAACTCAATTATTAAGTAACTTACATAAAAAACTTATTGAGGCTAGTTCCCTTCTTATGGACAATTTTTTAATCTCAAACATTTCCCTTAAATTAGAAGTGGGCATGTCGTAAGGACATACATAATTATGTTGTTTGTAAAATAAAAAATTAAGAAATTTGTTTTGTATTATCTCTAAATTGCTACACTCTAACACATTTATTGAATTCCAGATAACAGAACAATACTCTAATTTACTTCTTATCATAGTTTTATACAAAGTCATAATTGTCTCAGTATTGTCAGCAGTTGCAATTCAAACTAATTAGACCAGGAGATCATCAAGAGTTGGAAGCTATGAAAAACTTAACCTTGGTAAATACCATCATAAAGGACGAGGTTCATAGATATGAAATGGTGGAAACTAGTGGCTAATCCGTTGTAAAATTAAACAAGCGTCCAACAAGTTGTCTTGGGAACAATGCAAGGTTAGTTATTTCATTCAGCAGTAATGTATTTTTTGTTTACATTAACATAATATACTATCGTGCTAAAAAGGAAAAAAATATATTTGTGTTAAATAAAAATAAGTTAGTAGCCATTTAATTGGTGTTGGAGAATTTAATGACTTACAATAACAGGCATGGAATCAAAACTCCAAACTTGCTGAATTAATAATTTTTAATAATTAATAATAACTAAGCAACTCGACTTGTGTTTTATTACTGGTAGACTCCGTTTATTTAGCAAACCGTCATGTGTGGACGAATATAGACGTCATTGAAAATCTCGAGACCCAGAATGTTCTATTGTTCTACAGTCCGCGAGTAGAAAGCACTCTACATTGTATTAACAAAACAACCAAGTATTTCATGAAATCGATGGTGGATAAATCCCCTAACAGGTGGTTGAATATTGTCAGGAACATTAGAAATTTTCTGTTGGTATAAGTATTTGTTATAAAATGTAATAACCACACAACTTACACAATAAACGCTGTCAGTAGCTCATTTCTCATGCACAAATAAGCAAACATATTAGTTTGCGAAATTCACCATATTAATATACCTATGTTTGCTAATAAAAATGTAAACCAATTAAACACATGTAACAAATGATATATTTATTTTACAGTTTAAAGTCTTATTCTCTTTTATGGTTGACTTCACTACATTCGTGGGACAAAACAATTTATTTTATTCTATGTCAGTATATGTGGTAAACTACAATAGTTAAAATGTAATTAACGTACCTCAAAAAAATAACAAAATGCGAACAAAATGTAAACTGTCCATTTAAACAATTTACTTGGGTGATAGGAGTTTTTGAAACACCATCAGAATACAACGAACACAACAATATTTGGCTAGTTGGCTAGGTTACATTTTCAGTTTTTACACCACATTAATATTCATTAGTTTCATGACACCTCCTTTGGTTTAGATAGTAATGTGTTTGAGGAACTTATAATATTTTATACAATAACCATATATATATATATATATATATATATATATATATATATATATATATATAGGATTCTAGCATCTATATATTACCCATTTAAATAATAAACTAATATACATTTAATTCATAAATTAATTTTATTATTTATAATGTATCAATTTACTAAATCGCAGTGGTATTTAGAAAAATACTGTAATATGTTAGACTAACTTTATTAATCTTTTTCAGTACAATTATACAATAAATTGTAGGTTTTTCATAGAAAGATATTAAAAGAATGATACGATAGCTACTGAAATACCTACAATTTTTAATTTACTGTATAAATCAGCGTACTGTAAACATTTAAAGCCGATTTCTTTTGCATTTCACGGGTATTGTTATCGTACAGTTCCGGACCATTGGACAATTCCGATACAACTCACTGGCTGCGGTGATTTCATAAATCAGTGGCAGACAGCACAGGACATGAATATGAATTTAACGATAACTTTATAGGTATTCGAACACGAATTAATAAAAACGGTTCAAGGAAACTTGTGTGTGTGTGTGTGTGTAGGCTTGAGTACTTTGACAATACACTTTCTGTTGTTATCTATGACTTCAGTGAGTTTTCGTCACATATTTCCTATATTTCTAAAATTTTATGCATGCTTAATCTTATGCCTTAAGGGTCTTTGATGAAGAGGATAGGTTCCAATCCTCGAAACGCAGGTCTATTACATATAACGATAGAAAACGTTGAAATAGTTCTTATCCTTTTAAATCGCCCATTGTAAGCAGCTTTAAACGAAGAAGAGGATTTATCTAATAACCCATTTTCGGTGGCGTGAATTGTCTACTTTACTAAATACTTTCTCCGTCCGAATGTGTTTTTTAACTTTAGAGCAAACTCTATTCTAATAATAAAATAAATATAAAACTATAAGGGTATAATGTGAACAAAATTTATAATGCTGATTCTACAATACAACTTTACACATAGATTCTTGGCGGTTAAAATGTACAGTTTACAGTAATTGAGATATACAGTTGTGTTTGTTGTAATTTCGAGAAGTTCTAAAATCATTCCCTGTTAATTTCTTTAGTAATAAAGGATTTTGTAAGGGTTCTATTTAATGAATTAACTAATAACCAAACAAATTTTAGATTTTTAGCGTTTCACTCGCCAATCTAATTAATGTGCTTAGTTTCCGTGTTAATTATTTGAGCCACATATTAAAGGCGTTTGGAAATAAAAATAAGATGTATTAACCTCTGTGTATATAAAGCACTTTGACAGTACATTTCAAAGTGTTGTGTAATTTCAAATACGAACATTGGATTGGTAGAACAACAATGGTGATTGGTATGAAAGCAAATTTTAATCAAAACATTTGGGTGACTTTCATTATATTGATTGTGTATTGATTTAGAAGAGCTCGTGTGAATGTGTGTATTTTCCTGTCATTTCTGGTTTATTCGGCTCATAAAAGCTTGATAGAGTGGAAACGTGATAACGAATAGAGGGTCGGCCTGTCATGCTTCCAGATTTCTATTAGTGTTATCAGTGGACTTTGCTGTTAGATTTATGTCTTGTCGAAAACAAGAAAATATTATATAAAACAATTTAACACTATTAGTTATAGTCAGTTAGCCTCAATGAAATTCGTGAAAAGTACTAGTTTCTGAAATATTAGTTACATGTTTTATATTCATTTGAAGTAATCGTAGATTCGGCGCCAAAATTATTCGGTCTTGAATAGTGTAGGTTTGAAATCGATGTTAAAATAGTGTTTGACTCTTTTGTTTCAGTATATCTGTACAAGAGTTTTAGTATTAGTGATTTACAACAGTAGATGAGCATAGGAAGTTACTCTGTCGGGGCTGTGTATGTAAAGGCTATGGCATTGGGCTGTGTATGTAGAGGCTATGGCATTAGGTGCTGTGTATGTAGAGACTATGGAATTAGGTGCTGTGTATGTAGAGACTATGGCATTAGGTGCTGTGTATGTAGAGACTATGGAATTAGGTGCTGTGTATGTAGAGACTATGGAATTAGGTGCTGTGTATGTAGAGACTATGGAATTAGGTGCTGTGTATGTAGAGACTATGGAATTAGGTGCTGTGTATGTAGAGACTATGGCATTAGGTGCTGTGTATGTAGAGACTATGGAATTAGGTGCTGTGTGCTGTGTATGTAGAGACTATGGAATTAGGTGCTGTGTATGTAGAGACTATGGAATTAGGTGCTGTGTATGTAGAGACTATGGCATTAGGTGCTGTGTATGTAGAGACTATGGCATTAGGTGCTGTGTATGTAGAGACTATGGCATTAGGTGCTGTGTATGTAGAGACTATGGCATTAGGTGCTGTGGGACCCCGCTTCGTATTTTATTTAATTTTCCTCTGTTCAATTATATATAAATGCCTTTTTGTTCTCCTATTTTCCTATGGAATGTCATACTATGGTTGTTAAACTTCCTTTGGAGTCCCGATTGCAGCATGGTTTAAGACGTCGGACGCTAATTCTGCCTGTGGTCTCATCAGTACCATTGACCTTGCACTGTATAGAGTCTCCTCTTTTTGTTTGACACATGACAGTGGCCCATGAGGACAGGGAGAATAAGGCTTAAAATTGGATCGGCCTTTCCTTTATTGCAAAAGCAATAATAGTGGTTTACATTTGAATTAAAAATTAGCAACAATGTTCGGGTACGTCACACTCACTGAGGCTGATGCGAAATTTTTAATAACTATACTCTCAAGATGCCTCCAAACAGGCAGAGAGAATCATGCAGAAAAGACGTTTATATATCCCACCTGTCATATTAAAGAGAAATTGTGTCAGCTTTATGAGTGATAGGCTTAAATATTCCATAGTTGGAATCATCCTTGTCCATGTATAAATATTTCTGGTATGTTCTTTTTGCCATCATGATTACTCATAATACTAATATAAAGATATTTCCTAACTACCATGAACTGACATGCACTATCATCGAACACAAGTCTGCAGGACTGTTCGATTTCGAAATGTCATGCGGACAGACAGACAGAATATAGAAAAACACAAATGCACTTTTTCATGTCCCTCGAGTGATAGGCTTTGCTAAAACTCTGAAGCCATGTAAGCAATTACTTAATAATAGCAAATACGTGGATGTACTGCTTTTAAGATTTAAGGAAAACAAATTTATTAGTGTTCTTCAAGAAGACTCAATAGTTGTTTTGGGTAATTGAACAACAGTATTTGTTACTAGGATTTCAGGATTTTACTTCAGTTAATGACGGATATATGTTCTAAAGTGTGCAATTTTAGACAAGGCTGAGAGGACTTTTAATTCACTTAAATAATAAAGGAATTTTGCTTGTATCCTATAGACGTTCTTTTTCAAAATTTAAAATCTTCGTCCTGGGGGCTTGGCCACAACGGAAGCCGTGGTTTTGAAATGCGGTCGTATAATAAAAAAACCCAGTGCAGGTAGCTTTGGGACTAAATGTATATTTGTGTCAAATTTCAACCTTTCTATGAGAGCGGAAAGTTGAAAAAAATATACACTTTTCCAGAAAAGTGTATATTTTTTTTCTAGAGTATGCAATTTTTTTCTGGAGATTGCACCATTTCAGCCCTATAGATCTGTATAATCTTTCAAGAACATTAGAAGTTACAAACCAAACTATAGTCCTTCTAGGGATTGCAATCGCATTTCACCCTTTATGGATGCTTTATATTTGTGAAAATGTTTTTATATTTAAGTCATAAAGCATATATGAGCCAATTTCAAATTTCTAAGATAAAGGGAAGATGGAGAATAGTGATGAATAAATAAGAGCTTTGCCTTTTATACATAGATACATCTATTCTGCGAAACAAAATGTTGGGTATCTATGCCGGGGAGATTTTTATATCAAACGTTTCCTGACTTAAATTAGGAAGTTCATGTTGTTTACATAACATCAAACACATCCTATTAACGGTGGTTTCTATAAACCAATCCTCGAAACTTAGTACAAGAATATTTCTTTGATTTCACCGCACTCCTCATTCACTCGGGATTTTAAGCTCCAGAAAACACCGTGTGGCTGATTTATGGTCTCAGAAGGCTGAAAAGTTGCCGATAACTATTCCCTCGTGGCATATCCTTACCCTTCTTTCTCATCCTTGTTCATATAATCCGTATGTGTAACACTCCTTGTTATACAAGTAACTTATTAATTAATGGGCATATGATTAATTTGGCCCCAATAATGGAATGCTGTTTATGTTTTTAATCAAACTTATATTTTTTCAATTAAAGAAGTTTTGTGTTTTACCAAACCAACTGTATTACTAGAAATCAAGTCCTACTAAAGTAAAAAAGTCTTTGTTTTGGCAACTTGCATTAAAATATTGGCTGTCTGCCACTTTTAATCGTGCTCAAGAGTTTTAACATGAAAATAAAACGGTACGTTAATTTATTTCACTTAGAGTAAGAATCTAAGAAACCTCTCTTAGTCGTAAAAGTACCTTTACAATCGCTTCCAGGGTATCAGGATATCCATGATGGGAGTAGGGACCACCTCATGTAGAGATCACATGAGGAGGGATAGCGAGCTCTGTCAGACACGTGATCTTGAATAAGGGAGTCCTAGCTCTGTTTCATCATCCTCCAGTGAAAGTGGGTGGGGGAAGGTACTCTCTCATGTACAGAACTCATAAGGTAGCTCCACACACTCCAACAGTCATCCTCCGCAGAAGTCTAGATCTATAGATGCACTCCAACACTTGCGGTCAGTGGTGTGAAGCTCCTGGGCATCCACAGGATTGCCCATACGTATGTGGCACATCGGTTTTTGCTGTACCCAGCGTAAATTCAACTGAAAGTTATAAACCAGATGTGAACTTTTTTACTTGGGGTAAACCTGTACGTTACTTAATATTATGGTAATCTCTAAGCGTATTTTATAAATTTAAAGCCATTTATTTAATGCTAAGCTCAACATCACTTTATCGCGTATGTAACATTAGCCAATCTGCTTAAACATATGTTGTTGTAATGCACAAACGTTTATAAGATACGATGTATTTGACAGACATAAATGAGTTTCTATGATGTGCGTAAGTAAAGCAAAATGAGTACTTACTTTATAAATAAACTGAAAACTAAAATGATTGTTTTATTGGGAATCTATAATTCCTATAAGAAATATATTCTATAAGGAGTAAGCACGTAAAACTTAACATATATAAGTTAAATCACAATTTATGTTTGAAATAAAAATATTATCTTAGATGATATAAATGTTTAACGAGATATACGCAACTATATCCTTCAGAAGTGAAAAAGCAACATAAATTAAGACTTCAAAATCGAGTTCTTAGTACATATACAAAATCGAAGTTGGTTGTTTGACTATGAAGGTAAACAAGAGTATTTGGTATCCAAACTAAATATGGTACATCATTACTAAATATTAAACTAGTACTAGTGAAATAATGTATTGGATAAGGAAATATTATTTTGACACGTATCAAAATCCAAAGAATATTTATACTTTAGAACGCATTAGAACTTACATGGGCTTGCACACACATTACTATTCAAATTACTATTTGGGCCTCTAGGATATCAAACAGCAATGAACGCTCTTTAACTAAAATATGAAATATTGCATATTTAACTGAAATATAATATTTAAAATTTTAATTTATTGGAGAAGCAGTCAGTTGAAATAGCAACAGTCATGGAATATCTTTGAATTTAACACTAAATTCATATCCATGTTCTATCATGTCTGGCAACAATTCACGGAATAGCCGCAAGCAGCGAGTTGTATAGAATTGTTCGATGATCTGGAACTACACGATAGCAATACTCCTGAAATATACAAGCAATTGGTTTCATATATTTATAAAACATTTATATTAATCTGATGAATTAAAAGTATCGCATTTACAATATATTATCAGTTGTCAATATTTAAGAAACAATTGAATACAAATATTCTTGGCTACTAATTTCCTCGTTTTTTCAAACGTAAGTGCTATTTATTTCCAATTAAAAGTTTTATTATTCAATATACATTTCAAGTTTTAGTGCTTGATAATATACATTTCTATAGATTAATCACATGTATTATGAAAAAATAACTCAGAAACACATGCAATCCAATTGGTAATATCTAGGAAATTATTATTTTAAATAATTTAGAAATATATAATGCCACACATATCTAAATGTATTTAGTTAGGGTTATTTGTATTTAGCTGTACCTATGAAATATTACATTTATCTGAATGTTTCAAAATTAGCGATATACATTTATTTTTAATTAGTGACTTTATTTGTTAGCAAAAAAGGAGACTCAAGTAGCTGTGTTATGAATATGAGAAAATATATATGGTTTAATAATTATAAAGTTTTTAATTTATGAAACATATATGATAAGGATTTATTACTTCACAATTTAAAGATCAAGTTGGTTAACAGTGTTGCTATAAAGACTTTTAAATTGCTGGCACATTTGTCTAACATTTTGTACCTTCCGCACCCTGAAATGGGATATTAAAAAAGTATAAGTTGCGAATGTTGAGTTCAGCTCCATTCCACCTTCCACTCAGTGCAGCATCTGAAGTATGAAGCTGCCACATACTTGACTTCTGGAATTTGGAGTCCACGTTCGTGTGATGAGGTCCCAAAAGGTCGGCAACGAAGAAGCTCATTGCATCATTTCGACAATCAACTGTTACAAAATCAAGTGTAATCTAGCTAAAGAGCTGTTCTCGTTGTCTCATCAGGTGCACAACTGCGTGCACTACGACGTTTTGAAGACGATCCTAAAGCACGGCGGAGTAACTGAGTTTTCTACGCGTATACATAACGAAGCATAGGGTGGGAAGGGTTGATCCAATGCAAATATTGAGTTTACCTCGGATAAACCTAAATTACAGAATTAAATGTAATTGTGCACCTGAAGAGACAATGAGAACAACTTTTAACTTTATTCATATTCACTATATAAATAAAAAAGCTTAATATTTAAGTTTCTAGTACTATAGGTTATAATGAAATATATATTGAATTTTTTGCAAATACAATATTTGTAGAACTGATTTATTCGTAAAATACTATTTACGTGATATTTCATCTTCTTCCATGATATTCGTAAGTTTTCAAGGAAAACAACCGCACTCTCTGATATTTGAGCCCTCACTTTCGACTACCAAGAAATTATGACGTTGGATGGATAATCTCTTGTGCAAATAGTATAGTCAAAGATATTGCCTAACCTGATATTCAGAGATTAATGCTTTGCCAATGGTACGAAATATAACTTCTCGTCACTAATTTAAATGCTATAAGGTTTTTGTCCATTTTATTACAATACACGTTTTATGTGTACTGTATGTGAATTCGTAATACAACAATGTAAAACGGTGTTGAACATAAAGACATCAATCAGGAGGGAACGTTTCCCTGAGGAAATAAACAAACCTTGTGATGTAACTCTAACTACTCGATGGTGCTTGTTTAATTCAACATCAGATTTAGCTTCATTTCGTACAGTTTCTCCCCTACATATAGCTCGTCGCTTATGGAGATCTCTATCAAAATTGAGGTTGCAGCACTCGCATATTCCTAACTATCTCTAAACAAATTTGAATATTCCTTATTTAATTTGTAGCCTGTGCTTGATGTTTAAAATTTCAAAATTGGTTTATAGTTGTAATTAAAGTAATTGTTATAACAAGATATTTAGTTTTAATATAATTTAATATAAAGTAACTATAATTAAAATACAAAAGTATATATCTAATTTGGAGAAAGGTAGAGTTTACAAGTGGCAGTCATCTCTAAATGTGAAACTGAAGATGAATTATTAGTTTTGATGTTTAATTTGTACCACACTAATTGAATAAGTCTCAGTGCTGGCATGTTAGTATAATTTGTAACCCTTCAATTATTTAGAAACTCCATATCTTAAAATCTTAAAAGACAAACATTGTTGTACAAATATAAATTTCTTGGTAAAAAACTTATACTTGATTTAATAACCATTAATCCAATATTAAGTTTGTAAACATATTTATTAATAAAAGTTCAATTGAATATATCTTTGGCTTGAACGGCCACCACTTTAAAACGAAAATAGTAAAAAATATGAGAATATAAAGATATATACAAGAAGAATATAAAAATATAAAGAGTAAATGCAATTTCAAATTACTTGAAAATTTAAAGCTAAGTGTCAATTTTAATTAATGTTGGTTATGAAATACCTAAGATAAAAGTTTTGCCTGAATGCGTATAATCCCCATCTTGAATCATTTATTAGTTAAGACTAGCTAACAAACTCAACCAAACTATGGGTAAATATTATCTCTGTGCAACATTTAGTCTGAATCTGTAAAAAAACTACGGTAACTAACGAGTTAAATAAAACCATTACTTTTCTAAACTGCTTTTTTGAAGTGGCTTAGTAAACAAAAAAGGACACGTGTAAAGTTTTATTTGGAATCATGTTGCTGCTATATATAGTTCTACATGCACTGTAGACATATGTCCACACACACACACACACACACACACACACACACACACACACACACACACACACACACACACACACACACACACACACACACACACACACACACACACACACACACACACACACACACACACACACACACACACACACACACACACACACACACACACACACACACACACACACACACACACACACACACACACACACACACACACACACACACCACACACACACACACACACACACACACACACACACACACACACACACACACACACACACACGATTTTATATAGCTATAAAATCAAAACCTATTTACAGTTTTTCTTTACCATACTCGCAAAATCAAATATAACTGATAGCTTATGAAATCTCAATAAAAAGTATACATACATCATACTATGGAAGAATAAAAGTAGTTAAAAATGTTTGCATTCTTAATAAGGTATATTTTTTAACAACCGAGAATTCGAACGCCCACAACCGTGAGACTACTGAACTTATGTAAAAATATGTACTTATGTATTTATGTAACCCCATAAAGTTTGGCCTAATCTGTTGTGAGTTTTGGCAATTTTGGGTACTGTATTGGGTGTAAAACAGTCTGCTGTATTGGGTTCTGATATTTTAATGTCCACGTTAGAAATCAAAATATTTGATGACCCACATATGGTTTTCATATATTGAAATATGAATATTTATAAACACAGAATGAAACCTACATTTTTTGAGCAGACCTTTCCGGGAGCTTTATGAACGTATTGTTGGCAGCTGGACTGAATAAATTAACTAAACTATAGGTTATTGTCTTCCGTACAATATCAGTTATACCAGTGATGCGTATAAAATCTACATATTTCCTCACGGCATCCACAGTGCAACCATCAGGAATACATACACAAAAGTACATAAATTAGCCGTTGTGAATAATTGTGAACTGTGTCTGTGTAGTTTTAAAATTAATTGAGGACGCTATTTCATCTATTAGGTAACGGTTAGACCTAAACAAATCTATCCATTAACATGGAATTAGATTGAATATTGACGTAGAATGATGACGGTAAACATACAAAAATAAGAGAATAATAAAAATATAGAACTTGGTGACTGCAAGAATATTAGGTCACACTTTTACAAACATGTTATATTAATACCAACAACTAATAAATACGGTGTGAGTATATTTCAGGTTAACTTTTACACTACGTATGATTCTGCGTTGTCATTGTAGTTTTAATTGGGAACTCCGGCTACAAATGAATATTTAATTACAACCTGTAATGCAATATAATAAGTTATTACATTGAAGATCATAATCAACCCCAAATAATTTATATATATTATAATCCTAAGATAAATTGTAAGACTATAAGATGTAACAATGCACGATTTTTGCTTTATGTGGTAGACAAAATAGTAAGTAATGAGAGATGAGATATTATAATATACTTAAGTAAGGGAGTTGAAGGGAAGAGTTGAGTGGTGGAAATATTCAATCTCAAGAGATATTTGAATAAACTGTTAAATTACACATGGGTTGGATCACATTCTAAGATATAATATGTCATTCATATTCAAATGTAAAAAAAACTTTGATAGTATTAAAGTTGTAATTTGTGTTATACTGAAAGAAATACCGTACTTTAACCTAACAATAACTTAAAAAATAGTAATGTTGATTTATGTTTGACAAAAGTTATAGCCACAGAAATACATTGCTAGCTATGACAGCCATGCCGGTAATAAAAACAGTGGCAGGAAATATATGGAAAATAGTGAGAACAATAGCTGTAACTTCATTACGATACTGGAATGAACATATGTTAACTTATCTTAACTTCCATCATAACTGAATTTAAAACTCATAATTTTATCATTTTACCATATATTTTATGAATTTTTCTGTGGCTTTTTCATGTATTAAATGTTTTATAACTTTAAATATTTCTTTATAAGAAAAGGAAAGTGGAAAACTAAACTTTCATGTGATATATATATATATATATATATATATATATATATATATATATATATGTGAATAATTTTGGTTAAAACTATAATATTTATAGTTACTCTATGATTACTTATTGTATAAAAAATGTTCTCTGTATATTTATTTTTAAAATAACATGTGTAATATAACAAACCAGTGATGAATAGTAAGAGATATACTTTTATACGATATTTACAGCAAAGGTGAATGAAAGATTGATAAAATTGTAATGTAGTAACTTGTCAGTGGTAATAAATCCCTTGAGTGCTGTAAAAACCGCATACTGTATTCTTTCAGGATGAGATTTCGCCTTTCAATATAAGCTCCTTAACTTTGCTGCATTAATGCTATAGATAGTTTGGGCATTTTCTATATAGTTTTGTACGAAAGAGAAATTTATATCGTAATAATGCAGGAAACTATTATGACTTGTAAATTATTCACTGGTTGTAAGCGAAATACATTTTTCAGACTGGCCATCAAAGATTTGATCAAATAATTTTTTCACATATGTCATAAATTAAATTCTGTAACCGTATCTTAAAGGGAGTCGGTCAGTCGGGATGCAACCTTCCAAGGCGAGTAGTCACGAAGATTGTAGAGTAAACACTTGTAGAGTGTAAACTAATATTTAATTCATAATTAATACTCCACACTAATTAAGTCAAAATTATAAGTTGCCACGAGTAGTAAGGTATAAACCTCTTTAATTTATATTTTAATAGGTTTATCATTTAGTCAGCAATTAAAAAAAATATTGCAAGAAGCATGGAGCAACCCCACATTGAGAAATTTTCTTAGAGTTTCATGCAATTATAAGCTTATAAATCAAGTTTTAGTATAGCTTAACTTTCACACACTGTAAGTCACATCATGGGTTAAAACCTCTGATAAAAGGTAGCATATTAAAATATCTGCAGAGAGGACAAGTTAACGCCGGTATAAAATGATCAAAAACAATACGGACACAATATTTCACCAACAACATAAAACACAATTTACCTCTATCAGGGTTTTAATGAAAATACCTCCGCCCTTTGTCCGAGCCACGTTAAATATTTTCCCTGGAACAAAAGCCACCTAATAATCTATTGTCCACCAAATTTTATGATATTGTAATATCATCCAAGCAGTTTTTATAATACAAAATATGAAATATAAATCCTAAAATTTTACTACGTTTGAATAACGATTTTTTTTGTAAAATATTGTATTGTAATCAATACTTTAACTCACTGTTCCAACAGTTACTTAGTAACTGGTAAATTAGTACTAATTTCAAAATAGTACAATACATATAATGCAAGCCTGGGTTGTGACATAAACTGTTAAAAACATTGGCAAAACTTTGTAAAAGTCAAAAAGATTAGTTTCTTGAGATAACACTACTATTAAAATGATCAATTGAGAATTCTTTACATTAATAATAAATATCAAAGCCAAACGGCCATGCTTGTAATGATATATCTCAGACTATATTTACTGTAACTTAGTTACAAACAATCATGTTTAGTTGCAATTAGTTTGTGTTAAATGTTTATAATTTAGTTTACAGTTAAAGTTATACAGTTTTATGTATGAATTGTTGTTTGGTAATATTTATTTGTGTCAAATGAGGAATAATGTTTCTAATGTTAAATCAAGAATGTTTTTTTTTTGTTAGCAGTTACTTAATAATGGTATGAAAGTAATTAAAGTAAAACAACTGTTTTACACTATTCTCAAGAGATATAAAGTTATGTTACCTGTCCTAGGAATTAAATAAAAAAATCTTGTTAAGAACAAGAAAAATAGGTATTTTGCGTAAAAAATAAGAATATTTATAATTCAAACGTGGAATTTTCCTATAATACACCATTAATTACGTAATGGTGTTCCTTAACACACTATTACGATAATGGCCCATAATATAAGAGGCTTAAGCATTCAATATTATATAAAAGATCAATGGGATACTACAAGGCATCTTAACACTTTAATATATTAAATTCTTCCAAAACGAAAATTAGATATGAATTCGAAGTTACACGAATCAAAGAATTGGTTTAAACTACAATTTGTTGTAAATTTAGGATTTACAACTAATCTGCATATTTTAATCAATATTAGATGATGTGCGGTTTTATATATATATATATATATATATATATATGTGTGTGTATATATATATATATATATATATATATATATATATATATATATATATATATATATATATATATGTGTGTGTATATATATATATATATATATATATATATATATATATATATATATATGTGTGTGTATATATATATATATATATATATATATATATATATATATATATATATATATATATATATATATATATGGAGTGGTTGACATGAATTGATAAAGGTTTTCAATTAAATTGGTATATTCTGTTGTTCCTAAACAAAAAAAGCCTCGGAATAATTACAGTAAATAATTTGTTTCTGTTTCGGTGTGGATATATATATATATATATATATATATATATATATATATATATATATATTTGTTTATTTTATTTATTTATTCATACACGTATACAGAACTGAAATTCATGGTACTTTCTTACATTTAACCACATTAAAAATCGTACATTACAATATAAAAAAATACATTTGCAACAAAATTACATTATATTAAATTTTTTAATTGTAAATACTTTTTGTATAATCACTCTCATTCACTTTGACACACTTTTTGTATACAACAAATCCTACTCATCGACCAACGCGTATATGCACGTGTATGTTTATCTGCAACTTATCATGAGAACTACGTGACGTAATGCAGAAAATTTAGTACTAAAATTGACAATTTGAATAATTTAATAGTAGTAATTCTAGTAGTAGTAATAATCATAATAATTTACAGTAGGGAGTTGAATATTTTCACACTAGGCTTTTCACACAAACACAAAAAAAAAAACACACACACATAGTATGCTAACAAAGGCCAGGGCTAATAAAGGCACAGGTAAACTAACATTTTTGTCATGTCAGGGGGATATATCCCGCAAGGCTTCGTATGGATATCTTAAACAAGAGCATAGGTAGAGTACATAAAATTAAAGGTCTTTATTAATAGAGTACAATGCCGTATATCCGACTTCCAAAGGTTAACTCTTTAAAAAATTACGCTGGTTTAAAGTTTGAAACATTTACAATGTAGTACAATGTTGTACAATGTGTTCTTGATGGTCTTTAAGAGCGGCCAACCTGGAAAGAATGGAGAGAGAAAATCCAAGAGCAACAAATGTAGCGTCTGTGGTCTCCTTTGCATGACCCGCATGTCAACCAGGTCCAGCTCTTCAGCGTCGAAGTAAATAAAAAGGTTGCCCCACTTCTGGATGGGGAAGGCGAACTTGCGGGAGGTGAGGGCTGGCAACACCTGCGCTTATGTTGATGGTTTGAATCGCAGCTCGAACTCATTTGATCAATATTTGAAGGAGATTTCGTAAAACATCACTCAATACTTATTTGAAGTAAAGTATGACATTCTGCAGGATTTGCCATCTTAAATTTAGAGCAAACAAGCTTGACAAAATATTAAAATATGTTACACATAATTAGATATACTACACAACATTTTAGCATTTTATGGCATCATGTTTGACTCGAATTATTATTACATTTAGATCATTACAAGTGTTGAAAATAGTTTGTAAGTATGGCTCACGTTGTTCATGTTGATGGGCGTACGGAAATAAAAGTAAAAAGAGGAATCAATAAAACCAACCCTATATAAGTTAAGATTTGAAATAAAAGTATTACACAGATATTTATTTACCTTTTTTAATGTTATATTTTGGTAATTTAATTTTGTTTTCTGAGATCCCAAGAGACCCCAGGTTTTGTCAGTTGCAGCTTAGCAATAGAACCCAGAAAATACCATCTATACAACAGTTCCAAGTCTTCCAAGGATTAAAAAACTTCATTATATGTCAACACTGCTTTAAGAGTAAATTTTGATAAAACATGATCAAAAAGCTTTTGAAAACGCTGTACAATTGGACTGAATAATGGAATGATGGAAATATAAGATTTTGCACGAATAGCGTCTGTTATGGCTTTCTGAGTGGAGTCACAGAGAAAATTCCGTCATCAATGTGGAGAGGTGGAACACATAGGGAACTTTTCCGACGCTGGTTAACACATTCCAATAAGCTGGTCAGGTGAGATTCTACACGCTTACGACATTTTCAGAATTCTTCCATCTACAACATTCCAGTTCCAATATTATCCCTATATTCAGATTGAAATACACTTTATAGCCTTCTTAAATTCATATCGCCTAAATTTTTCCATTAGCAGTACACGTTTAGTTAAGCAAAGTAATTTATTGAACATAAAAGCATTTAAGTAATTCATTTTCCTAAATATATTAACCCTCGAAACAATTAAAATTATTATCCTCAGTGCCCAGGGGAGGGGGGCAAGAAATCTACGTGAGCAGTATAAACTCAAGCATTTTAACTTCCTCTGGTTAGAAGGAAGGTAAAACAAATTGGCGCCAAGAAAAGTTTAGCAAGCTTATTCGCTACAGATCTGAAAAGAAGTATCCTGTACGAACAGTACAGTACTACAAGGGTAATAAGTCCATTTCATTATAGTTGATCTAAATACTGATTGGTCTTAATAATAGTTGATCTCTCTACATAGTTTATGTAAATAATAACTACACTCACAGAACAAGAGAATTTATCGTAGTGTTTACTTCGAACATTATAGTACCCTTTATTTATCAGTCATTTATAATCATAACAAATAATGTATGGAACTTTTGAAAATTTTAAAATCTAAATTGTATATTAATTTCAATTCGTTTCGTTTCAATAAATCCATGTAGATCGTCTAAAATGAAGTGAAATTAATGCGTAAATAGTATAACATTATACTTGTATTTAGTTTACTTATAGAAATACTTTGTATCTTGTACTTGTATTTCTGTGTGTGACATAGTATAGTTGTGTTATAGTTGTGGGGGTTAGATTATTTCTTATAAATGCATAAAAACAGCTGTGTGCTGATCCGTACTCAGACGTCAGCGGCTGATCCCTGCTGATGTAGAGCCACCAGGGTATCAGCAGCACATAAACATATCTTGTCGAGCAGATCACTCCTTTTGCCTTTTGGTTAGTAGGGTTTGTTTACTTCTGGGGACATTTATTTCCTTTTGCATACCAAACAGTTTACCATATGGTTATTACAAACGTTGTTTAACCTACATTGCGTTTGTCTAATATATAGTAATGTTAGTTGTAATATGCCTTGTGCTTCTTTTTGACTTTTTCAACTACAGTGTCATATCACAACTCTTTAGACCATTTTTCAGTCACATCGAGACTTTATGGTACATTTTTGAAGCTCTATTCAACTAACAAATACTAATCTGTTACATTTCCTACCTGGTTTTAATATTAGTACAATCACTTAAGGGTTTTATCTGCAGAAAAATTCCTATTGAGCTGAATTTTGGTATACACCTTCATTATGGCGTTTTAATGAAGATGTGAAAAATCGACATTGATATCGTGCCGGCTAAAAAAGTTATAAGGGCCACAAGGTCACGAAAATCAGTTTTTCACACATATATTGCGACCTAAAGCTTGGAGGTCAATACAGGTCATTATAAAAATTATTCCTCATGCGATTGTCTACAAAAACGTCTCTTGCATTTTTCTGTAAAGACAACCGTTTTCGGGCTAGAGCGCTGAGGAAGCGACTACATTATGATGATGCACTCGTTTCCGCACCACCTTTGGTGTAGAATGCAAGGCACGTTTTTACACGGTTTCCCCTGTAGGCATAATCTATGATCTGTAATAAATGTGTTTTATGTTCAATAATTATTTATTTGTACGTTGAAAAATTAGGGGAAACAATTTGTGTATATCATATTGTTTTATATTCATTCGTCGTCGATTCCTCAATTTCAACTTCATCAAAAGTTGCTGACAACACATCGAGTGGACTTATTGCTGTATTTAAATTAACATCTTAATCATTTTCTTAGGACATCATGACTGACATTTGAGAGCATCTCAATCAAATTTTTTACATCCACATTTTCCGCCATAACCTTTTGTACAATTACAAAAGAATTGGAGAAATTATTTTTATTACACCCAGTATATGCACATTGCACAGTATTATGCCCATCAACTGTGGAAACATTAATGTCTGCATTATCTGGCTGTGACAGAATACGAGGTTGAGTATGATAAACAGTTGGCACTTCATACGTCACAGCAGCATTGTATGTAAGCACAGAATCCAAAACTTGACAAAACATCTAATAATATTTTTGAGGCATATCTTCTACGAAGTAATACGGAAAGGCTAAGTAGCAGCTGTGATGAAAATGGTCGTGGACGCATTATACCCATTATAGCATGGGCTATGGCTGTAGACTTAGCTTCATCTTTTTTTGTTTGGCCTTTTTCATTCTTTACAATTAATTAATGTAATAAATGTGATAAAGTTTGTGGAATGCCATCACTAATGTCATCTAACATTTAACTTGGTGGTGGATAGGAGTCGTGTATAATTGTAATGGACCGAATATCTTATTTGATTATCGATGCAGCGGTTTATACAATTCGTAAACGTTCATCACAAAGATTTTTCTTTTTTTCTTTGTACCACGAATTAGTCAAAATATTAGCTGCAGTATCTCGAAAGCAAATTATAGCCAATGATTTGCTTTTCGTGGTAATTACAATATTACTCCCATATCGAGCAATCAGTTTTTTTTATTATCAAGTCTTGTCATCTGGAACGTAACCTTGAATTGCATCTTTCAACTCAGCCAATGTGAATTGACAATCGTCATTGTTTTCAATGTAATGAAAAACATTGTCCATAGCAATTCTGATATTCTCATCCAATGGACGGCCTAAATCACCCTTACCACTAAGTAACAAAAAATTGGAAAATTGGAGAAACACTTATTATGGTACTTACCCTCGACAGAGACAAGGTCATACTCAAAATGTAAACGCTCCTTTACGTTTCTTCCATATTTATCACCACGCGCCTCTGCAAGTTTTTAAACTGTGTCTTTAAATGTGAGAGTACTCACTTCTCTTATAGCGTGTCTGTATTTTTTATCTTTCGATTTCTTCACTTGATTCTTCTCCACGAAACAAACATAATATTTTGAAATCAACACAATGAATTCTTTTTTTGCGCCGAGATGTCGATGTACTCGGCTCTTCTTGGCGTCGTTTGAAGGCCGCAATACCTAAATTGTTCGTATAAGTTTTACAGCAATCACTGTGAACATTTACAAATGTCACAGTATTAAAATATTCAATATTACCATAACTTCTAGCGACATTAGCATATTTTAATGTTTGTAGACCACGTCTAACTTCTACTACGTCACCACTAGATAACAATTCATTACATATGAAACATGTATCACTCATTATGAAAACTCTTCAAGAGCACAAAACTACAAAAATAACATATTCAACACTCAAAAAATATTTTTCAACTGAGCTAAACACAGTCCGACAGGCAGCAGCAGGTATAAAGGGACGGTTCTCAGAACAATAAAGAACGGAACATCTGCCAGTGGAGGTCATTTGTATATATTATATATATATATATATATATATTATATATAATATATATATATATTATATATATATATATATATTATATATATAATATATATATATATTATATATATAATATATATATAATATATAATATATATATATATAATATATATATATATATATATATATATATATATATATATATATATATATATATATATATATATAGTAGATTTTACTAAGTTCCAAAACCTCTATAATATAAGTGTATTTGTCACAAAACGCCCGAGTAGAAGTTAGAAGTTTTAAGTAAACTTAAATACATTGATAAAAAGCAATAGATTGACGCCTTATATGTGTACGGTATACAATACCGTATGTGAGTGCATTCTACTCGCTTTCTCAGCACTCTAGTCCGAAAAATAGAGTATACCAACATCCAGCTCACTAGGAATTTTTACACAGATTGAAGTTTAAAAAACCTAAAATGACTGGACTATATGGTTGTATTTATTTTCGTTGTCCAATGGCTTTTTAGTTTTTGAATAAATTGCCAATAACTGTTAAAGTGGAAGTCTTCGTTTAAAATCAATTTAAAATAAGTAAACTTTCTCTTTGGTTGTATATTATGATTATTTAAATTTTATTTTAGAAGGTTAAGATTTTAGAATGAAGGGGAAAGTCAGACTGGTGGGCGGCGGAAGACAGGGTACAGTACAGATGAAAGGGTGGAGGGTAGTTACGTTACTACGTCACCAAAGCTGCTAATGTCCCTGATTTATCTGCTTTAGTATTTTGACTCACGGAGCTCTGCACTGCGGACTAGGGTGCCAAACAAAACAACTTGCCAGTAAAATATGAATCTGCAAACCCTAAAGTGGGTAGTCGTCCCTACCTAAATCACTGTTTTCAAGTTGTATATTCTTATATAACAAAACAATTGTCTATTATATTGTAATATTTACAATCCTAATTTTATTGTAATATCACTTAAATTAATTTATTTTGAAATAGAGCAACATGTTTTATAACCCGTAATAGATCATGTAGGATTCATTAAATAAGAACATTAAACAAAAGTCAAATACCTTTTTTAGTCATCTCAAAGTTCGTTTACTATCCTAATAATATTATAAATACGAAAGTGCCTATATTGGTTTCGTTTTTTCACGCGTAAACTATTCAACCGATTGTACTGAAATTTGACATGGACATTTTACGGTCCCTGGGATGAATATAGGCCTATTCTTATTTGAAACATCCCTCCGGCCTAAGCCCCACTGGACTTTAAAGTAGCGAAAATCCCATCTTTTTCTCTAAAGTTGTAAAATATTAATTGAAAGAGCATGTCTAATGTAATAAGCTGTTCTATCTAAACATTGTTTATTATTTTAAAGTTTTACACTTATAGTACCGTAAGTAAATTCTTTAAGGAAAAACAAATATTTTCAACTTCGTTTTGGATTCATCTACCTTACAAAATACCCTAAAGCATAAGATGGTAAGAATAGGACACCGAAGACTCCTTTAGAAGCAATCGACAAAAGCTATGCTAGATGAAAGTTCGGTGGCCTGTGTTTAAGAACTAATGTATCAATTCCAGCTCTAAATGTTCTAAAATATAAAAAAGTTTTCGGTAGTGTCATTGTTAATGTACTTTTACCTGTACATTTTTATCAAATATTAAATATTATATATAAAAGACAATGTTACTACCTAATTTTTACTATGAATATAAAGACTGACATAAAACCCACCTTAGTTTTTTTTGACAGAAGTAGGCTTCTCTGATCTGTGATATAGATATATTTTCTTGATATAGTATAGTATAAATCTTCAGTATTGTGGCTACCAGTAACCTACTTTCCATTACTACTTTTGATAACCCACATTTAGAATGACCTGGTATGGTGTATTAACTTTCTTTATTCATATTCTTTATTCTTTATTCATGGTCGCATTATTCTCAGGCATAAGTAAGTTATTGTACTTTTTTCTTTTTAAATTGTTAGCAATATGGAAACAGATCTGACTTTTCGGTGAGGCACTGAAGTTTATGGATGAAATTAGTACTTACTGGATTTTGAGTTTAGCTCCAGTTCACCTTCCTTTTATTGCAGCACCTGATGCTGTCTCAGACTTGAATTAATAATAATAATATTTATTTTATTTCCCCATATTTACAATAGTAATTCAAAACATTTGTGGAAAATTACAGTCACCTTTATCCAGTACATGGTGACTAAATTAAAACTAATATTAAAGTAATAACAAAATAAAGATGTCTTAACTGTCTAGTCTTCAAACAAAAACACTGTAACAGGCAGCTCCTGTGACGAATAATAATAGGGTTCTTATCACAAGGACGGAATTCACACTGATAGGAATGGACTCATGAACCTAATTCTAATGTATTTTTACCGTAACAGAACATCAATACTTGTAGCATCAAATAGCCAATATTTTAGTTTATTAGAAAAGGAAACCAAAGTATTACAACTTTTAATTTCCTGTGGCAAACGATTGAAACTTTTTGGGCCTAAGTAGAGAAAAGTTTTTGAAAAAAATGATTTATTCACCCTCGGTCTTACAAAATGGCGATTTACTACATTTCTAGTTTGATAGAATAAATTTTCTGTCCCCCGGTTGCCACTCCTCTTATAAAAAGCCCGAAGAACTTTGAATATGAACAAATTTTTGAAAAGTTGATCCGTATGATCTCTTCTGCGTTTGAAGCAAATGATACGAATAATATATTTTTGAGTCACATTTAACTTGTTCAATAAGTTGTCAAAAGCGGATCCCCAGAATTCAATTCCGTATTGTAACCGTGAATGTATTAGTGCAAAATATATCGTTCTTAAAAAATGCGTGTCACATACATTTCTTAAAAAATAAAATGATCGAATAGACTTTCGCAATTCAGTATTCAATGCATTGACTTGAGCTTTCCACGATACTCTATTATCTAACAATATTCCTAAATATTTAATTTCGTTAACTTGTTCAATTAAATCGCAATTACAGTTCAAAGTATTTTGACAGTTGTGATACTTGATTTGATCATAAAAAGTATATCCAACTAAATCAAAATTTAGTAATTTGGTTTTATTTGCATTGACTAACATAGAATTTGAATCGCACCATGATTTAAGTAATAGTAAATCATGATCTATAAAAGCCCGTATTTCATTCCAACTGTCGGCTGAATAAACAAATACGATGTCATCCGCAAATGCAATTACTTCTCCTTTAAACGGTAATAATAAAAGGTCGTTAATGAAAACTGCAAACAAGTCGGCGGAAAGTACAGATTCCTGCGGTATGCCAATGTGTACAGACCTCTCATCGCTTAGAGCCTTAATAATACGCCTTAATAATTCTGGAATGTCGTCTGAAGAGATCCAAAGACGACGACGAAGAAGCTAAAACGAAACAATTACATAGTTTTGACGTGAGAGACACTTATAAATAGCTGAAGTGGTAGTCTCATTGCCTCATCAGGTAAACAATTGATATATTTGTGGTACATCAAATTCGATAACAAATAAGAGCAATAAACAAACTGTTATTGATGTAAGCAATACTTATTTTATATGCGTACCAGGTCACATCAACACTGAAGGGGTTTTTATCCCGTCTCAATCGCTTTCACTCCCTACACTGAGCTGTAATGCAGTATTACCAACGATTTTAGAGAGAATACGTGTATATAATAACATTGAAATAAAGCAATTAATTACTTTCTCCTTTTGCCTCTATTCACTTGAGGTGTAGTTTATAGTGCGTCATTCCTTCAAATGCATATACAACTTTTGGTTATTCTTCATGTACACTTTATAAACTTTCTATTTACAATATTTATTTTTAATGAAAGGAATTTCCAATAAAATATTTTTTATTTAACTCAATTTTTATTGCTAATTAGATGGTGTTATATAACCAACATTTTTATAGGGTAAACTAAAATTTATTACATTCATCTGTTACGGTTGATCTTGCTAGTGTACCAGAGCAATGTATCGCGCCCCATATGCCTCCGGGATGGTTTTATTCTACCTAAAATTCATTGTTGTGATACCTAATATTTAATATGTCTTACATTTACCACTTTCCTCATGACAGGTAAAGGGAGAAAATCACTCAGTGTTGAATGCCTGCATTTTAAGCGTTGAGGGATTAAGCAGAACGTGAGCTCCTCACTAAAGCTCTTCTGAGTAACTACTGGTGTTCCTTCACCGTAGGGTACTCTAACTGTTAAAATAGGTTTTCAGTATTTGGGATTTGGTTTTATGGTATATTCTACTCAACTAAGTCGAAGATTATTGAACAGATATATTAAGGTATTCATAATAGTATACAAGTAACTGAAAATGAATTCAATAAATGATTCTTTTTTACGCGCGGGATAGCGTAAGAAGGTTCGATACATATATTACACGCATCAATTTAGTTTAAACTATGCCGTATTAGTTTACAATAACATGTGTAAAACAATTACAAAGTAAAAGAAATGTAACACAAAGTATAGTCAACGTATGAAGTAACTAACTATTACAGATACGGGTAAAACAGGTATGACTACGTCATTATTAAACACTAATGCCCTAATTACAGAACTTTTAAATGGACCTTTTTATTCCTTTATTATATCAGTGGTACCCATGTCTCTTATCGAGTCAGTAATTTGTCTTATAAACCTATAAACCAATCTTTTTTTAAATATAGCGAATATTCATATTAATTATTGAAAATGACACTCATATAAAATGTATAAAGGCTATTATATAATTTAATTCAGGTTAGTCCAACTGCTGTAAAAGCTCAGTGCTGTAAAAACCAAACCAACAAAGTGATACAGATAGAGGGTATCTGTACTCGTATCACAATACGTTTTCGGAACCGTAATGGATTGGAGCAATATTGCTTTCAGAGTAATGTAACTTTGACACGTGTGTATTTGCAGTTAAAGTACGGTCATACAATTGTATAATACTATGAAAGTTAACATTTAAATGAGATCTCCTTACATGTTTGTGAATATTTTTGTAAGATAGAGTGAAAATAGATTATTGAAACATGTTTCTAAACTGGGTTGGAAAAGTTAGTACAACTAGTTAGTATGTTTACATTGAAGTAGAAGGTTCGGCAACTCGGTATATTTGAATAGAAAATGTGAGTTATTGGAGAATATAAAGATAATGGTTTATTTACTATAAGGGAGCTGTTCCACAAGTTGGACTTATAAGTTTGTATGGTGGTTTATTTTTCTTAAAAATTGGTCCAGACATCATGGCCTGATCATGACATTTCATGTTGTTTTTTATATACGTGTATATTATACATGTAATATTATAAAAAAGGAAATTTATTTTAGAGTAGAAAAGGACATGTTATGAAGAATTGCTGTGCATCATAGAATCATTTCGTGCAGAAACAGCATGGTTTATATATTTTCACCCACACAGAAATGATTCTGGACTAAACATAGTCTAGCCTAGTGGAGGGATAGGGCTTATGAACATCGTGGGCCCTTTACTGACCCTCACAGTTTACCGCCCACTATACTTCTATACATAATAGACCTATATATACCTCGAATCTGGGGCATTAATTTACAGAAAATGGTATGTGAAGTTATTGCTCACAGAATACTCTTTAGATTTTAACATTGTATTTTAATTGCATTCAGGTAAACAATTTTGAAAAGAGTTATTTTAAAGGACTATGGAATACTTCAAAAAAATTAACTAAAAGCCCGACGTTGGTAGAAGACATGCAATTTAATTTTTCGCCAGTTATTTGTACCCCATCATGAGATTGATCACAGGGGTGTACTTGTAAAGTTGGTATGGGCGTGGCAATGACCTCGAAGCGAATATGTTCATGTTCACTTTGCTCAATTTGTAGACACTTTCCCGGTTACATACTTGTTTATTTCATGTTAGTGCACGGGGAGTTTTAATTAAAAATGCAGAGGTAAAATATTCCATTGCAAATGTTATTAAGCATCATTCACAATTATTCTGACAACTTATTCGTAGATCTATAGAAATTGCATTCAAACGAATTGCGTGTAACAAATTGAATTGTGGAATATTTAAAGTTAACCTCTCATATACTAGATCCTAGACACGCTCGCTAGACCAATGTAACAAATGGCGGGATTGTGCCAGTGTTACCAACGTCATGGTTAAGCCATACCGCGGCACTTAATATACTGTGTGAAATGTCGGTTGATGCACAGATAACTTTTCTTTCATTTAAAATTGTTGTAACCAACTGTTCATCCAATATAGTAGAGAAAGAAACACAATATTATTCTTCTTTGAGTATAAAAGGGGTGCCCGTATTATACATCTCCTCGTTTAAATGCATAAATAACAAATAAATGGCATAATTTGATTTCTAAGTGACAATCGGTCAATTATATTCCCTATCTTTTTTGAATGGTTTGATATTGAATACTAAAGGGAAATAGCCTATGTCGGAGCACTTAAGTCAAAGAGCAACATACTTTAAATGAGTATCAGTGGATTAATCGGATGTCAGTGCAATATTCCATGGTATTAAATTGAATGTCTAATAAGTTATTTCTAGTTGGCATTGATTATTATGGTCAGTGGGGCGGAGCTTATAGCCTTATTTCTTCAATACTTTCGATGTAATACGATGGAGAGATATAATAATTTGGAGTCGTTAATATATATATATATATATATATATATATATATATATATATATATATATATATATAACCTAAAATTGGTGTTAAGAGTGTTTATTATTCTTACGTGTGGGAAGGCTACTCTTAGATCAAAGTGGTGCAATTTTTGAATTTTGGGTTAGCATCGCAACCATCGGGTTTGAATTAAAATAGACAATTTCTATCCACGACGAAAACCATTGATTGAGATTTAGTGAACATGTTTATAATGGTTCTATGGGTAACCATGATGGCGACGAGAAAGCTGCAGATTAAATAAATTTTTACACAAACTGAGTACGATCATATGATATTTTTAAATGTTACATAATAAGCATTTAGCTACGGACTTGAAATGCGACATCAGCGAAGTCATGTTAAGCGTCCACATTGTGTGGTATGTACCATTACATAAAACCACTGTTTTCGAAAAAAATATGAATATATCAATCAGTAGTATTTTAGAGATATTTAACTTTGAAATGTTCTGCCATTTCAAAGTTAAAATTGATGTTATTTATTAAAACAAAGTATTGTTCCATTGATTAGCTTAACATAAATTAAAATTTTTAGTTATTTTGCATTAACGTTTTAAGATGCAATTTTTTAAAATAAAAACACAAATTGACAGACAAATATTAAACGGAGCAAGATGGGTCATATGTTTACAGACTATGATTTTTTTTAGCAAGATTTTGCGTTTTCTACCATTTCCTAAAGTTGTTTCAACGCCTCTCGAAGGACGGTATCAAGATTTAATGCATATAATATTGTTTCACTAAAGTTACTGTTAATTATACAATCCAGTCCATTTCATAGAAATGTGTAATACTTACTACACGAAAAAGGTAGTAAAGTCTCTGAAGTCATCAAGTTTTGGCTTTTATATTAAGCCGCTTACCGCTGTTCTTACTCGTCTCGTCTTCTCGAGTTGAGGGAGTAAAGTACAACAACATGGTATATATATGGTATATATATATATATATATATATATATATATTTTCCAGTTCTTATGGTGAACTGGAAAATAGTTATTTGAAGACAAACATATTATTTTAAAACTTTATAAGAAGTGAGAAATTAACGAATCTCAAACATTTTTTTTAAATTTGAGATTGCTGCGCAATTGTATCTACTCGTATAACGATAAACTTGTTGGAGGCTTCGAAAATCATTAGTTATGGTGTGAAAATTAAAGAAACCTAGATACAATGAAGCCAATGACGGTAACGAGAGAAATCAGAGAGTAAAAATGTGGTTGTGAGACTTCAGGCATGCCTGGTGCAGCAAGATGGGATCAATACAAAGTTAAGGATTTTCAGGTGTGCATCGTTACCGTCTAGAAAGGAATGAAATAGTAATTTGTAGAAAATTGCCAAAGTTAGGAACCTTCTCCCATCGAGACGAAGGAGATGCAGATATGGGGGTTTTATTTCTAACCATCTCATACTCTCGAAATTCTTAGAACTATTGTCCAAACAGCTGTAATGGCATCTGTTTATTCTTCAAGGAGTTGTGTATATTACCTGTCTTTTTAATGTGTAATTTACTTCTAACGCTGGTGAGTGCTTCTTTCAAAACTTTAAATGTAAAACTTAAAAACTACTCATAATTAATGTAAAAATTAAAAAAAAATAGAGAACGGATAAGCTAGCTTTAAATTGAAGTTTTATTGTTATTTAATATTAATTTATAATTGAAGAACATATTAGAATATATTTTAGTATTTCTTCTTTAAAACTACTTTTGCTTTAAAATAGCAGTAAATGATGTACTGACATATTATTTCAATATATTTAGTTTGAAAGTTTATCAAGTTACCTGACCAAGAAATCTTTAACTGAAAATTTTGAAAAAGCAATTTATATACTGTTAAAATTAACTTGTAAATTAATCTCTCTCTCCCTGACACACACACACACACACACACACACACACACACACACACACACACACACACACACACACACACACACACACACACACAACACACACACACACACACACACACACACACACACACACACACACACACACACACACACACACACACACACACACACACACACACCACACACACACACACACACACACACACACACACACACACACACACACACACACACACACACACACACACACACACACACACACACACACAACACACACACACCACACACGCACGCACACGCACGCACGCACACACGCACACACGCACGCACGCACGCACACACACACACACACAGACAGACAGACAGACACATATATTATGAAAAATTAATACTAATTACAGTTGAAAGATACAACAGTTCGAAAAATTTACTGCTTTATACCTATCTAAAACATGGAAAGATTTTGTATAACAACAGCGTATGAAATATACATGTGAATGTTTAAAGATACAAATGAATTATAAAATTAATGAAAGAATAAATGATACAAGAACATAAGACAATTGTATATTAAGAATGCATGAATAGCTTTGTTTTATAATTGAGTATTAATATAGTATTCAACTCAAAGTTGTGTTCAGGTGCTATTATTAAATTAATAGATAAAACAATATTAATTGCTTTACTATAAAATACCGTTGGCAAAATACGCGACTGGCTCAGAAATTCCGTAGTGAATTAAATATAAGATATTTCATATTTTAATTGCGTTATATTTTAACTCATCGGAACTCTCTGGGATGTGACAAAGATTATCCATAAGAAATTGCTGTAGTTCCTGCCTGAAGTGCAAAGTTGTTAAGTTGGAAAGTGTCGAGGAAAGAGTGATGGACACAATCATATCTGTAATGGAGTTCTTTAGAGACGTCTCTTTTAGGCTCAGTTTACAATGTTTACAAACATATGCCTTATACCGATAATTTGGAAATTAACATCTTCATTAATATTATTTTTATTTTATCTTTTAGATAATTTTAATAAAAACCTCTTATTCCCGTTTAACTCACAATCTGCCGAACGTAAAAATCAATTTAACTGTGTTGTAGATCGTAATACCAAATTCACATCAGGGGTATGAGGGTGTGCTCAACTTTTGGCTCCATATGCCCTTTTGTCACATACTTTGTCGCATAATAAAATAAAAATAAATTTGTGAAAATATGTGCTGCTGGCTTGTAACAATATCTTGTGATACAAATTTAAAAGTAAAACATAGTGTCTTTAAGATTCTGATAATTAAGGAGATATTTTGGTTCGTTTACTAAGTATACGTTTGTTTTGATCTCCAAATATTATCCACTGCAATTTTAAACGTTTAATCCTAAATGGCTTGACTATTATTCAGTTATGAAGCATGGTTTTCTACGATTTCTTAAGAGGTTACGGTTGTCTGAACAAAAATCTTATTTAAATCAATCAGCCAAACAGAACTACTTCATTATACAGGGTGAGTTTTTTAAAGTGATCCAATAGCTAACTTTTTTATTACACGACTTAGCACCACACTTTAAATTTGGAACTTGCTCAATTTTAAGTTTCACTCAGGGATAAACTTTCAAATTTTTTGAAGATGGCCGCCATTTTCCAATATGGCGGTCAACTTTAAAATCCCTTATGGAACACCCTGTATTTTATGTTGTTTTTAGATTCTACTCAACAAAATAATACATTTTTGCTTTTGAGAGTTTTTCAATATCTCTAATGGTTCAGGAGCTACGTGGACTGGAAGTTTTCATAATTTTTGCCAATATGGCGGCCAACTTTAAAATATTTTATGGAACACCCTGTATTTTATGACGTTTTTATATTCTACACTACAAAATAAGACATTTTTGCATTTTAGAGTTTTTCTATATCTCTAATGGTTCAGGAGCTACGTGGACTGCAAGTTTTTATCATCAGTCCGAAAAAATCCGAAAACTTGCAGTCCACGTAGCTCCTGAACCATTAGAGATATAGAAAAACTCTAAAATGCAAAAATGTCTTATTTTGTAGTGTAGAATATAAAAACGACATAAAATACAGGGTGTTCCATAAAATATTTTAAAGTTGGCCGCCATATTGGCAAAAATTATGAAAACTCCCAGTCCACGTAGCTCCTGAACCATTAGAGATATTGAAAAACTCTCAAAAGCAAAAATGTATTATTTTGTTGAGTAGAATCTAAAAACAACATAAAATACAGGGTGTTCCATAAGGGATTTTAAAGTTGACCGCCATATTGGAAAATGGCGGCCATCTTCAAAAAATTTGAAAGTGTATCCCTGAGTGAAACTTAAAATTGAGCAAGTTCCAAATTTAAAGCGTGGTGCTAAGTCGTGTAATTAAAAAGTTAGCTATTGGATCACTTTAAATAACTCACCCTGTATACCGTGCCACAAGGTAATGTTTCAAACTTTGCCTATATAAGTCCGCAAGGGTTTTGATTTTAGAAAAGATGTTCTTTACTAAACAATGAAATAAATATTAAATCAGAAAAATTATACGGATATTATACGGTATACTGTTTACTCAATGTTCAATAAAATTTTCCAATCTATTAAATTCCTTCTGTTTAAAATTTTAACTCCTCTAGGTTCTTTGAGATCTATTAAATTCATTTGCAACACTATTACATTTTTTATTCACTAAAACGTCATTCATGGTGAAATACCAACTCCATAGTAGTAATACGTGTAGTAATATAGTTCTAGCTCTTCGTGTAAATTATAAACTGTTCTGATTGGGTGTGTGCAGGCTTGTTTAAGATTAGTTGTATTTTAATTTACTACTTATACAGTTAGTTTTTTAATTCTATTGCTTGGACTTTATAAGTTTAATATTTTTATATTTGACTGGAGATAAGTTGTTATAAATAGGATTGTTATTATAGCACTTTATGCGATAAGCATACACTTCCCCTTTATTTATTATTATTTATTAATAGTTCAAAATCACCAATAAAACATTTTACTATAAAACAGAACAAGCACGGCAAGAAATTCCTGAATTATAATTTTATACTTGTTTGTAATATGGATAAGAGTATTATGTTTTAATCAATAAATACCTGAACAGGGTGTTCAGTTATGTGAATGTAAGGCAGATAACTATTGGCGTTTAGCTTTCTTTAATAACACACAATGTTTAGGTGGTTAAATAATGTACACCAATTCTAACCTTTAGACCGTGGTTTTAGGGTTTCTGAGTTTTAGGGTTCAACCATGTCTTTGTTAGCTGGGCGTAATCAAAGCCTCTTTTGCAGCCCGGGCTGAAAAGAGTCGTACGTACTTTTGTTTCAGTTCATGTCTACATAGTAACCTCCGAACGGATTGTGATTCCGTATTTAAAATTTACCCCAACGTATTGTCATAGAATTTCAATATCAATTAAGATTGGCTGGAGGAAATGGTTGGATTTTGTTTTAAAATTCAGTCAGCTGGTGTTTTTAAAGTAGTTCTCTATAACTTTCTGAGCTAAGTACCATAATAAAAGTAAATATTAGCACAATATTTTTAGTAAATATATTTATAAAATGAAAGATATTACAAATAAATAAAATAGTATACAACATTTTAAAAATAAATAAATAATGAGAGTAAGAAATAAAACAAAATAAATATTCTATATTTAATATATAAAAAAACAAGGGTTGTATATGGTGAAGGCAAATTATAAAAAAGTCGCTTAGAGAAATAAATAAATTTGGCATATGAAGTAAACAAGTTGTATTAAAAGATAGTAAATTTGTAATTTGTTCGTCACGAAAACTTATTATTGATGTAATATTACTGACAAAACCATTCTAATAAAAATCCACTACTTACCTATTTTCAAGTCAAAGTAAAAGTAAATGACACAATCTTACTTTCTTGATAGGGAAATCTTTTATTATGGTCGAGAGCAATCACGCCGCCGTCACTACCTCCCCTCATCTGTGACAAATGTCTGGCAATCAGAGGGTGACGGCGAGCGAGGTCAGGGAGTGAGTTGTCGTCTATAGGGGTGGGAGGGTCTCACTGAAGTCCAAACTTAATTTGTATACTGCATTTCCTATGACATAAAGGGAAATAATGGAATAAAGTATTTATATAGGACGAAATGTACTTTAGCATAACGGTTACAATAATTTAAACGGTAAAGATAAAAGCCTGCAGCGCTGGTTGATCTTAATCATGTATTATAAGATTCATGTGACTTATTCAGAAACGTATTAGTGATTCCTGTAAGCATCTGTGACGTAAACTCAAATCAGAGCTTAACATTTAGAGATGACGAAATGTGTCCTCTATAAAAGTTTTTGCATGATAAAAAAATGTACATGCTCTCTTTAATATTGTACTTCTGAAACAGCAGTGTAGCTGTGTTGATGCTGAGATAGGGAGATGCTTGATTCTTCAATCTCTCACCTTCTCTGGTGTGTGTAGCATGTGTCTGTACAGTACGCATGTACTGTACATTTACATGGTTGTGCTTATGTTGCCTTGTAAACCACTCCTTATTTACAGGTATGCGTTTAGAAATTTGCATTTCAAATTGTTTTCTTATAAATTTAGCATGGCTTCTCCTGATTCTGGCGACGGGTGGCTCGTCTTTCCTTTTTGAAGTATAATTATAATTTGTAGTATTAATTTTTTAGAGTTCATTACAATAGTTTTTGATTTCTTGACATTCATACTTGCTTAATCTTGTTCACAAAGTGAGTAGAGTAAGGTCAGAGGAAAATAGCTGGAAACGATGTTGGCAAAGAACACAGTGTAGGTAGATGTTATCAAACTATAATATATTATCTAATTCACATATTAAATAGTTTAAAGGATATACCATCATTACTTAAACCTTGTACAATCTAACAAGATGATCAATCATCGTGGTCTGGCAAATCATCATCACATAATTCGAATGCATTTTAAATGTTTCAATATGATGATCTCTAAAGATGAATTGTTCTGGCCTTAAGGCTGTTACAGAATGGACAGCAAAGGCAGGAGAACCAGTAGAATAATTTACTGAGTCATGTGAAAATTAATGTTGAAAATGTTATCATAATATACATTAGATAACTAAAATATATACCCCAATAAAAAAATTCAGATTGCTCCATGGTCCTAGTTTAGTATCTGAATTATGCCACGAAGATGACCATTATTTACTATAGGTAACTGTACAATTGTTAGTGGTTAGTTATTGCGAGGAGTCGTGTCGTGCTTGTGTTTGTTAGGCAAAATCTATAAGGAAAAGTTCTAGTTTTATTAATTGCAAGTTAAAATGTGGTATTTAGGGAGGTTGACATAGAAACATATAGGTATCTCGGTTGTCTGATATCTGACTTCTGAGTATCCCAGCGAATTCGTATGATTTGTTTACTTAATCTAGTTTTTAGTTTATATGTCAGTATAGTTATTCATCTAAGAAATAGACTAGACTGCAAATGGTATCATGTTTCACCCTAAAATTAAAAATGTCAGAAAGACTCCGTTATTCGTGCTCATCTGTCGATATTTTACTTCATCAGCAATCTTTCAAACATTTGCAAAGCGCATTTTTGATTATTTTGTTTTTTTTTTAGGAAATATAATATAACGAAGATTTACTTTGTTAATGATCTTCCTACCAAATATAAATACTACTACTTAGGGTTGGATTGAAGGTGGCTCAGTTAAGAGTAAGGCTTGAAGTAGGGTTACTACCAACTATTCCCACCTTCACAGACATTCAAGGTAAGACGAGTTCCACTTAACTAAATATTTGTAAGCTACAATACAAGGTAAACATTCTCGCCAGATCTCACCGACTTCTGTGTTTGGTTTTCATATCAGCGGAGCTCATCAATTAACCTGTGCAAACAGCTGAACATGGTTAAGGCGTTCATATAGGATACTATTTGGGTAATGTTTAATCAAATAATTTCCTTAAAAGCCAATATCTAAATAAATTAAGTATTTAAAAATATTTTATAAACTAATAAAACAATCTGTTGTTGTTTTAGAACTGTTTATTTTTAATATTTTATTTTATTTTTTGTGTTTATTGTTTTTTTTATATTTTATATCTATGATGCTTTTTTTATTTAATAAGGGCTATGTTGTTTAAGAAGAATGGAATATTATACATGAAAGGGATCCTAAAAATTTTAACTTTTGTACAGATTGTAAAATATAATATAATATCATTTTTACCAAAAAAAAAAAAATTAATTAACAATATTCATATTATAAAAACTACAAAATAAACTTTCATTCATTCTGTAACTTTTAATCTACTACAGTGTGACTACTATTGGTACTAAGTTTTCTTCAATTTATATAGTTTTATCAGTATTTTCCTCATCATACCATAGAAAAATACTCTTCCATAGGGTGGTCTAAATAGTAAACATGTGGTTGTATGTCCAGCTAAAGCTGTAAAAATTTGATTTTGTCATATTGGCAGAGAGAAATCTAAAATTGATATAAAAGATGCTGAGGTGTAATTTGTTACAATGAAGGTGTTGTCTTGTTAAGGTGTTGTTTAGGAATGTTTCATTGCATATATGTAAAAGGTGCTAGTAATTAGTCGCTATAAGTCTAGTAAGGGTGGAGTAATTGTTGATAACAGGGATATTTTTATTTCAGCTCATCTCTACTCTGAAATAATTTAGGTTGAAAACCTTGTTATTGGGATAAAGTCCTGCAAATACATCGCATGGCTCCTGGTAGCTAGTCATATTCCTCCTCAGTAACCTTCTTCTAAATACAACATATTTCTGCATTCAATATAGGCAGTATAGTTAACAGGCGAAGATAAGATGAGATGGTTGTGGGCAACCTAAACTTTCCCGGAATCGATTGGAATAGGTTATCCGGTAGTGCACACATACCACAGCGTCAAGAGTGGTGTTATCACTGATCAGTCAGATCAATTAAATCTGTAACAGCAAGAACGCCATATAAGACCTGATTCTGGGTACTGATAAAGGTATTACTGTGTCACAAGAGAGTGATCTTTTGCGTGTTGAAGAGAAGCACCACCCACCTCTATATGTTTCAATTTATTAGAATAATCAATCTCACTTTCTCAGAAGATATAAACATGACTTGAGAATATGTAACTTTGTAAATCTTCACCGATCGCTGTTAACCACTGATCTCCAAACAATATTGTACAACTCAGATCTCAACAAGGCAATGGATTACTGATGGATTCGGGAAATACAGATGTTGTCTCTAGCTATGGGCCAGTTTCTATACTCTCGGCTCTGTTAATAGTTTTTGAGGATTTATTTCTTGATCGAATAAAGCATAAAGTTGCTCCATTAACTTGCCCTCATCAACAAGGCTTCTCATCAGGACAAGTGTAAGCCAGACTTTTATCAAGTTTGATGCTGTTTCAGACTCAGGCGCTAAGGGCTTTTCCTGCCAACATACAGTTAGAAACGACCTACTTAAACTTTTCAAAGACTGGCTAAGTTTGCTAACTCTAGTGAGCCAGCACTTCTAGCAGAATCTTTCTCTCACTTTTTGGTGTGCCCCAGGGCTCTACCATTAGACCTACCTTTTTAAACTCTACAAAAACGACCTTCCTCTGAATATCAGCAGTGACAAACATGCCTCATGTTTGAAGATGATGTTAAAGGTTCCCCCTTCATAGCAAATGAAGCGGACTGCGTAGTACTTCACAGTGTACATTAATGGCACTTAACAAATAAAATGTCAGTCAATTTCACGACCTGTCAAGCCACATCATTTCACCGTTGTAGTTTAGCCATAGTATATAACTACATAGTACAAGGGGTAATCATTCCCAGAGTGCGCGAGGTTAGATATTTTGGTATTATACTGGCTCAGACTTTGAGCTCTGAGGCTCATATTCGTAATATTAGTGCAGTCATTGAAGCGAAAAATACGGTCTTACCTCCGAATTTGTTTACTGTGAACCGATTTGCATGAAATTTTGGAATTAGGCTCATCTTACCCTTAACTTCAAAAGTGAAAATGATCTGAAACTCCGCCTATTATTTTTAAGGGGTGTAAACAACCCTTTAATGGAAAAAATTGACATTGAGCCATTTTATCGCTAGAAAACATGTCTAATAGTAAGTGGTGAAATTGTAAAGTGTTTTCTAAACACAATTACCTCATATTTAAATAATTTTCAACTCCTTGAAAATCTTACAACCCTTGCAAACAACCCCTAAATTGAAAAAAATCACAAAAACTTACTTTGGTATGACACAAAAAGATGTAAGTATGGATTAAATAATATTTTATATTCTCTATGATAATTATCAAATTTTTAGCCCCCTTTCAACCCTTGAAAACTACCCCTTGATAAAAAAATTGTTAAAAAATGTTTTTTGATAAAATGAAAAGGATATAAATATTATCCCACACTCTCGAATATGATTATCATATTTTTAAGTTTTTTCTACCCTTAAAACTACCCCTAAATTAAAACAGTAAAATAATATGATTACATATTTAAAAATAATTAATTTAGAGTAAAAAATTGCCATTTGTTGAATAAAATATTTATAAATTATATAAAATTCACTCAAAATGTGTTATATATAGCCTACATATATAACGTTGGTATGTATTCATGCCTAGGTTTCCAAAAATATATGAGCCATATTATGTATATAGATACACATTACAATAGTTTTGGGTCTCTATTATACTGCGTACTTTCACATTGCTCCAAATATTCACACTCCGAAATGTTCAGTTACTAAGTAGAAAAAAATATAAGTTTTTGGACCATAACTCCTTCAATTTTCATGCTATCACAATTTATAAAAAAAACCATTGTAAAGGTATTATAAGAGAGCTACAACATCCTTTATTGCAATATATAATAAAAAAACCTTTTTCTAAAACGGTGAAGGGTTAAAAGGCTTAAGAGAGGCTGTGATTGCGCTGCCACGCGCTCTTTAAACAATCACATCTCCGTCAATTTTTGTTTGGACATAAAAAACAAAAAGACCAAATTGTTTGTCAGAAAACATACCTAAATTTGTCACCCCTACACTTTTATACGTATCTGTCGTCATATTTTAGATATTATGAAAAAAGGTGGTTTTTTAAAAAATTTGAATTTTTTTAAATCGTGACTTTTTTGAAAAATATGTGTCCTGAAGCAGTCAAACTGATAAAAATCCATCAAACTCTTCATAATAAAGTTAATTCTAGGCGGAATACGATTTCTTTTAATTTTGGCGGAAATTGCACTTATGAAACCCATTGATTTAAAAGAAAAAACATTAGATGCTCCTCTTATTTGCAATGCAATACAGCTCACTTATTTTACGTGCAAAAGACTTTTAATAGTGCTCATTTTAAAGCTTATTTCAAGCACTACAGAACCCTTTTTTATTAGAAATGCCTAAAATGCATCTGCTCGCCGCTAGATGGCATTGACCACATCGATTAAATTTCAGACAAAATAAAAAATCGGCTTTGATCTTAATATCTAGCTTAATATTGCACTTAGAATCTTTATAAAAAAAACTAAATTGTTTATTTTTTAACCTACTAAACTTTTGTGTTCTTTATAAAATTTTCGATAATAAAACGTTTATTTTTGGAGAAATTTGCAAAAATCCGATGAAAAACGTGAAAAAATTGCGAATTTTCAATTGCCAATAACTTGAAAAGTATTAAATTTTTTCGAAAAAACTTTGTAGATGATTTTAAGCTTAAAATTAGACCTTCTATCGATATCCGAGGTTATTTTAAAAAAGAAAAACTTCCACCCCTGAGAAGGTGTGGTGGCAACCACCCCCAGGGTGGTTGCGGAGTTCAAATCATTTTCGCTTTTGAAGTTAAGGGTAGGATGAACCTAATTCCAAAATTGTATGCAATTCGGTTCACAGTAAAAAAAATTCGGAGCAATAATGCTTCAATGACTGCACTATATCTGCTTAGCAACAAAATGATTGGCTTTATTTCTCACTCCTCTAAAACATTGCGAGTATGGTTGTCATGAGGACTGTATGCAGTGCCCTGGTTCACCTGATTTTTGAATATGGATTCAACTTTCTGGAGTACACACCAAAAATACCTTTGAGATGATCTTGAACGCTTCCAGCGAAGATTCATCGGCTGAATCTTTGGACCCTAAAGCCAATAGGGTCAGCTTGGCTTCTTTGGAGCAAGAGGAACCAACCCTGTTTCTCTAGATCTTTCTACGAGAGTTATTGCGTAGAACAAGAGTACAGACAACGACACGATTTTTAAAAAGCACCTGAATATTAAACATGAATATTGAAAGTCCACCAAAAAGCTATTTAACATAAACTTGTTTCTTTAAGCATAGAATGAAAATTTTGAAATTAATTAAATGAAATTATTATTACATTATACGCGATTTTTATACAAACCAATCCAAAAAGTAGGGGAAAAAATGATTTTTATAGACGTAATTAATAAATTTCGTCTATACAAACAATAGACAAGACAGTAAAAGGAGGTTTGTTAGGAGTGAATATACGAATAAAGAGGGCTGGATTGTGGAAGGATACATGATTATGACATTGGGTTTGTAGATTGTCAGAATAAGACGAATACTGTAAGACTTACAGTATTATTTGACGTTTTATTTGTCACTTGGTACAGCATATCACTGTTTGGGTCCATGAGATTGCCTTGATTTCATCTTGAACAATACTTAGAGTAATTGTCAGCAGACAACTAAGATAGGATAAACAGTAAAAGGTATAATAAGGAGGGGTTGAAAGTGGGATGCCCTCCTATGGTACCACATCTAAATAAGTAATTACTATAAAAGTGGGTTTGCGACACAATAAGTTATAAGCAAACGTCGTGAACCATAGTGGGAGCGAGGATAAAAAAATCACTACAATGAAGAGATCGGACTAACGGTCCATTACAAAGCTCAGCACGAGAGAAAAAGAAGCTCAAGCGACAATGCCGGTCGGCGGATCGTCAAGGGGTGCTACCAGGTACAATACAAACTAAGAGAGGTCAAGACATTGCCCGTTCAAATCACAGTGTGATATCCGACCAATCAGAGACATGGGAAGAGATCAGGAGATCTGTGTAGTCAGCTGTCTATGCAGTTAGTTTAGATCATTGCAGTTATATAAAAAAGCACACATTAACATAGGTAACAAAAATTAATATTAAAGTGAAAACTATACTAGGATTAGAGTTATACATAATATCAAATCTACAGCAAGGCGTGCAAACATATTTTTGATAAGCGGTGAAGATGGTAAAACGCCATTTTATTTTGTATAATTTAAATTTCATGTACAAAATAGTTAATAATTTGTCTTTAATACACAGTAAAAGAGCGTACAGATTAAATAATAAAGTTATTGCGGATCGAACTTGCATGGTAAATAACAGGTATAGACATGTACTGTAGATTTATTGTAACAAATATGCTGCTATAATTCTCCTACACAATAATTAATAATGAAGTTTTATTCTTGACTGCTATTTTAGAAATCAATTAATGTTTGTTATTGCTTTTATGACTGTAATTAAAAATAAATAAAAGTACGTGCGTCTAGCACTCATTACAAGGGGGATGTTTTTTATGTCCGACGCGTTTGAAATTAAAAGCGTTCCAACAGTTAAATACAGCTGATGTTTGAAAATGATTTCTGAATACAAACAAACATGGGCTTTCAGTGTTGAACATGGATATCAAAACATAATTCTTCAATAATTTCAAATCTAGTTAGTATAAACTGAAATTAAACAGTCAATATTTTAAACTCACACTGTATATTATTACTTAATTAGTTTGAATTATAAAACACCATATAAAAATATATATTTTATTATTGCACCTTGTTACAAATAGAAATAATCAATTTCATTCAACTTCACGGATCCGATATGAAAACATTATATCTGTATGTAGATAGTACAGCTTGGATACCATTCGGCATTACACAAATCGTCATTATAAGCACTGGGAAAATATTCTTAAGAAGCAACCTTTCTTTCAAAATACTTGTTCAACACTAAAGGGTTGTTACAAATAAACGGTATAATTCAAAGTTAAATAAGGTTAGGTTTCACTTTAATAGGTAAAATTAGAGTTAATAAACCCCATTAACAATATTTAAGCCATTAATATTTCACAACCGGATTTATAAAACTATCATAATAAGTTAGGTTTTAATAAGTATAACTCAATGTGTTCAAAATATTCTTATAACACCATATGATTCTATCTAAGGATGAAGTTAATAAACTCGTATTATACAACCATAGCTATATAATATTTAAAACATATATAGATTATCAGGTGGTCCGTACTTATTTCAAGCGAAATATGCAACATACCCTACACAAAGGGAGATGGTATTTTTCATTAAACGTTTGACACAGAGGGCTGGTTATGTTTTATTGACCTAAACATTGTTTAACAAGTTTTATAACACTAATAATGTTTTATTCGATACTTACACTCATTCTGTAAGCGAAATCCTGCATATTAAATATGCATTTAATTTTTAGTTATAGCGTTTATTTAATAACAATAAACATCAGAATGATAAATATAAATACAGTTCAGAACAAGTTTATGGAAACATCATTGAATAAAATATTTGACATTAAAATAAATCTTAAAGTTATATAATTATGCGCTTTTAACACGCCTTCTTTAATTTGGTTTTGTATCTATATTTTAATTGGTTTACAGTGAAAATATATATTTTTGAACCCCTGGATTCAAACCTGTGCGAAAATAGCACAACATGAAAATGGTAAACTATAAACCATATAGTAAAGAATATAAAAGTATTTAGTATATTTCCATGTTTTTTTTTTTTTTTTTTAACAAAATTGCATTTCGGTGCCAAAATTTGATTATCATGCGCTCTTGCTTTCGTTTCTCTCCGTAATCATTGAAAACGGATAGACCTACTCTTTATTATTTAACGCACGAAACACGTAAATTTATCTGTATTTTACATTACCGTTTTAATAAAAACTTATAAATACGGGTGAGTTTTGATTCTAGACATATCTCTCAAAATGGGGACCTGTTTTTTATTGAAGTTAATGTCAGTAACGAGTAAAAACTCGGCCTGCTTATACTAAAACAAAGTGGGTGAAGTCTTCATTTAACAATGATGGGAGCGACAATGAGTATACCGCGGCGTGGATGACCGCTACACAATATAGTGTCTGTAGGAGTGGCATAGACACCGAGGGGTGGACACCCCAACACTACTCCTCAATCGTTTATACCACAATACTAGTGTGGATGATTGCTTGTGCGCTGTAATGTGTAAGTGATTCATATTTGAGAAATAAAGTACAATATGTTCCCATTTCTATATCTCTGAATTATTGTTTAGAAACGTACTAACAAGTATTTTACACTGTGTAATTAGAATGTTTAAAGCAAAGGTTAACTGTATTTTGTTAAATAGCTTCAAAATATCAGTAATTGTAATAACATTGTTAAAGGCGAGTAATAACGGTTCAGGAATCGTGCCACTTTGATTCATATGGGATCCTAATGGTAGTTTGAATGGTTTAACAATCCTGAATGTAATAAAAATTGTCATTAAAAGTATCGCGAGATATAGCAATTTTCCACTGTTAGGTTGGAGGGATTTCAAAACCGTCCATTAGCGAGCTACCGAAGAGGTAAGATATACTTGTTTCAAAGTTATCTGTAAATCTTTCCTTTAGTTTCATAGATTTCATGACGAGTAAATGTTGGTATATGGCTGACATACAATTTAGAACCTATATACAATGTCGGCCTGCCTCCATTGTCCTCCTGAAAAAACTCTAAAAAATTGACATCACACAACGTCACAGAACATGACCCCTAAAACCCTCCTCAAAATAAACTGTACATACAAAAGTTGATATATTTATACGTACTTATCTATATAATTATAACGTGGCTTACGGAAACTATAGCCTACCTGCCACAAAATACCCAAAAGATTTTATGTCTGATAAAAATAAACCTTATACGCCAACTTGGTACGCTATTTTGTTTCAGTATAGTGGTTGAGTTTTAAGAAATTTACAACTCTGTTACATTATTGACATAGAGAAAAAAAATATAATAATAGTTCTGGAATTGTAAAAAATTTCATGAAAGAAAAAAGGTTTTGTATTTTGAATGGTTTTCGAGTTGTAAATCGAGTGTAAATCCCATAAATAGTAACTGTAAATACTTTTTTTCTTTGAGGGAATATTTTTTGAAGGGTTAAAATATTCACTTTTAATTCTGGAATAATGAGAAAATCAAAAAGAATGCCTGCCGCTGTCAGCAACTCCCAAGTTTCTGCTGAGGATTTCTGCCTCAGTTGTAACAGAAGATTGCACTGAGCGAAAGTTTCCTGGACAAAACTGACTCCTTGTCATCTCTTTTTCCCAATGAAATCCCGCTTAGTTTGTTTAGACGGGTATTTAATAGTTCTGTGACTGGAATAAATATTAATTTGATGAGGATAGAAGCAGTTTTGTAAATATATGGTACTTAATTTCGAAAGGAACCAATTGCAGATAAAACCAGTTCCTTAATTATTATTTATTTATTTATAAATAAAACTTAAAATTTATATAATTACGTATTAGTAACTGAATTGTGTCCGTAGTTTAATTTTTCAGGGCAGCAGGAAATTCAGAAAGTAACCGACGTCTTGTAAAGTCGTCTAGAATTGTGTCCGTAGTTTAATTTTTCAGGGCAGCAGGAAATTCAGAAAGTAACCGACGTCTTGTAAAGTCGTCTAGAGCTTGGACGAATATGGATTAAACATGCTGGTAGTCTGTCACTTGAAGAGAATGGCAGGTAAGTTAATTAAACTCATAATTAGTTTATGATGTGATCATATGTTCAAATTGTCAACGTAGTAACTTTTGAATTTGAAAGTCATAATTATCAAATATTTCCACCCAAAACATTTCCCGGGAATCATCTTTAACATAAATACCGGGTGAACCAGATTACCTAGGCCACTGATTGCAGAGCTATAACAAGAAGATAGAACTTAGTTACATTTTTCTCTATGGAACCTACATGACTAAAGCTGAAGAATAGCGGCAGACTGAGAGTCGAATCAAACGACAGTTTTGAGAATCCTTCACGAAAACAAGACGCACCCCTACAATAGATGTAGGGGTGCGTGATGCATCGGCAACATAGTTACATCAAGAGCTTGCCGATGCAGACTATCTTCAGCTTGTCTTTTGATCATGGACCCGAGAGAGAATGAATGAATGGCTGACTTCTTTAATGATGCCCTCTGGTGTGATGAGGCGACATTTAGAAATAAAGGCTAGGTGAATCGCCATAACCTGCGTTTTTGGTCCTTCCAGAATCTATATTGGATGCGTGCAAAAGACATAGAGAGGTTTTGGACGCTGAACACGGGGTGTGGCATAATTTTAATTGAATAATTGGCTCCCACTTCTCAAAGGGAAATTCAAATAGAGATATGTACAATTATTTCCTTAACACTGTCTTGCCTAACCTACCGATGTGTCTTCCAGACGAATTTATACAAACAATGTGGCTGCAGCAAGTTGGCGCTCTTCCACATTATGCTATCGCTGTTCGTACTTTGCTGATAAATGGAAGGGACGGGATGCAACAATAGGTTAACCCGTCCGTTCTCCAGATCTACCTTGTTTGGACTACTACCTTTTGGGGGAGGCTGAAGTGTATAGTGTATGCTACAAGACCAACTACTAAAGAGGATATGACGGAAAGAATAAGAAATGCAGTAGTTTTGATTTCTCCACAAGAAACCTCTACGTTAAGTAGAGAGCTTTTGAGATGACGGGTGGATCTTTGCATTGGCAATGATGGGAAACGGTTGAAGCACATGTAAGTTTTTGGTGTAAGGTGTGAAGGACTTTTCAAAGAATTAGTAATTTTCAACTGTACTTATATGTTAACAACAACAACAACAATGTAACAACAACAATGTGCAACAATGTATGTGTGTTTGTAATGTTGTGTTGGTACATTTCAATCATATTATTGTTTTGTTTTTTTGAGAAAATTAAATTTCCGAACAGTTGTTCAAGATGTAGGTAGTTTGTATACGTGTGCAATATTAATCCTTACAATTACACAAACACGCTATACCAAAAGATTTTAAAACCTCTTTTGGTTTCCAGATAACGCGGTCCTTTAAGGTTTAAAAGAGTTTATCTCAGTAATTAACAACCATACAAGCACAAAACTACAGATAGAATTATCGAACAGAGTATAATATTGTTGGTGAATAATGGAATATCTGAAGCCGCGATACTGACAATGCCGTGTACGAGAACGGATATACAGCACGTGACTCCGTATAGATAGTCGTAACATTTGATATCAGGGATCAGTTTGTCTCACCTCATAAACTGGGGTTTCCGCGGCTCAATTGATCTCCCCTATCTGTGCCTGTAAAGGAATGTAATGTAGAGGAATGCTGCTATACGACTGGAGACACAGTAAAGAAATAATATTGCGAATTTCATCTCATTCCAGTACAATATATTTATAACTTGTTGTTTTTTGGAAATTTCTAAATGTAAAAGTGAGGAATGTGGTACCTTATTTCATTTGTCTCTTGACACAGACGGTTGAAATAAACATCTGTTTTCAATTTATCTTGCTGTCAGTTTACATGAATGTAAAAAAATCTTAAGATACAACTTTAAAAGGTCCTTTATTGAACAACTTATGAAGCTCCAAGTGTTACCCAAAATAGTTAAGGACCTACCCTGCCATAAAATAGCTTTCAATTCCTAAAAAGTGTGCATTATTAAAAAATATTAAATAGAATCGTATGGTTTGTATTAAACCAAATTAAATTCAGTAAGAAAATAACATGTGTTTATTTCAAACTTTGGCTTTAATCCCAAGCGGTTTATGTTCTGTAGGCCAAAACTAAAATAATGTTTTTTTAAAAAGGTTAATATAGATCTTAAAAATTAATTAATGCAGAACAAAATGAAATGAGCCATGACTTCAATATCAGAGTCGTAGGTTTTAGGCTTTTAAGCAGAAGAAGTAATATTTAATTTTGGAAGAAGTCTAAAAATTACTAAATTTAAAATATTAAACAACTGATTAATATTAGTAAGGAAGTGAGCTCATATACTGATGATGTGGAAGAGCTGCTCGAAGTAGGAATGTGCGATCTAATAGGGTGCGATGTGTGACATCCTTAGGTGGGATGATGAAAGGGTCAAGTGGGATCCGCTAACATAGTTTTTGATGCAGAATGAAGGAAAAAATAAGCTTTAGAATATAAATGAATTAATCGGAATCAACTAATTATGTATTTTGATGTATATATCAAAACGTAGAATCATTTTGATATCCTGTGTAATTAATAATCAGCTGCCAACTAAAATAATTACAAACTGGAAGTAGCGTGATTCATACGTTCTATGGTTAAGCCAGTAGTCATAGAAATAATTATTATTGAAAGTGATTCCTACTCATATGTATGCCTACATTTAATGAGTATTCTTAAATCTATTATACTCTTTCAGTTATCAATATTTTGTGAATTACAGATGAATAGTTTAAAAATTAATAAAATAGTTCCACAATAGTTTTAAATACATCACTTATTAAAAAAAAGGTTTTTTAGATGAATTGGTCAAATACAACTGAATGTGTTATTATAGGTTTTCGTCGTTATTGAATGAAAAAAGAGAGATGAATTTAGTCGCTGGGGCCCGTGACGAGATATAACTAATTGAATTAATTTGAATTGTCAGTTAGGCTGTACGTATTCCGTCGAATCACACAGTTGATTTTATAAATTTAAAAGTTAAAATGAACGATAATGTCGAGAAGTAAGGTGAAACAAATATTTTTGTGCTTTTCATAAATTGAAATCAATTTTAGGTAATTCGTCGCAGTTGTGGCGTCCGTAAGCTAGTGGATAAAACCTGCCTGTGAATATAGGGAAATATTACGTGAGGTTGTGATTTCTTTACCAACAGATTGATTATGGAATTCATAAATTAATTTTCTTGAAATATAGGCTCTCAATATTAGTTCGATTACAGCACATATATTCAGACATATATCTTAAGCATTATTTTTTAATGAGGTGGCATATAAAACTGATCCACTTACCATTACCATTGCAAGTTTGGTTTCAGTCAGCTTAAATAACGGTAGTTTCGTTTTCACTGGCACTACTGATTTACGGCATTCATCTCAAAATCTTGTATAACCATCCTCTTACAAATTTAAATTTTTCAGATTTAATTTTAATATATAAAGATAATAGTTCACAATAATTAATGTTATAAAAGACTATTCTTATCTATGTGTAGTAAGAAATAAATAATTTCAACTTTTGTTAAATTAAATTTTATTATTATCACGCCAATATTAGAGGATTTATTAACTGAGTAACAAACAAAGTTTTGCGTGATACTTAAATCACGTGGAGACATATATTTTTATCTGCAGAGAATTAGATGTTTATGTCCAAAAAACTTGTTTGTTGTTGTTCCAATATTATGTATTTTCGATTCTCATGAAATTATATACTTCTTTTCTCAAAATTCATTATTATTTTCTTTAAATTTATTATTTATTAATAAAATATAATAGGCAGATTTTAATGAAAGGTGAATCAAAATACCCCAATTGCCAATATCAAGGAAAAGGCTTTAGATTATAGTGAATTAAAGGCTTTATTTTTTTGTATCAAATAACATTATTGTTACTACAGAGTAAAATAAAAACATCGTTATTTTAGTTTGATAGCGCAAAGAATTTTAAAAATATATATTATATATATGTTGTAAAAAATATCGCTCAAGCTTGGAAATTAGTATACTGAAAAAAGTTATTTCTCAAGTATTTATTTATTTACTGTTAATACGAACGGCGTGAGCTACATATTAAAAAAACTGTACTTTTTAATCATCACTTAAAACACATAACTTTAAAAATATCTACTTAAAAATTATTTACCTGATCAAATCTCAAAAACTTCTCAGGTAAACTTAGGCCAGGTGATACATAATTTTAAAGACTGTTCTAAGCCAAACATTTTAAAGTTTTTTTTACACCCTTCCCGATTTGGTTTGTTGCTTGCTTGTTTTAATTTGTTACTCTACATAAATATAGCTCTCAAACGATAGCCTAAAACGAATAATTATTGTTAATCTTTTCGCGTGTAGCCCCCTTCTTCTCCAAATTTAGATTTAGCATATTTAAATGTATTCAAATAAATAAATAATCATGCGTACAAGTTATGGGCAAGTGCATTAAAGACTCAATTTCAGGATGGGTTGTGTTTTAGTACTTCAAGTCATCCATTAATATATATATACCTATAACAAAAAAATATAAACCAAAGAATGGTTGCGAAACTAAACAGACTTCGATTTAATCATATAGAGAGCAGAAATAATTTTTCTGCTCTAAGCATAAACCTTAAGATTCGTGAAACCATTTTTTCATTAACAAGTATATTTGGGAAAAGAAATTATTTAATCGAAAGTTTAAACAATGTTTTAATTCCATGTTTTTTAATCAATAAAGAAAATGTAGGTCTGAATCTGGTCTCATTTGAATAATCCGTTTTATATTTTTTATATTCATTATAAAGTTTATATTCACCATGAAATGGAATGACATAAAACCCAAGATCAAATAGGAATTGTTTGCCAGCGAGTCGTGAGTACAGAAGTATTTATGTCGTGTATTACGCGTCCTGCATGTTTGTAGGCGGCCCAACGAGAGCACGTTTCCCCGTTAATGACTTGACAGAACTCTACGTGTACATGTCAACTGTACAACACGTGCAGGATGTAACAGTGATTGCAGAAACCCTCCTAACCGGTTGAGTCACCTCATTGTGTTAACACCGCGTGTGAGTTTCCCCGTTAATGACTTGACATAACTCTACCTGTACATGTCCAACTGTACAACACGTGCAGGATGTAACAGTGATTGCAGAAACCCTCCTAACCGGTTGAGTCACCTCATTGTGTTAACACCGCGTGTGAGTTTCCCCGTTAATGACTTGACAGAACTCTACCTGTAAATGTCAACTGTACAACACGTGCAGGATGTAACAGTGATTGCAGAAACCCTCCTAACCGGTTGAGTCACCTCATTGTGTTAACACCGAGTGTGAGTTTCCCCGTTAATGACTTGACAGAACTCTACCTGTAAATGTCAACTGTACAAAACGTGCAGGATGTAACAGTGATTGCAGAAACCCTCCTAACCGGTTGAGTCACCTCATTGTGTTAACACCGCGTGTGAGTTTCCCCGTTAATGACTTGACAGAACTCTACCTGTACATGTCAACTGTACAAGACGTGCAGGATGTAACAGTGATTGCAGAAACCCTCCTAACCGGTTGAGTCACCTCATTGTGTTAACACCGCGTGTGAATTTCCCCGTTAATGACTTGACAGAACTCTACCTGTTAATGTCAACTGTACAACACGTGCGGGATGTAACAGTGATTGCAGAAACCCTCCTAACCGGATAAGTCACCTCATTGTGTTAACACCGTGTGAGTTTCACGTACCAAAATCATTACAGATCATTGAGTGAGTAAAAACTTTTACTAGAACGTCACTTATTTACTACGAACTTTTAAAAGGGATTAAGTTTCTGAGATGTAAAATATTACTATTTACATCTCGAAATTCCAAAATTAAAAATCTTACTGGAAGGCAAATAAATATAAATTTGATCTGTATAGCATTTTAACATCGTACTGTAACAAGATTAGATTTGTAGTGAAAGGTTGCGGCAAATCAGCATTAGTTGATTTGTTTTACTGTTTTCGTGCTTAATCTTAGATAAAGAATTAGTTTATAGAAATAACAGTTTTAAATTTCACGTTTAGGATTTTACACCAAATATGGAGGACACAACTCTGAACTTGTTTATGTTATTGTAACACATCACATGATCAATGAACGTAATCCTGTTGTTTTTTTCAATCATCCCGTCGTCAATAATGAACTCTAAACAAAAGATAGTTAGAAATTGTAAACAATAGTTGTACAACGGAGTTTAATTAATTAACATATTTCATCTTTTAACTGTTTTGTGTATTTTCGTATAAATAAATATATACCAGTAAAAAAACTAAGGTGTAATGTGATTTTATCGGTGCAAATAAAACAATTTGTTCGTTGTCATTTTTAGTCAAAATCCATTACTCTAACAGTATGAGATCGTGTTTGCTAACAGTGAAAAAATCACTGTTTTCGTAAGGCAGGTTTGAAGGGTAGTATTGATTGTGGAAACTTGGACTTATTTGTTTACCTGGTAGTTTTATGAGACAGGCAAGCAGTAAAGTGCACTCAGGACTGTAGGCTGCAGATCCCACCCCCCCCCCCCCCCACCCCCCCCCCCCCCCACCCCCCCCCCCCCCCACCCCCCCCCCCCCCCACCCCCCCCCCCCCCCACCCCCCCCCCCCCCCATGATAGTTCTGACAATTTCGGAAGTTTCAGATGGTTAGATGAGAAAAACTTCATACCTGTACTCGTCTCATTTGTAAAATGTTCCTAAACCTTGTAAAACTTCGTTAGGTTACATTATTCCATTCTTTCATAGTCGGTTTAAAAAATGTTCCAGATATTATCATTAGGTTTACATATTTCATAGCAGGATCGTTGATAGAAACTTCCAATCTGGGTTTCATATCCTTTTTGCTGCCGTGTGTACGGAATCTCGTAGCTTCCGACATGGTCATCATAAACAACTGACTCTTAACCGTATAGCAAGCAATTTAAAAAATACTAAACTTTAGTATTTGCTTCTTGTAATATAATTATATAATAAAGTAGTAATTATTTGTATATTTTAATTAATTACTTCCGGATGAATACTTTCATTTAAATAGTTTTTAAAACATTTTTTTGCCTTATCAAAGAATTCCCAGTCTACTAGAAGTACACAGTTTTGCTAATTACGAATGAAGATAATGAAGCAAGTAAGAACAGCGGTAAGCGGCATATTATAAAAGCCAAAACTTGATGACTTCAGAGACTTTACTACTTTTTCTCGTAGTGCTTCATAGTAATTACAGATCTATGAAGAGAGTGGATTATACGCTAATTAGTAATAACTGAAGTAAATAATAAAAATATAAACCCACGTTAAATCTTTTTTTTTGGTTATAAATAATAATTATAGACAATGAATGTATAAATAAACATTACAATGAGCATTACCAAATTCGGTTTACAACTCTATGTTTAAGTTGTTGTGAGAAGAAAGTGTCTTGTCATTGGAATTTCTCAGTTTGGAATTAAAAAAGTGGTACATGTACAATAGACTTTTGTCAGCGGGGGAGATTTCTCGTTCCTCACAGTACTATAAACTATTATATTACTCTGAAATTGACCTTTATCATCTCCTCCATTTTGAGATCAATAACATTATTTTATCCTATACGATTTGGTAGTGGAATTACTGAGTTGAAAGGTTTATAAAAAACTGAGCAAACCTTCGACAGAGGTACTTGATATGTGTAACCAGAGATAAAAGAGATGTCCTTCTTGTTACGGTTTACGAAGTCCATTGGGTCCAATTATTGTTGCCAACCATTACAAATCTGTACCATAAGGTTTGCCGATGTCTAGGAGGAGTAAAGGAGATTCTTACTTAACATGACTTGCATCCGGGGTTAATATAGATTAATAACTAAGAGCTAATATGCATTGTATAAGTACTCTCCCTGCCTTTTCTTGAAAAAAAAGAGATATTACCCCAAATTAAAGAAAGTTTACCAACCTGTTGGTTGATATTGAAATGGGAGGTTATTAAAAGGTTTACAAATATTAAACGATCATTTTGTTCTCAGATTAAATTTTTCTTAGCTTGGCACACTTCAAAGCAGCAGTCGTACACGTAAATTAATCAGCGACAGCTAACCAGATAGCGACCTTAAAAGTAGCGATCTTCATCCTCTTTATCTAGTTGCCTGACAGTAGTATAACTATTATTGGTGTGTATAAAATTTTAATAGGTAGCAGATTTCTCAATTCGAACTCCACCGAAACTACCGTAGTGACAATCAATTTCTTTCTTAGAAAAAAGTCCTCTATCGAATTATAAAACAACCAAGTGGTGTATTTAAGCAATACAAACTGGCTCTCGGCTCCAAGACTAATAGCTTTACTTCAAGACTATGAAATGTAAATAATATTTATAACTCAATCTTGTTACGAATCATTTACATTATTCCATCCTTTTATTCATCCGGATTTAGGTCAGTAGCACTATGTCATTGAATACTAAGTTTTATTTCTAAATTTGGCACACAAAGTTTTTTTTTCATGTCGTAGGAACTTCTTTTTGTTAGTAGTGACAGATTATTACCGGTAAACTTGGAAGATAATAGTAATGACAATAAAAATATATTTATAATAGGTTTAGTTTTTCCGCTGTTTCATTCGATAGTGTTTCGCCACTGTTTCTTTTCTTTTAACCAAAACTTATTTACAATGGCCTCATATTAAAATAAATTTTGTTACATTAAAAATAATCCATACGTTTGGTACACATACTCAAAACGAGTGAATTTTTAAAATTTAAATGTTGTAGTACAAGTTTGAGAGATGTTTATTGTAATGTGTTAAATTGAATCTTTTTACAGGTGTAGTGATTTCAAAATGGTTACCGGTGTGTTAATATGTTGATGATGGTTTTAAATATTTTATTTATTGATTTTTTTGGAACAAAATCTAATAATGAGATTACATCAACAGATAATGATGTATATATCGGCCAGTTTGTGTAGCTAAGATAATACATCACAATATTTTGCTCGGTTTTGGCTGACTATGCCTCTTTTTTAGCTTTTATGCTCTCAATGTAAAATTTAAATTTTGTGCACTTCGACTCTTCAATTATCCTGTGACTCAAAATTCCAAACTGTTAGGTCCTTTAGTATTCGAATATATAGGTGAAGTTCAAACACCTTTCTATCTAAATGTAACCTTTTCCGTCCTACATGAGAGGCTTTATAAGTATTTTTAGGTTTGTAAGAGATAATTTTTTAGTTATTATAATAACTATATATATATATATATATATATATAAAACTTCGAAATTATCTCCTGTCACATATCTTGGAATGCCAACTCCTGTAGAGAACCTTAGAACTACTTTAGAGAATAATAATTTATTATAAGTTTCATAACATTTTGGCCATATGTGAATCTTGTGATATTAAAAAGATAGCAATAAAATAAAAGACAATGGATCCGGATGATCCACGTTTGCAAAACAAGCAGACGTTGTTGGGGGAGGTCAACAGTAGAGTGATAGAAAAAAGAGTAACTGGAATGATGGCACTCACCAACGTCGCTCCCACAGGTGCTGCAGGGTATGGCTGACGGCGCTCCCCACAGGTGCTGCAGGGTATGGCTGACGTCGCTCCCCCTAGGTGCTAGGTGCTGCAGGGTATGGCTGACGTCGCTCCCACAGGTGCTGCAGGGTATGGCTGACGATGCTCCCACAGGTGCTGCAGGGTATGGCTGACGACGCTCCCACAGGTGCTGCAGGGTATGGCTGACGACGCTCCCACAGGTGCTGCAGGGTATGGCTGACGACGCTCCCACAGGTGCTGCAGGGTATGGCTGACGTCGCTCCCACAGGTGCTGCAGGGTATGGCTGACGAAGGCTCCCACAGGTGCTGCAGGGTATGGCTGACGTCGCTCCCACAGGTGCTGCAGCAGGGTATGGCTGACGTCGCTCCCACAGGTGCTGCAGGGTATGGCTGACGACGCTCCCACAGGTGCTGCAGGGTATGGCTGTTGTCGCCACAAATATAAACTAAATTGTTATAACAATTAAATTAATATCTTATGCTAATAAGGCATAGTTGTATATATTATACTATATGGTAATGCTTGGCTTTATTACAAACTCGAATACAAATTTCATATACTATAAGTGTTAGTATTTTTTTTTCAAGCAAATTCTAAATTTTTATTTTGATCTGTCCTTTTTTAGATTTAATTTATATCATTCTTGACATTTAATATTTTGCTATACATTTTTAGAGGTATCGTTTTTAAATAGAATTTGTGTATAGCTTATCATGAGTACGAAAGATAGCCTTTATTTACCTAGTTAAATTTTTTTACCAAATACTACTAATTGTCAGTGATTTTGAAATTCAACATTATCTCATTTTTAGTTTAAGCATTTTTATATTTAGATTTTGAATTATACTTTTTAAATAATACGATTAACATCAATAGCTATATTTTAACTATTAAATACATGAACTGTTCTTATAGATATTGTAAACTTTTGTTAGCGTGCTCTAGTAACGAAGAGTAGTAATTATGATTGTTGTTTGATAACAGTCAAGACATTTTAGCTAAGCGTATGTGAAATGTAATAATAGAATCTCCTAGAGGTTGGTTAGTTAAATCGACATACGTTTGTTTGTTTGCCTTCATGATCAAACAGTACTATCGGAACGGTTTGTTACTCTGTGCTTACATACACCAACGTCTCTTTGAAAAATCAATTTTAGCTGGAATGAATTATTGGATTATAAAGGTCATTCAGTCATACATTTTACAGATACAGGTATTCAAATGTTGTCTTTGATATCATATCAGACGATTAAAAAAAATTGAGTTATCAGGAAGCACATAATTTTGCATAATTAATGAGAAGGAAATAAAGAGTTAGTAATATTATATTAAATAATATACGAGTATTAGTTATTTATGAAATTTAACGAACAAGTGTTAAATTCCAAGATGTAAAATTTAATTTTGGGAGAAAACATAGTAAATGAGTAAGTAACTTGCTAATTACGTAATTTTCAAAGAAATATATTTTTTTAAACAACTCATTACTCAATTATGACTAAGTATAGATTAAATAAATTTGAAGATTATTATAATATCCAAATTAGGGCACTTCCGAATCAAATTTCAATGTATCGCTTGCGCCTCTTGGAATTCCTAGTAAACTGACATTTTCTTTATCTTCTAGTATCTTCAGGCAAACTCCTTGACCTCCGTCACCAGAACCAACACACTAAAAATGGTGTCCGATGACTTTCAAGAAAATGATTGGTGGTTGCTATAGAAGTTGGAGACTTTTAAATTATTGTATAATGCTCTGTAAGGATCAAGAACGATAAGGTTAAAGTACGAGGAAATAAAGTCTGATAGTTCAGGGTATAAGATTACTGTGAATGGTCTAAATATTTGTAAGGGCTATATGAGGTAGTGGATGATTGTCTATAGTCTGTAGTAACAAAAGCTTCATTCAGGAAAAGACAGTGATATAAACTAAGGGGCTGTCTTACAAAACAAAGAACTATAATTATTATTCAGCGAGATAATTAATAACATTTATACATGTAACAATATGTAGACAAAATTTCATGGAGATCTTACACATATAAAATAAACATTACCTATATTATTGAAAATTGGTTTTTTATTAATTTGTAAATTACAATACTTTTTTAACTTATTTTGCTTAAAAGAAACTAAAATGCAATTTATACAGGACTAAGAATAGACAGATTTATTTAAATTCTGCTACATAATGTACTTTTGCTTATCATTGTTATAAGTAAATGAATAAAAGTAGTCTTGAAGTAAATCATATCTTCTTACTTTCCTGAGAGGGAACTCTTTATTATAGTCAAGAGCAATCATGCCGCCGTCACTACCTCCCCTCATCTGTGAAAATGTCTTGCAATCAAGGAGGTGCCGCGGGGTCAGGGAGTGAGGTCGTCCATGTGGGGGGGGGGGGGGGGAGGAATTGTTCCGCTGAAAGTCCGAACCCAATTTGTATACTACATAAACGAGGTAAATGTGTATATATACATATATATATATATTTATATATATATATATATATATATATATATACATTTGAGTGAGGAAATGAATGATGATTTATGTGTTATAGTACTCGTATTTTCAACACGCTGTTATGGGGTAGGTAGGAGATTTCCTGATCCAGTGTAACTCCTACAGCATTGGTAGCCATTCTTAATCTATGAAATATAAAGTTCACAATGGTTTTCTCAATGCCTAGTCTTGATTTTTCCAAGCTTCTGTGGTGTAAGGTGTAATCACAACGAAATGCTCAACGCTTAAAGATGACCAGCTGACCCCTCGACAAATACAAACGAGAAAAACGATATCTGATTGCCTTTATATGGTACTTTTTAGAAAGACCACTCTTCATTACCGTCTCGATACTTGGACACAAGTTCAGTACAAACGACACAATCTGTCAAACTTTAACTTAAACACAAGTCCAAGCCTATGGCACATATTATTTTTTAAATTTCTTGGGAACATGCAAATGGTTAATCGTACAGAGAAGAAATGTGTAGATCCTCCGGGCAGACAAAAGCCACGGATTACTGAGTGCTAGGCTTCAATGACACTTAGCCAAATAAACATGTACCGTCATATAACTTATTCTTGTATGTAGAAATAAATTTAAAATTTTAAGGCGATAGGCCAGATTGCTCTCGAGATATCGACAGATAGACAGAAATTAAATATTTCCAGCTAGAGTGATAGGGTAACTCTTAGCCAATACCAAGTTAGGAGAACGCCACACTTCGTACAATTAAGTAAACAAAATATTAATGAAATATTAATATTAAAATATTTTGACTATATTAATGTAGCTTATTGATGTAATGATTTTCATGCAACTCAACGTGAGTCAAAAGCAACTCAGTGTAACGCTAAGTTTATGTCACGATGAACTATAATTGTATGTCATGCAGTTTTAAAAAGTAATTATAAAATTTTTAAACTTCATGCATACCATTATATTTTTATAATTTTGTTAGAATATTTAAAATATTTTTTTGTAATTTCTGACTCTCCCTAAAAAATTAATAATTGTGTTAATTGTTCCTCTGATAAGATAGTTACGACATTTAGTCGTTATGAAAATATTTTATGCATTAATATTGTAACTTTTTTAAGTATAAGCGACTGATAGTTAATAAAAAATGTATTTAAATGGATAGATAGTAAAATTAAATGTTTAAATAGTGATATATATGACAATAATAACATATTCATATCTATTTGCACTATTTATTCTATTAACGTTGTGGACAATGTAATTAAATTTGGATATTTAAGTAATTTAAAATTATTTATTATAATCATCTGTAAATAAATGTGAATATAATTTTCCATGATTGTTTTTGTAATATTTAGTTATAAATTGTCTATTAATTACCACACATAATCAATATATTGAAACCTTTTGAAATTATTAAAACTGTCATAATCAAATTCCAGTCCTTGGTGTTATTTGAAGGAGAATAAATTATCAGGTAGCCCGTAATTACTTCCCGAGAAATATGCAACATGCGCTGTACAAAGCGAGGAGGTATTTTTCATTAAACAGAGCCTTGTTATGGTTTATTGAGCTGAAACATTGTTTTAAAATGGTTGTATTGTTAGATATGTTTTCTTTTAGATATTCAGCTTGTTATGTAAGACAATAGTGAGTATGCAGTGATATTATTTCTAATGTAAACTTAAATAAAGCTATATTTCAATTAGAAGTGGTTGAACAACACTTACGTAAAGATACTACAAAAAAACATTTAATCTTGAAATGGTTTTAAGGTTACAATATTACACACACGCATATGTATGTATATATATAAATATATATATATATATATATATTATATATATATATATATATATATATATATATATATATATATATATATGTATGTATATATTATATCAGAGAACTGTCCATTTAAAAAGGTTAAATTATTATATACCTATAGAGGGTGAGTTTTTTAAAGTGATCCAATAGCTAACTTTTTAATTACACAACTTAGCGTGTGGTGCTAAGTTCTGTAATCTGTTATGGAACACCCTGTATTTTATGTTGTTTTTAGATTCTACTCTACAAAATAAGACCTTTTTTGATTTTGAGAGTTTTTCAATATCTCTAATGGTTCAGGAGCTACGTGGACTGGAAGTGTTCCATAAAATATTTTAAAGTTGGCCGCCATATTGGAAAATGGCGGCCATCTACAAAAAATTTGAAAGTGTATCCCTGAGTGAAACTTAAAATTGAGCGAGTTCCAACTTTAAAGTGTGGTGCTAAGTCGTGTAATTAAAAAGTTAGCTATTGGATCACTTTTAAAAAACTCACCCGGTATATGTATATAATATTTTAACTTTTTGAATGGACAGTTCTCTTACACTTTTCCATTCCATTCTCTACATACAGTAGTAAATGAGACAATATTTTTATTGTATTGTAACGACTGATTATTGTTTTATCTTATAATTGGTATTAAAACGTTAATTACTATATACAATATAGCGAGAAAGTTTGATAAAACGCTTGTTACTAAAACACCTTGTTAATAAACCGCAAGTTGTTAAGTATTTCGTGGACCACCTAAGGCTTGTTAGGTACATCAAAATGTCTCTCAATCTATACATGAAATACCTCATCATGCTGAACTATTAATAACTCCGTTCGTGAAGTGCTACCACCAAGTGAGATTAAATCAAACCAAACTCATTTTTATTTCATTTAATTTTGCGTAAAGGTTTCATCATTAGATCATCCATTCATCGCTTCCAAACGAGATGTTTGCTTTTTTTGGCCGTATTTAATTCAAATTGGATCATCTTTTGAATCTACAAATAAAACCATTATATAAAGTTGTGTAAATTATGTATATTCTGTTTAAACTCTCCCAGAATAATGTTAATAATGCTTCAATCCTGGGCCTCTGATTCTTGCTCTCCAAATGTATTTGTTATGAATCCTGGTTTACATAGAGACAAGGTAGGAGAATGTCACACCACGTTTCGCATAACACTAGATTCGTTGAGATCCAATGCAAAATTTCAAGTCTATTTAATTATTGACAGATGGAAAAGAAATGTTTACATTCTTCAGCAAACAAACTTTGCAGGCTTCTATGAACCTCAGCTAATTCCATTACCTGGACATGTACCATCGTAGACTTAATTTTTGTCAAATGTTAGTACAATCTTTATTTGTTTATTGAAGACACACACAAAAACTCACAGAAGAACACCATTAGATGTTTAAACAATAGTATATACAGTGTAACAGTTTATAGCGTTCAATGTTGACACACAGATTCTTAAAACATTGGGTCCAGATTGTTAAAAGTTTTAATTTGAGTAAACTGATCGGTGCTCATTAATTAAAATGTCTTTGTGCCTGGGAAAAACTTCTAAGGAGGAATTATTTTCCACCAGTCCAACGCTAACTTTGTAATTAAAGGTTTGTTATGTGACACCGTTTTAAATTTCATTATTTGGCGAACAATTGATACTTTGTCGTTTTCATTCAACTTGCAAATTATTTAAGAATATTTCTCTGATTTAAAAAAATTATTATATTGGATGTTATACAGAGTGAGGCAGAACTACGGAGGTATTTTTTTGGCTTGTACTTATCGTATGCGTCATCTGAAAGGTTTTGGTCTCATATGCAAACAGGATAAGACAAGATATTCAATCCTCCAGATATTAAAAAAAAATTATGAATCATGGTTTGATTTTTATATAACGGGATACTAAAGACCTTTCCATAAACAATGAGAAACTTGGAAAAAGTTCATCTATTAGTATTGGTTCTATAGATATTTATATTTCTTATGAGATCGTATTATAGTTTTTGCAATTTTGAGTCTCCTTAAAAATAGGCAGGGTAGGCTCTAAGCTAAATATCATTGTTGGAATGCTTTAGTTGCTACTTTGTTCTGTATTAATTGGCCTTGCCAATCTACAAGATGTGTTAATCAAGTGATGTAGCATATCCAAATGGAGTAATATGATTATGTACATTACACAATGACCAACTAGTAATATTGTGTGCAATACCAAAATTACTGCATCAATTACATTACGTACATTTAAATACATATTTTAAACTACATTTATTTTTATGTATACTACCCATGGAGAATGTTGAAAAGAGATGTTTTTATTACGTTATTATTTAACAATAGTTAGGTATTCGTAATTATCTCCTATTTTGACGAGCCCTGTACATGATTTAGAGATAAAATGTTTTAATCTGTAATTGCTTGTATTTTTCTCTCGGGTTTAACACGTTTTTTGTTTTATCAGCATATTTTTATTTTAATATCTAGGGTTTAATGTATATTTACTTTATTGCAATCTGTTTATTTTTAATTTTGGAATCATAACGAAAGATTAAGAATTAACACCACAGTGAGCAACTGCCAAGTATATACTAAAAGTTTTTCCCTCAAATTTAAAATCTATAAGCTCTATAAATTCTTAAAACTTACTTTAATGAAGATTGCAATGACACCAAATTTTTTGGACAACATATATACTTATACATCTCTTTGGCCAACAAAATAAAACTTTAAAATACATTAAATAACTGTTATTTAATACGCTGAATAACATCATTTAACTTGTGTTTGCTTCAATTAACATTGTTATTGCAATTATTTTAAATGAACAATGATATATTATTGTTATGATTATTTCAGCTGGCTAAAATATATAGGAAAAATAACGTAATAAAACAAAAACCAGTAAGAGTTTACAAACAGTGTTTCGCTACTGTGTCTCCAGTCGTATAGCAGCATTCCTCTACATTACATTCCTTTACAGGCACAGATAGGGGAGATCAATTGAGCCGCGGAAACCCCAGTTTATGAGGAGAGACAAACTGATCCCTGATATCAAATGTTACGACTATCTACACGGAGTCACGTGCTGTATATCCGTTCTCGTACGAGGCATTGTCAGTATCGCGGCTTCAGATATTCCATTATTCACCAACAATATTATACTCTGTTCGATAATTCTATCTGTAGTTTGTGCTGTATGATACTAACTTAATAACTGAGATATAACATAAACATTTCCAAACATAAAAGATGTTTCAAGTGACTATGAGTTTGAAAAATATCTTTTTCCTGTTACTACTGTGTAATTAATTGTTGAGATACAATTTCACCGATGCGAGCTACTTTGATGTTGGCTTTAAGCTTTTCCAAGGAATGTGCAAATATTACCCTAGTAACATTGCTTCCTGTCAGTTGCAAATATCATGATATTTATATTGTTTTTACTAACCTCAATCAGTCAAGTATATTTATTTTATACATGTTGGCCAAAGTATAAAGTAAATGGAACGGTGTTATTATCTTTCTCAACTTGATATTTTTAAACAAATATAGCGGAAAAATGTGTATTCCTGTAAGGAAGATGAGCAATCGAGATAGGTGTTTTATAGCACTTGGCTTGTGAAAATGCAATATATTTGGCCCATATTTCATCCAATTTTTAAAATTTTTACCAATAAGTCCTTTTAAATTATATTGGATAGTTTGTTAACTATCGATCACAAATATAAAAAAAGTAATGATAATATTCTTTTTACAATAACTACAGTTTTGGAATTCTTCTTCGCGTAGTTCCCATAAAATTTAAAAATTATTCCACAAGTGCTGTAGAATCTGTCCTGGCTTTCTTAAATTCATCTATCAATACTGTTAGCACAAAATTACCTGGAGTTAATGAGGATTTAATCCATTATAACAAAATCTCGAGTATACAAAAAAGACCATTTACAAAAATTCTATGCCGTATATTTCATGATATCTCGTCTTATTTTCTCGCTTTGTTAAAAATAATTAATTAACATTTACTATGTAATGGTTTTGATAATAAATATTGATAAAAAAATTACTTGCGTGTTTTGCGCATTTGCTTATTGTTACTACAGTTAGATTGAAAGTGATAAGCTTGTCAATCATCTACACGAGGTCCTTGGAAGCAGGCTTGGTCTCCAGTTAGACGTTGCCCATTTACAGGGGAGACACTGGGGAATTCGTAAGGAGCATTATCTCTGTCTTACTGATCGCCATAGAAAGACCGTGAGCCTGCATCTACTCGTTGACTCTGGTCATAATAAGACCGAGCAAGTGTCGCCTGCTCAACGTTTTTCGATACGGTCAACGCAGCAACTTCATCGGCATAACCATCGAGGAGGCTTTTATCTGGCGTCTGGAGTCTCAGCAAGCTGTCATAAAACACGTTCCAGAGATGGGGCCCAAAAATCGAACCTTGTGCAGCTCCTGAAGTAATGGGACCTTGCCGCTGACCTTCATACAGCAGGATGCGATCCGTCAAATACGATTTGATGATTCTCAGTAGATAAGTAGAAACGTGTGCTCTAGCACCCATAACATGTTGCTACACCCTGCAGAATTAAAGGCGTTATTCACACCGAACGTGACGAAGAAGGCCACGCGGCTCGACCACTTGTTAGATGGCGTCGATAGCCGGATCTGATGATGTTAGTTGCCGGATCTGAAACCGTGCTGCTGCGGTGACAAGTCACCCACAGACGATCGCCTCCGTTAGTCTGACACGAATGAGCTCCTCACTCAGCTTTCCATCTTCTGTCCACGAGAACTGGTCTTCGATACGAAGTTCTGTACTTCAATGGCGTCACAAAGAACAGCTTTGACGGCATTGTCTGACCGTCGCCTCGGTAGTGACTTCGTCTAGGTATCTTACTTCCAGCGTCGACTTGGGTTCGAGGACGCGGACAGTCGCGTTAGTAACCGAGATGGATTGAAGGTCGACGCTGAAAGCGGACTTACTCCCGGAGGTTTCCCCGATCTCGTGAGAAGATCGCCGGTACGGGCCTTCCTGAGGCCCTTTATTACGGCGTTCCCTCATCATCCTTCACCTTCACCTGGAATATTTCCCCCAGCACATCAGCGTAGGATTTACCCTCCGACTGCTTAATTAAAAAGGCGCGGGACACTTCCTGAGGGACTTCTTTGGAAGTTTCTAATCCTCCCTTTTACCAGCTTGATCCTTAGGTTACTGATGAGGATTCCTCCCGACGACCTTAGACAAGGTTTCAGTGTCCGTCTCCGCTGGTTCTTCCGCGTTATTTTTATCTACCTCACACTCGGCAGGACTTGAAGCTGGGCTCTAAGAAACGGTGGGCAGGGGATGCTTCAGCAACGACGGCGAATTCTGTATCGAACAGGAGACCACCTCACAGGACTGCCAGGACTTTCTAAGTTGGGGGAAGTGTTGAAGGCTGGTTTAAAGTATAAAGATACCTTCTTTCACCTCCTGGCTGACGTTTTTCTGTCGAAGAGTCGAAGCCTTCGTCACCGCCAGTGTGCTTAGATATTTGCGGAGATGCCCCTCCTCCTCCTCATTAGCCAGAACAATGACAGCCTCGTAAAGCGAAGCTGCGGATTGTGCTGTCACCGAGGAGTGTTTCGTCAAGACCGCCGTCCAGTTGGTGTTGACCGGCGATCTCGATATCCCGGACCTGTGTTCGAAGGGGTTTACAATCTCTTCACCATTCCAGACATGACTGGGAGGAGGCTGAGTTGGGAGTTTCTCCCATGAGGAAGTGTTTGGGGTCAAGGAACCCCGGGATGATTCTAGCACCTTTTTCAACCTTTTAAATTAAGTAAGTGTCCAAAATGTCTGGCTTAGCCCCCAAGAGTAAGCAATTCTCAGCCTCCCCCCCTTACTGTAACCAAATGTAAAAGTCAGACCGGTCAGCCACATACGTAACGTAATCTTCGCCGCATTGTCCCCAAACAAATACAGTAGCCAACCAGTACTCCTACGCCTAAGGGGATTTTTCCGACTACGCTGACCTGGACGCCTGTACTATCCAGCAGCCTGGGAAGTAGAAGATACCCCCCAGTTTTGAAGGTGTACCTTCTGCCCAACAGAGACGTCCAACGTCACGGAGGCTGAATAACACAGAGCTATGCCCGCAAGTCAACCGGAATGTTTTGGTGTGGAAAGCCGGCCTATTGCGATTAGTCAGAACATGGAACTTTGTAAAGGATACACGTAAAACACGCTCCGCTGTTTTAGTCGCCTCTTATGACAAGCAGGGATACCGCGGGCTATTCTAACCTAGAGCCGCACGGGTAGGGATATAAAAAATATTGTTTATTTTGAATATAATACTTAATCACTAAGGCTGTTTTAAAAACTTATATAAAAGTGTTATACTTTCTCTCATATCACCTAATAAACCATAGTCGTTCCAGCTATTATACGATACTTAGCACGCTGACCCAACAAAAGTATAAAATTATATAATACATGAAAAATTGTGCAACATGGGAGGGAAGATAAAATTACATTAGTATAAAACGGAAGGTGAAGATAATATTTGATAACATGGAAACATTCGTTTAAACGGCATTTACTTCTTATCTCACAACAATATTGCAGCGTGAACCCTTGTTCTACTCTTTTACGTATAACAGTGTGTATTTTTAATCTAACTAACTTTAACCACGCTCAACCAAGTGTTCTCTACCTTCAAGCTCTCTACTTATTGTAAACATCATTTTGTAGTTTCTTTTCGCTCTTAAACAGTTTTTCTTATATTATAGCCTATTATATTAGACATAATACTTTTAATAATCGTTTAATGTTACTGAATTTGTTGCTCGCTCAGACGGGCTGGAAAATTGCATTTCCACAAGATATCTTGAGAACGAACCGACAATAGACTTGAAATGTTACATGGTGCGGTATTTTCTTTGTATTTCTGAGTTCGATGATGGTACATGTCACTCTATGGGGTTTTGCTGAATGTTAGCGAGTGGTTTTACATTTGTCTTATGGGTAACCATGGTGGTGACGAGAAAATAGCTGAATAAATGAAGTTGGAAACAAACAGAGTATATTCAAATTGAATTTTAACACATGACATGGTTATACATGTAGCTTACACTATACTGCGCTATAGACTTTAAATTTAGCATGTAACCTCAGCGAAGCCTGATACGTGACACGTAGTGTGTCAGTATGTACTGTATCCCATGGTGCGAGGGTGTTGGCTTGGCACTAACAAACTTAAGAGTTATACAGATTTTATAACCTAGCATTTAAAAGTAAACATGGTAATGGTAATTTTAAAATATTCAAGGATATTCCAGTTATGATATTTATTGGAAATAATATGCATGTAAGAAAGTTTGACAAATCTAATTAACAAACTTCTGCAGCACTCCTTCTACTCAAAGTACTCTCAAGGGTCTCAAAGTCATTCATTATTCAATGACAAGTGCATTGAAAAAGGGGAACTTTCCATCCAAAAGTTAACAAAATATTTTGCAAGCACAATTTATTTTCCAATAATTAATGAACATCTTTAGAAAACTAAGGTCGAAATCATGTCATTCAAATTCAGTTTAATTGTGCACAACATATACACACATTCAGCATCTTGGAATTCTTGGAATTTGTATCTTCCACATCCAGTAGAATTTGGAGCCATTGCTTCGTAAGCGAGTCGTGATTACAGAGTATTTATGAAGTCTATATTAAGCGTTCTGTACGTTTTCAGGCAGCCCAGCACACGCACGTCTCTTTGTTAATGACCTGACAGAATTACTCCCGTAAATACCAACTGTACGACGCGAGCGGTACATTGATTACATGAGGCGTTCCGCCGTCTACACCTTATTGTAATAGCACCATGAGTAAGTTTGAATAATGAATGAGCAAAACATTTTTTCTAGTGCAATTTTTTATTACTTCCGAAAATTAATTAGAATTATTTTATTCCGTCAGAATCTAACAAACTTGATCAGTCCACGTCTTTTACAATAGGACTTTAAACATGACAAGGCCACGTGTATTTAGGTGACTAGTCAAATATGTTTACTTTTTCCATGCTTAACCTAATGTTTAGCATTTCAACCCTAATGACAGATATATTCCAGTTCTTGAAACATAGCATTTTTGTTTTTGTAAGACTTAACATTGAAGAATGCCTTGTAATCCTTTAATCCTGAAATTACTACACCTGTTAAACTTGTACTTATATGCGGATCTTCATTATTCAATTTTTCGTGTTATCACTGTTGTAAAGTAAGTCTATGAAAGTGTTTCCCAACTACTTTATATAATACATCCATATTAAATGTTTCGTTTTATGAGAATTTTCAAACGTTTAGCTTTTATGTCTAAAATGTAAGCATTTATCATATTTAAAAGAAATTATATATGTTATTTATTTTTTTATGTAAATAAAATATTCCTTTGCTTAAAGATTTTCATATTCAATGCTCACGAACATAAAAATTTGAAAAATAAGATAATCACGTAAATATGATAGTAACGTCAGCAAACTTTAATTCCTTATGACATTCACCTTCTAAGCACTCGCATTTATTTAGAACTGTATACAAAATGAATACAGTACTCTGAATAAAGTACTTTCCCAGCACTCTGACCTGTAGTCTTGCTGGGAATTTTCCATACGAATAAGCTTTGTTTTTTTTTTTGTATATACTAAGTATGAAAGTGAATATTTACATTTATTACATGAATATGTACATTTTGTTTAGTGACAATTTGAAACTCTAATGTTGAGACAACATGTCATTCGAATAGTAGTGTAGGATGGGTGCAGCTGGAATGTTTTAGAATATAATCCTAAACCTATTCGAATCTGAGATAATCATCATGATTTTATTTTACCTTTATTCGATTTCTTATCTAATATTATACGCTTTTTACCACGGATATCCGTGCTTTTTACTATAACGTTTGTATCAACGCGACATCTAATTACTTAAGGTGGAGCTATATAATTTAATAGGGATTTTAGGTTAAATAGGTTAGGTAGAAAACGATCCAATACACCTTAAGTGATTGCATGAGGTATTACGTTTAAATTACGATAATTTTCAAGTAAAATCATTATATATGTAAAATCAAGACCTTCCCCCTCATTAGGGGGAAGGTCTTGATTTTATCATGTTTTGTAATTTTAAAAAGTTATAATCAGTTTTATCGCATTTTAATTGCTGATAGTTTTCTATAGATCCAACGCCTTTTGTCTTTATTGGCGTGATGTTACTTCGCGGACAACAATAAAAACTTTAGTTTTGTGATCAATGTACGCAAGCAAAACTATGTTGGAACATTCCTCTGGTGCACTCGCGGAGGACAATAGGATGACATTAAATTAAATCACTATAAAGCAGGCGGTGGTTTAAATCATTCCACAGCGTGGGGGCAGCGTGGGGCCTAGCTCTAAACTGGGGATAAATCAGCGAGAGGGCGAGGGGTGTTAGCAGCGTCCACGGCATGAATGTGAAGATATTTATGGCTTGGGCACTCTAATACTAGGGTCAACATTATAAAATCGTTAATACGCAACGTTTTCTTTCACATTTAAAATTCCACAATTTATTCTCAAATCCTTATTTTAATTCATATTATTATAAAACAGAAATTTCAAATACAATAACAAGGTCAATACCGTATTACCATGCAGATCTTTTAAATAGCTTGTTATAACTGAAACTGTGCATACTTTTCAGAGTATGTACCATCCCCAAAAGCACGAAATTGTTTAATTCAATATAATTAAATAAATACACACAAAAACACTTGCACAATTACATCATACATAAAAAAGTTATTGAGATAGTCAAAAGAAAAGTATAAAAATCCATACACATTATCTAGCGTTGTGTGGTTCTTCAAAGAAAGTAGGATCAATCGAAAGGAAAGACAAGCGCCAGACACGTGACTCGCCTAAACAGCTGCTCCCATCGTCCTAGATTTGTTGTGCGGTTTTTTAATTTGAACTGTTTCAAGATTTAATCCGCTAACTTTTTAAGAATATTCTACTACAGTAATTGCGGTATAGCAAAACATGTTAAATATTTCAAATACGCACAAGTAAGTTTGTCCCAAATAATAATGATGGGCTCATCTCAAAATTTGGAAATATCAACTGCACAAAACACATAAATGTAAACGTCAAATAACTGAGACCAATATGAGGGAATTCATATCACAAAAAACTTACAAGAACTTATACTCAGAAGCACGCCCCATAATGTGTCTGGATTGCATGGAGAGACATGCACCACATCCCATTTATTCGAACTACACTACCGCCAGTCAGACAAACCACTCAAGCATATCACAATAAAGTACACACATTTTAGGTCTTATTTATGGAAGAAGTACGTGTCATTAGGATTCCATTTTTTCTCTACCTACTACACTTAGCGATTCTACTACACGACTTTTGCATTAATTCGGTAAGAGAGAGACAACCTGTGGTATACTGGAATACAGCCTAGTACTTCGTGAAATGCGTGAAGTAAATTATTTCAAGTAAGAAACTGTCGTCAGTTTAAATAGTATGAAGGGAATATCTCAATAACATATCTAATGAAAATTGAGGCCTATGTCTCTTGCGCAGTTATTGCTTAGAATACAAAATCAAAATTATGTAATTATAGTTATGTATCACATATAAAACCCGTGTGATTACAAATCTATTAAAAAAATTTGTAATGCAATCTGAGCAGGCTTGACTAATATATAACCGAGTTTTATACTATTCGGTGCGTATTCTTACACCTGTAAGAATAACGCAGTTAGCCATTTTTGATTCCACAAAAACCCTTAAATTTATAAATTCGGAATTTTAATATTTGAAATCATGAGATCTACGGTCTTATAAGGTTATAGGTTTTTGGTTCATAACGCTTGCAAATTTATAGACTAAAGAAAGAATATTAGTCCACGATTGTCCATATTTGACTTTAACGTGGTTTTAAGAACAAATTAGATTAAACATAATTATTCTCTTTAAAACGATATTTTGCAGTTCCACAACAATAAAAAACTTTTGGGAGTTGTTACTGGACTCCGCCAAACTCCATTATTAAATCTTAAAATTAAAATGTTTGATACTTTTCTCTTCAAATAATTTGTTAAGTCTATGGACATTCAAATTTCAATTACAATTACAAGTGTGTACTCTGTCAGTTAGTGAATCTAACTTGCAGAATTTATAACATAGTAATAGCAGAAATTTAGAGATTACATAATTGTTTTATATGTCCTTAATTATATGCGCGTTGTGTAAGGATTTTTTGAGTAAGGATTCAAAATGACAAGGATTTTAACGCAGAAAAATGTTTGCAATATATGCAATTCCAAACTTCATCCTTAATAGTTATTTGTATATTTGTAATGGATTTTTGGGACATTTCACAGTGTATGAAAACTGTGTCCCTACGAGCAATTTAATTTATAATCACTATTTTAGAACTTCCTAAATATTATAGCCTATTAGTGCCATTTTAAGTTATTACCAGGGTTTTTACATTTATTTATTGAAATTTGAGTATTATAGTGAAAAATAGTTTGGTAAAAACCTTTGGTCACTATTAATATACTCTGCAAGCTAACATTGTAATCAAAATGCCTTGGACATACAATAAATAATAATATCTTAAAGGTTGGCGGTTAAAGGTATGCTTTTAACAACAATTTATAGCCTATATTTCTCATAAGATTTTATGATGTAATAAAAATGATTTACGAACCCATTCACTTGTATATTAAAGAATAATTTTGGAAAGAAACCTGGCCGGTTAGTAGGGCAGTAATATTTCATGTACAATCTCAAGTAAACAAATATTTCTTTATAAAAAGATGGCTTATTGATTTGAACTGTATAAACTCACAATTATTTATTTTTCAGAAACATTCGTTTGCTCTATAAAATATTCACTCTTTAGCATACTAAAATGAACAACAGTAGGGATCTTTTCTATAGGTGTTGCTATGCGCCAGTTAGAACTTAATTACATCGATGGAACCTTTTAAATTCCTCTTCATTGTCAATTAAGCAGAGTTTAAAAGTTTGACGGACTTTGACACAGTTAAACACGCTCCCTCGTAAATTACTACCGGCCAGGGTGTTTTTATCGTTTATACGTCACACTTATCAAAGTTTCTTTGAGTTGTGTAAAAATGTGCAGCATAATCTTATTATTTTTTTATATGCCATAATTTTAGTAATATTTCAAAATAATGGTGCGATCGCTTATACTTCTCGTAAAATGCAGTGTTTTCTGTGGAGTAAGCCAATTTTAGTTATTTAGTCGGAGATAGTTAGCTTAGCAACTTACTTGAAAAGATGGTTATCTCCACATAACAGTTCGATAATGAATTTAGGCAATATCGATGTTGATGTTAATGTGTTACATTATAAGTAGACTGGTTTCACCCCTACATGACATGTAAAAGTGACCTATTTATCAAAGTTTTAAAACAAACAAATGACTTGGTTACACTCTAGTACAGAAACATGTGGCTCTGAGTAGATTAAAGTATTCTTTTTAAACCTTGATTGATAATAGTTTGAATTTGAATGTAGCGCATCGGTAAATTAACTTCTTTCAAAGAAATAAACCAAGGCTTCATTCATTAAAACAGAGAACCAACCACTTATTTAACCGTCAATAGTATGCCATTTTTGGTTGCCAATTGTAGAATAGAAACAAACAAAAAACCAGAAGTCTAGTTTACTTTAACGGAATAAATTTACAGACTTAATAAATTCACCTACAATAAACTAATGAAAAAGAGATGCTTCCTTTTTGGTTGCCCACCATCATTTTTCAGCCTTTACTATCTTCATTTACTATTTGTGTCGGGCTTTGCATTGGTAATAAGTTGTCCGTGATAATTAGACCATATTGAGTGCATATTATAGGAGCTGTATGTTTATCAGTTATCGGCGTAAGGAACAGATAAGATTTCAGTTTAGTTTTGATATCTCAATGAAATATTTAACGTAGCCATGGTGAGAAGGGTTGATTTTAAGATGAATGTAGAGTTCACAAATACGAAGAATCTCAAAACGTAAAATTTACATAGTTTCAAGATCAGACCACATAGATTACAAAATGTCGAAACGATTTATAATTGCTCCTCAAATTTTGTATCTTATAAAGCTATAGGACAATATTTTACATTATTATGACATAAAAACTACATACGGGTTTCTTAAAATATTATACGAGTAACAGGCTCAATTAATTACAACTCTGGTTAATGTACTCATAATATAATGTTTAAAATAATCATCTAATTTAAAAATTGTATATTTCAAATTATACGATTTACTTGTGCCTTAATAACTTACAACTAGTTTGCAGACCAAGAATAAGTTCTATAATAAATTATAGTAAGACTTAAATTATATTGTTATAATTTTGTTTTATAACAACATGTAATATAAAAACATTCTAGAAGTAGAAAGACTTATAAACATAAATTTATAAACACTTAGAATGCCAATTTGTTACATAGTTTGTGTTAACTTATTACTAATGAGAGGTATTTTCCAATATTGGTAAAACTGGTATTTCTTTGAGAACATTTACCATTGAAACTTGGCAAGCTTTGGTTCTCACATTGATAATGTTATTTATTACTGCAGAATGTATTGTATTCTGCTTTTAAGACCTGCCAACGTATACATTACTTCTCCTTTGCCTTCAATTCGTCTTTACGAATTGAGGGCAAAAGTCCTACGTAGAACAGTGTTTTGTTGAAAAAATATCTTTTGGAAATGTACAAAGGTTTTAAGTATCTATAAACAAGGAAGAAAATAATTATAGTTAACAATTAAAGGTGGACCGGGTGCTGAAGCCGTTAAATAGAATTAATAACTTTGGAAAGCATTTGCAACCAGTATCTGTATATTTACACGACGCTTTCTCTATGTATTCGAATTTATTTTTGCAGCTTAACATATTTATACTATCTTTAGAGACTCAGGTATGTTTTAGCAACAGTTATAACTTAAATAGAAGAGGGATAAAGCAAAACCTGTACTTCAATGGCGTCACACAAAGGACAGCTTTGACGGCATTGTCTGACCGCCGCCTCGGTCGTGACTTCGTCTAGGTATCTTACTTCCAGCGTCGACTTGGGTTCGAGGACGCGGACAGTCGCGTTAGTAACCGAGATGGATTGAAGGTCGACGCTGAAAGCGGACTTACTCCAGGAGGCTTCCCCGATCTCGTGAGAAGATCGCCGGTACGGGCCTTCCTGAGGCCCTTTATTACGGCGTTCCCTCATCATCCTTCACCTTCACCTGGAATATTTCCCCCATCACATCAGCTTAGGATTTACCCTCTGACTGCTTAATTAAAAAGGCGCGGGACACTTCCTGAGGGACTTCTTTGGAAGTTTCTAATCCTCCCTTTTACCAGCTTGATCTTTAGGTTACTGATGAGGATTCCTCCCGACGACCTTAGACAAGGTTTCAGTGTCCGTCTCCGCTGGTTCTTCCGCGTTATTTTTATCTACCTCACACTCGGCAGGACTTGAAGCTGGGCTCTAAGAAACGGTGGGCAGGGGAATGCTTCAGCAACGACGGCGAATTCTGCATTCGAAACAGGAGACCACCTCACAGGACTGCCAGGACTTCCTAAGTGGGGGGGAAGTGTTGAAGGCTGGTTTAAAGTATAAAAGATACTTTCTTTTCACCTCCTGGCTGACGTTTTTCTGTCGAAGAGTCGAAGCCTTCGTCACTGCCTAGTGTTCTTAGATATTTGCGGAGATGCCCCTCCTCCTCCTCATTAGCCAGAACAATGACAGACTCGTAAAGCGAAGCTGCGGATTGTGCTGTCACCGAGGAGTGCTTCGTCAAGACCGCCGTCCAGTTGGTGTTGACCGGCGATCTCGATATCCCGGACCTGTGTTCGAAGGGGTTTTACAATCTCTTCACCATTCCAGACATGACTGGGAGGAGGCCTGAGTTGGGAGTTTCTCCCATGAGGAAGTGTTTGGGGTTTAAGGAACCCTGGGATGATTCTAGCACCTTTTCAACCTTTTTAAATTAAGTAAGCGGTCCCAAAATATCTGGCAATTCTTAGCCTCCCCACCTCCCCCCCTTACTGTAACCAAATGTAAAAGTCAGACCGGTCAGCCGCATACGTAAACGTAATCTGCGCCGAATTGTCCCCAAACAAATACAAGTAGCCAACCAGTACTCCTACGCCTAAGGGGATTTTTTCCGACTAAGCTGACCTGGACCCCTGTACTATCCAGCAGCCTGGGAAGTAGAAGATACCCCCCAGTTTTGAAGCTGTACCTTCTGCCCAACAGAGGCGTCCAACGTCCACGGCGGCTGAAATAACACAGAGCTATGCCCGCAAGTCAACCGGAATGTTTTGGTGTGTGAAAGCCGGCCTATTGCGATTAGTCAGAACATGGAACTTTGTAAAAGGATACACGTAAAACACGCTCCCCACGCTCCCCTGTTTTAGTCGCCTCTTTATGACAAGCAGGGATACCGCGGTCTATTCTAAACCCAGAGCCGCACGGGTAGGGATATAAAAAATATTGTTTATTTTGAATATAATACTTAATCACTAAGGTTGTTTTAAAACTTATATAAAAGTGTTATACTTTCTCTCATATCGCCTAATAAACCATAGTCGTTCCAGCTATTATACGATAACTTTAGCACGCTGACCCAGCAAAAGTATAAAATTATATAACATGAAAAAATTGTGCAAACGTGGGAGGGAAGATTAAAATTACATTAGTATAAAACGGAAGGTGAAGATAATATTTGATAACATGGAAACATTCGTTTATTTTAAACGGCATTCACTTCTTATCTCACAACAATATTGCAGCGTGAACCCTTGTTCTACTCTTTTACGCATAACAGTGTGTATCTTTAATCTAACTAACTTTAACCACGCTCAACCAAGTGTTCTCCACTTTCAAGCTCTCTACTTATTGTAAACATCATTTTATAGTTTCTTTTCGCTCTTAAACAATTTTTCTTATATTATAGCCTATTATATTAGACATAATACTTTTAAATAACTTTTAAATAATTGTTTAATGTTACTGAACTTGTTGCTCGCTCAGGCGGGCTGGGAAAATTGCATTTCCACAAGATACTTGAGAACGAACCGACAATAGACTTTAAATGTTACATGAAGCGGTATTTTCTTTGTATTTCTGAGTTCGATGATGGTACATGTCACTCTATGGGGTTTTGTTGAATGTTAGCGTGGTTTTACATTTGTCTTATGGGTAACCATGGTGGTGACGAGAAAATAGCTGAATAAATGAAGTTGGAAACAAACAGAGTATATTCAAATTGAATTTTAACACATGACATGGTTATACATGTAGCTTACACTATACTGCGCTATAGACTTTAAATTTAGCATGTATGTAACCTCAGCGAAGCCTGATACGTGACACGTAGTGTGTCAGTATGTACTGTATCCCATGGTGCGAGGGTGTTGGCTTGGCACTAACAAACTTAAGAGTTGTAACAGATTTTATAACCTACCATTTAAAAGTAAACATGGTAATGGTAATTTTACAAATATTCAAGGATATTCCAGTTATGATATTTATTGGAAATAATATGCATGTAAGAAAGTTTGACAAATCTAATTAACAAACTTCTGCAGCACTCCTTCTACTCAAAAGTACTCTCAAGGGTCTCAAAGTCATTCATTATTCAATGACAAGTGCATTGAAAAAGGGGAACTTTCCATCCAAAAATTAACAAAATATTTTGCAAGCACAATTTATTTTCAATAATTAATGAACGTCTTTAGAAAACTAAGGTCAAAATCATGTCATTCAAATTCAGTTTAATTGTGCACAACGTATACACACATTCCGCATATTGGAATTCTTGGAATTTGTATCTTCCACATCCAGTAGAATTTGGAGCCATTGCTTCGTAAGCGAGTCGTGATTACAGAGTATTTATGAAGTCTATATTAAGCGTTCTGTACGTTCTCAGGCAGCCCAGCACACACGCACGTCTCTTTGTTAATGACCTGACAGAATTACTCCCGTAAATACCAACTGTACGACGCGAGCGGTACATTGATTACATGAGGCGTTCCGCCGTCTACACCTTAATTGTAATACACCATGAGTAAGTTTGAATAATGAATGAGCAAAACATTTTTTCTAGTGCAATTTTTTATTACTTCCGAAAATTTAATTAGAATTATTTTATCCCGTCAGAATCTAACAAACTTGATCAGTCCACGTCTTTTACAATAGGACTTTAAACATGACCAAGGCCACGTGTATTTAGGTGACTAGTCAAATATGTTTACTTTTCCATGCTTAACCTAATGTTTAGCATTTCAAACCCTAATGACAGGTATATTCCAGTTCTTGAAACATAGCATTTTTGTTTTTGTAAGACTTAACATTGAAGAATGCCTGTAATCCTTTAATCCTGAAATTACTACACCTGTTAAACTTGTACTTTATATGCGGATCTTCATTATTCAATTTTTTCGTGTTTATCACTGTTGTAAATAAGTCTATGAAAGTGTTTTCCCAACTACTTCATATAATACATCCATATCAAATGTTTCGTTTTATGAGAATATTCAAACGTTTAGCTTTTTATGTCTAAAATGTAAGCATTTGACATATTTAAAAGAAATTATACATGTTACTTATTTTTTTATGTAAATAAAATATTTCCTTTGCTTAAAGATTTTTCATATTCAATGCTCACGAACATAAAAATTTGAAAAATAAGATAATCACGTAAATATGATAGTAACGTCAGCAAACTTTAATTCCTTATGACATTCACCTTCTAAGCACTCGCATTTATTTAGAACTGTATACAAAATGAATACAGTACTCTGAATATAGATAGTACTTTCCCAGCACTCTGACCTGTAGTCTTGCTGGGAATTTTCCATACGAATAAGCTTTGTTTTTCTTGTATATACTAAGTATGAAAGTGAATATTTACATTTATTACAAGAAATATGTACATTTTGTTTAGTGGCAATTTGAAACTCTAATGTTGAGACAACATGTCATTCGAATAGTAGTTGTAGGATGGGTGCAGCTGGAATGTTTTAGAATATAATCCTAAACCTATTCGAATCTGAGATAATCATCATGATTTTATTTTACCTTTATTCGATTTCTTATCTAATATTATACGCTTTTTACTATAACGTTTTGTATCAACGCGACATCTAATTACTTAAGGTGGAGCTATATACATTTAATAGGGATTTTAGGTGTAAATAGGTTAGGTAGAAATGATCCAATACACCTTAAGTGATTGCATGAGGTATTACGTTTAAATTACGATAATTTTCAAGTAAAATAATGAGGGGGAAGGTCTTGATTTTATCATGTTTTGTAATTTTTAAAAGTTATAATCAGTTTTATCGCATTTTATTTGCTGATAGTTTTCTATAGATCCAACGCCCTTTGTCTTTATTGGCGTGATGTTACTTCGCGGACAACAATTAAAAACTTTAGTTTTGTGATCAATGTACGCAGGCAAAACTAATGTTGGAACATTCCTCTGGTGCACTCGCGGAGGACAATAGGATGACATTAAATTTAAATCACTATAAAGCAGGCGGTGGTTTAAATCATTCCACAGCGTGGGGGCAGCGTGGGGCCTAGCTCTAAACTGGGGGATAAATCAGCGAGAGGGCGAGGGGTGTTAGCAGCGTCCACGGCATGAATGTGAAGATATTTATGGCTTGGGCACTCTAATACTAGGGTCAGCATTATAAAATCCGTTAATACGCAACGTTTTCTTTCACATTTAAAATTCCACAATTGATTCTCAAATCCTTATTTTCAGGGGGGATTCAATATTATTAATAAAAACAGAAAATTTCAAAATTACAATAATAAGGTCCAATACCGTACTTACCATGCAGATTCTTTTAAATAGCTTGTTATAACTGAAACTGTGGCATACTTTTTCAGAGTATTGTACCAACCCCAAAAGTACGAAATTGTTTTAATTCAAATTTATAATTAAATAAATACCACACAAAAAACAACCTTGCACTAATTACATCATAACAAAAAATATTATTGAGATATAGTGCAAAAAAAAGTATAAAAAGTATTGTTTTGGGTGTTTTGTTGTGTTTTGTAAAATTCCATACACATTAATCTAGCGTTGTGTGGTTCTTTCAAAGAATAGTAGGAACAATCGAAAGGAAAAGACACAGCCGCCAGGGACACGTGACTTGCCTAAACAGCTGGCTCCCATCCATTCATATATTTTGTTGTGCAGGGTTTTTAATTTGAACTGTTTCAAGATTTAATCAGCTAACTTTTTAAGAATATTCTACTACAATAATTGCGGTGTAAGCGAAAACGATGTTTAAATATTTCTCACAAAATGACGCACAAGTAAGTTTTGTCCCAAATAATAATGAAGGGCATCATCTCAAAAATTTGGAAATATCAACTGCACAAAACAACCATAAATGGTAAACGTCCAAATAACTGCAGACACAATATGAGGGAATTCATATCACAAAAAACTTAAAAGAACTTATACTCAGAAGCACGCCCTAGAATGAGTCTGATTGCATGGAGAGACATGCACCACAATCCCATTTTTATTCGAACTACACTACCGCCAGTCAGACAAACCACTCAAGCATATCACAATAAAGTACACACATTTTAGGTCTTATTTATGGAAGAAGTACGTGTCATTAGGATTCCATTTTTTTCTCTACCTACTACACTTAGCGATTCTACTACACGACTTTTGCATTAATTCGGTAAGAGAGAGACAACCTGTGGTATACTGGAATACAGCCTAGTACTTCGTGAAATGCGTGAAGTAAATTATATCAAGTAAGAAACTGTCGTCTGTTTAAATAGTATGAAGGGAATATCTCAATAACATATCTAATGAAAATTGAGGCCTATGTCTCTTGCGCAGTTATTGCTTAGAAATACAAAATCAAAATTATGTAATTATAGTTATGTATCACATATAAATATACCCGTTGTTGATTACTCATAATTCTATTAACAGAAATTTGAATGCAAATCTGAGCAGGCTTGGACTTAGTATATAACCGAGTTATACAACTGTTAAGCAATCACGTCCGCAGTTTTAGGCCATTTTTGTGATTTCCACAAAACCCCTTACAATTTATATAATATATCGGAACTTTTAAATATTTGAAATCATGAGATTCAACAGGTCTTATTACAGTTATTAGGTTTTTTGGTTCATTAAACACTTTGCAAATTTATAGACTAAAGAAAGAATGATTCATTTAGTCCACGATTGTCCATATTTGACTTTAACTCGTGATTTTAGGAAACCCAAATTAGGTTAAACCACATAATTAATTCTCTTCAAACACGATATTTTGCAGTTCCACAAGAATAAAAATACTTATTGGAAGTTGTTACATGGATTCCGCCAAACTCCATTAATTAAATCTTTAAAATTAAAAATGTTTTGATATTCTTTCTCTTCAAATTTCAGTTTTTATAGTCTAATGGACATTCCAATGCTTCAATTACAATTTCAAAAGTGTGGTACTCTGTTCAGTTAGAGAATCCGAACTTGCAGATAATTCTCCATAAACAACATAGTAATAGCTCAGAAATCTGAGAGGGTTACAATAATTTGTTTTATATTGTCCTTCAATTATTTGCGCTTTGTGTAAGGATTTTTTTGAGTAAAGGGATTCTCAAAAATATACAAGGATTTTTAACGCAGAAATATATGTTTTGGCAGATATATGCAATTTCCTAAACTTCATCCTTAAATAGTTCTATTTTGTTATATTTGTTAAGGGCATTTTTTGGGAACATTTCACAGTGTATGAAAAAACTTGTGTCCCTTACGAGCTCAATTTAAAAATTTATAATCACTTATTTTAGAACTTCCTTAAATATTATAGCTCTATTAGTGACCATTTTAAGTTTAATTACCAGGGTTTTTTTACATTTATTTATTGAAATTTGAGTTAATTATAGTGATAACAAGTTAGTTTGGTTAACAAACCTTTGGTCCACTATTAATATACTCTGCAAGCTATAAAAAAACCTTGTAATTCAAACTGCCCTTGGTGACATACAATAAAATAATAATATCTTAAAGCGGTTGGCGAGTTTTTTTACAAGGTAGTGCTTTTATACAAACAATTTATAGCCTATATTAGTCTCATTTATAGATTTTATGAATAGTTATATAAAATTAGATTTACAGTAACCCATTTTCCACCTTGTTATATTAGTAAAAGAATAATTTTGGTAAAGTATAACCTGGCCGTTTAGTAGGGCCAGCTATAATATTTCATGTACAATCTCAAGGGTAATAACAAAATATTTCTTTTATAAAAAGATGGCTTATTGATTTGAACTGTATAGATAAACTCACAATTATTTATCTTTTCAGAGAAAACATTTCGTTTGCTCTAATTAAACAATATTCACTCTTTTAGCATACTAAAATAGAACAACAGTAGGGATCCTTTTCTATAGGTGGTTTTAGCTATGCGCCAGTTAGAACTTAAATTACATCAGATGGAAACCTTTTAAATTTCTCTCTTCATTGTCAATTACAGCAGCGAAGTTTAAAACGTTTGACGGTGACTTTGTTACCACAGTTTAAACTACGCTCCCTCTCGTAACATTACTACTCCTGGCCAGGGTTTGTTTTTATCGTTTATACTGTCACACTTATCAAAGGTTTTCTTCTTTGAGTTGTGTAAAATTGGTGCAGTAGCATAATCTTATTATTTTATTTTATATGCCATTTAATTTTAGTAATATTCTCAAAAGCTAATGGTTGCGCCGATTCTCTTATATTACTTCCTTTACTTTCGGTTTAAAATGCAGATGTTTTATCTGTGGAGTGGGTAAGCCAAATTTTTAGTGCTTAGTTTAGTCAGGAGGTATAGTTAGCTTAGCAAACTACTTGAAAAGATGGTTTATCTTCCACATAAAACAGGTTCGATAATGAATTTAAGGCAATAAATCAGATGTTGATGTTTAATGTGCTTACATTATAAGTAGCACTGGTTCACCCCTACATGAACATGTTAAAAAGTGACCTATTTATCAAAGTTTTTCTAATAACAAACAAATGACTTGGTTACACTCCCCCACCCCCCCCCCCCCCCACCCCCCCCCCCCCCCACCCCCCCCCCCCCCCACCCCCCCCCCCCCCCACCCCCCCCCCCCCCCACCCCCCCCCCCCCATAAAGTTCTAAAATTTAGCTCTTTTGTTAAAAATCTACAAATGTACATAAATTGATAAGATTTCTATTTAAATATGTCATCCTTGCAGATATGAGAAAGATTTGTAAAAAAAATATACACTGCTCTTGTAGTTGCATAATACAATACAGTATGTATAATTTCTCATGTGTGAACGATTATTAGTTTGAAATTATTTGTAAAGTTACATTAATCATGTTATGTTATTAACAATAATATTGCTTAACGAATGAAAAAATCTGATTTGTTAAGGGTCAGTGCCATATCATCATTGTCACGATAGAAGAGTGAAATTAACAGCTGACAGCAGACTTAGGAGCTTAGGAGCTCTGTCGTTTTAGCAGCTACATTCTCAGAATGAACTCCAAACATTTATATTAAAACATTGTCTTTTATATAATATAGTTATAATCATACACGGGATATATACATTAAATAGAAGAAATCATGTTATAACCCTCTGGTATTTGAGGATATTGGAATGCATAATTGAGGGTATCTCATCTACATTCCATAGTCACTTATATGAAAAGCGTTCAACTCTTGATGGTTTGTATATAGAAGAAGAACCTAAACTGGTTACGGTAAAAATGATACTGTCACTTAGATCTGGGTAACCTAAAGGATGGGCAACCGAGTGTTGGGGCAAGTTTATAGTTAGGTGTAGGTGTATATTTTACTTCTGATAACTAAAACCGGTATACTATAAAAGCTAGGAAATAAGCAGTTGGAAAAATGTGTGAGGGTCCCTCTATGTCATTGCTGTTTGAAATCCTATACCTGAAAGAAATGCATATATCTTAGAGGTAAAGAAAGAAACCTGCATATTTCGAGTAGTAGAGGCTACAACAGTCCTAGCATCCAATTAATCTAAGGTGACTAAAATTACTTTACAATCTCTCCAGTATTTTCTTATTGACCATGGAACTTCGGTTAAAGGCAATACTAAGAAAAAATTCGAAGACACATAGCAAGGATCGGCCTTTTTTTTAAAAAAAACCTAGTGTGACTTAAATCCTTGGGGAAAGGCAGTTTAATTGTATGACTATAAACCTATTCGTATTAATACTCTTTATAGTTTATCATGAGCATAGCACAACACAGATTTACTGAGCTATTCTAACTGGAATCACATTCCTCGACACAGGGCCCCCTGATGAGGATGTACCAAGCAGGATTGATGGCTCACTGGACGAGTGAGGTCGTACGCACCAAAGTCGACAACTACGCTAAACGTCTGCTACAAGAAACTGACGATGTCAGCACACAGAGCTTAAGGAAGCTGAAAATGGACAACTTATTGCCAGCATTTTACATTCTAGGGTTTGGACTGTTCAATAGTACTTTATTGCTTTTAGCTGAAATCTGGTACTTTAAGAGTAAAAAGAAAAATCCAGAACCTAACCATCCATTTGTTCTTTAACACATTACTGGGAAGTTAACACAAAATTTTTTCATTACATGTAGGTCGGTTCCTAAAGGTATGTTACTAAAGGAGTAAGTTTAATAGTTTATCTATAAGTTGTTGTAAGATGTTCGTAAGATTTAGAATACATGACATATGTAGAGAAATAGGTAAAAAATAATCAGTATTAAATTATCGACAAATGTTAACAAAATCAAAAGTTAGAAAACGTACTTCAAACAGCAGCACATTACTTGTTGTCTTTGAATGTATAAAATTATTGTTATAAAATTCATGCGCAATTTAAAAAGTTTAACACGTGATATAATTACATACCACTTTAACCAATAATAAAAATAAAATCCACATTGAAACGTAATTTAACTTTTTGTGAAGTGGCTTATAAATATTTTTTTTCTATTACAGTTATGTCATTGTTATGTTACTATTGTGTTGTAGCCTACTCCGTTTTAGCAATACTTTTGTAACATAATTTTGAAACCATCCTGTTATAAGTAGAATCATTTAATTTGCAGTAGTTTTCTCTTCAATTACATGTTATCCTTTAAAATGGTTATTAATCAGATTAAAACATAAATATGTTATGCATTTTTATAATCTATGAAGTATTGAATTATAAGTAAGTCTATGTTGTGTGTGCCTAGAGAAAGTTGTTTTGGTGGTAGACTACCTCACTGAATCGTAGCGAAAGGTATTAAAGGAACATTCTATTACTGCAAAGTACCAGAACCCGTTTACATAAAACTGACAGAAGTCATTCGCTCCTGTGCAAACGGTAAGGACTATTTAACTTTCATAGGGTGGTTGTAACCAAATCTCTTTGCACAATACCATCATAATACATAGCTCTAATAACAAAATACATTATTTAAATTGTTTTCGTTCTTAAAACGTAGTAAAATTTAAATTTTTTAATTTTCTCACTGATACATGCTGCGCGGCATGATACTGTGAGTATATCGAACACTATGAGTTTGAAACTTAAATAACAGTAAGCTGTTTATAAAGATCTAAACTCTCACATTCTTAGAGATCACATTTTAGAGAATTACACATACTAACTTTTCCTTGCATTTATAAAATTTAGAACGTAATCATTACTTACAAATTCAGTTGCACGGCACTTTACCCGCAACATGAGTACTTACTCAGACATCATTTTGACGTTTGAAGACACTTTCAAGACACCGTTTGGCAATTACTGTTACACTGCCACACGCTGCTGCAGGGATGTTAGGTAACCGTCTTTCATCAGAAGTAAAGTATATTTTAAATGGCATTTAATAAGTGCGGTCGCAAAAGACATTTTATAAAAAGAATTCTTACAACATTGCAAAGTTTTCACCACTATTATTTTATGACATAAAATACCTAGATGTAAAGTAATTTTTTTGTTTCACTTTCATTTATTACTGCTAGTTTTAAGTTTTCATTACTGTCGTTGATTTAGTTTTGTTGAAATATCATTAACAACCCTTGTTTTGTTAATGTACAAATATAAACATTTGTTGTAAAGAATTGTCTACTAATATGATACTCTAGTAATTTTCTCTACAGGCTGATTTTTTTCAATTCCGAATCGTAATCTAAAAAAGTTATACTGTTTTAAAAACATTGTCATAAAATATAGAATAATATGGTACACTTTCCTTTCGTTATCATTAATGTTTATCTTTACTTTATATGTGTGTGACTGCACGATTGTTTCGCCATTAAATTGATAGAAAAATATGAGTATTTTGCTTCTTTTTGGTAATAAGGTTCCATTAAAAAATATTATTAAAATATTATTTGTATGAAGTGTTCTCTGTGATTCATTTTACAGATAACCATGGAGCTGAATAGTTAGCGATATACTGTAATACGAAGTGAATGAAAAATGTATAAAATTATACATGCATGACTTGTTAGTGATAGTTAATCACTTGAAGGCTGTGCAAAAGAACTCGGCTATCAATATAACCTGCTTTGCTTCGCTGCACTTATGCAGTAGATCAGTAGGACTGTAGTAATTAAAATCAATGTTATAGTTCGATATTTGTAGTACCTAGCATAGCTCACTTCTCTATATAAAAAGTAAGGTATTTTCATAAAAATCAAACATCTATAGGGGCTGAAATGAGGTTGCAACCCCTAGAAGAACTGTATTTTGTTTTATTGATATCCTAGAAAGATGAATTTTGACAAACACGTGTCTCATGACTAACAAAGAAAAATAAAAGCATTCTGAAATGTCTTTTTCCTAACACAAAATCCGGTCACTTTTTAGACCAACGTATTTATATATTTTCTTGTTTAGGGCAACAATACAAATACTACTACGGGACCGGAAATATATTAAACTAGAATTAGATTTAAATGGGCGGAAGTAGACATTTTTGAATAATTTAGATAATTTAGACAAGAAGAAGATTACAAAGACCACAGGTTTAACTACAGTTGATTCTCAGATAGAGTATGGTAAGTATTTTTGATCATGGAAACAAAGCAAACTTTACCCTGGTGAGTGAAATAAAAATTGATCCGAATCAGAAATGCTTCTTTACGCGCTAAACCTAAAGTAAGAACCAGTGAACATTTTCTTTAACTGTTGAACCTCTTAAAAATGAATATTTCAACAATATATAGACTATCCTAAACACTTCTACTTTCTATTCCGAACTATTTTAAATATCTACCATATCACGTCATAGTGATTTCACTAAGATTACTAGTGACAGTATTTCTCCACTCCGGTCTAAAATAGTTCGTGTTACTGAAATTTATGGAGTTATTAAAAAAACCGGTGAAAACTCGTCGATTCCGGTGGCGTAAGCATGGGCAAGGACCAGTGGATGATGAACAAAGGTAACATGTCAGTATACTGGACATTCATCACATAGTGCGGATGTTGGTTAGAAAGACAAGATAAGGCAGGAAAATATGGTGAAAGGTATAAGGGAATACTTCTACCTGTCAGTTTGAACAAACACATTGACAAGCACTAGTGTCTGCCTTTGGGAAATGCCTTCAGCTTACACGTTATCTGTGTTTAAATTAAACATTTCAAATTAAGTTATAGCCTTTATTATGTCTTTTAGTTTATTAATAAACTTTCTTTTTTGATTTCACAGCTTTAGATTTACTTTGTATTTTGTATTTGTACTTGTAACACATACTTTGAACAAGTACAGTGGCATGGTCTCTACTACATCTATACATACAGTATATAGTAGCCTATGTGTTGTTACTATAAGGGGAAGCTAAAACTCGATTAACCTATAAGTGATGTCTTGCCATAATTTTATACATGGGCATTTCACGCAGTATTATGACATTTCTGCCTATTATTATTGGTATTCAATTTTAAAATAAAAGAGATTTATTTTAGATTTAACGCATAATTAATCAACGCAATGAGTATTATTAGTCACATATATTAACAGCTCTTAGAAGTATATGTACACGGAGTGTAAATACGGGTTTATAATTTGGAATGAACATTCGAATATTTAAATACATTTTCTGGCCAAAATTTTAGGAAGCCTATTTTGTAGCGTTGGGAAATTTCCTTTCTGTCTTTCTGTCTGGCCGCACGATATATCGAAAACGAAGTGACTTATAGAATTGAAATTGTGCATGAAGCTTCATTTCTATACGAAACGACAATGAGCTCAATTATTTTCATATCACCTAATAGGGTTTGGCTGATCGCTAGCGATTATTTTTACATTGGTCTTAAGGGTAACCATGATGGCAACGAAAGAAAAACAGAGTAGAGAAATTTGTAATCAAATTCAGTACAGTAATGTCACATATTATTCATGTAGCCCAACTGTCGTGTGTTATTGTTGTTGTCTTGTCTGTGTGTTATTTTATGATAATTTGGTGTGGTTTGGTTTGGTGGTTTTGTGTAGACTTTTATTATGTAAACATTGATATGAAACCCTATGTAAATGACAAAAATTTGGATGTATTATGATCATCTGTAGACTTTAAATTTTGAGGAAAACTTCCATTCTACGTAGACAAGACTGAACTGTGTTGTGGTGCTTGTTCAACTATGGAGTTTTGCTGAGCGTCGTTGAAGCATTTCAGAATTATTATTTTATCTGTCGTGGAGGTGTAAAAATTTTTTTCCCGTTTGAGTGTCCGTCGTTCCTAAAATACTTTAATATGAAATGATTTGCCAATTTTGAAATGAGCTATAGACTTGAAATTTAGCATTAAAGGCTGTCACGATACAGGTGGTGTGGCACACTCTTACCTTGTTTACTGTATATATGAATAAGTTTTGGTGTTGGTGGTGGAATAGTCTTTATGGTTGTCTGGAAATAAAATGTATTTAGTTTCAAAGCAATATAAATATGTCTACTGTTTATTATTAATAATTATAATTTCTTAAGTACCAACCGTTGACGATATACAGGCATAAATGTATTTGCAAAGTCAATGGTAAGGGGATTATTTAATCAAAGACAACTCATTTTTACGTTTTTTTAGCGATACAAACAGTCATACAAAATATTTACTTACAAATATCAAACTAAGGGAATGAAATTGAAAGAAGGAAGCGCGCCGTAGAAGAGCTTGTACAGATATAGATAGAATCTTTACTGAGCGGAAGCTGATTAGGTAGCAACCGTTTGTACATAACACTACACAGAGATATCGTATTCGAGCTGAGAACAAGGTATCAGCAATGCTGAGTCACGTTTTCAAGTGGATCCCACTATCAGCAGCTGCAGCACGCTACTATCAGCTTTGTCAACATAGGAGATATTGTCGTTTAGAAATTGTTTCTGTCTGAGACATGAAAAATAACACAGTTCGAACGTTATGATCGGAAGGCATCATCTTCGTCGATGAAGGCTTGTGGGGTTCACTGGGTCATAAGATAACGACACAAACGCACTCAGTAATGTCGTACGGTTTACTGAAGGATTCAACAAAATTGTAACCCAGAAATGTAACGCATGATGCAATTACAATATGTTTTAGTGTTGAAATGGAGCATCTTTCCTGACCTATCTATCACTGTCCATACAAAAAATAATTACAGAAAGATGATCTAATTTATTGTGTAATAAATATTCATGCATTGAATACTCTTTTTGGTTAAAATAAAATAGGTTACACTCATCATTCAGAAAATTAAGCCACAGTGTTATTAGAAAGATATGTTTAGTGGTATGATGAACTAAAGTAGAAAATAACACACTCACGTGGTTAAGAAAAATGTATTAATCATTTAATTTTTTCATTTAAATATTCTAAATTTTAGGCAAACTTGTTGTAATCTTATTTAATTTGATATGTATATGATTTTTTAACACTTATTTTCAAAATGCCGACTTCTTAACTAATTTAAACGTAAATATTCTAAACACGTCATATGATAAAAAAGTAAAGTTAAAGGATGTTTCATTTTACCAGGCGTAGGAAGCCCTCGCTAACACTTAATCCGGGACCAAGGGCTAAAGATGACGAACCACTACCATCGCGGCCGGGCAGGCGAGCTGCTTCCAAGGATAGGATCGCTCAGCGGTCACCCACCCAAACAGCAGTGTCACACTCGACGTTGCTTGATTTAATATTTTTGCGATAATCTTTGTCCCGCTACATATAGTAAATAAATTAACTTTAAAAAACATTTTTAGTTCATATATTTTAATTTGATAATTAATCACAAATTCAACTATAACAAGTTCAAGAAAATCGTTTGATAAATATAAAGGAGTTTATTATTTTTTTTTTTAGAAATCCTTGTACTGAACAACATCAACTGTTTTTATGTGACATCACTGATTATGAGCCACAATAATCAGCTGGTTTGATTTTAGCTGCTCTAACCCGACAATTATAATATTACGTTGTTGGATTGTGATCATAATACCTCTACCAACTGAAGAATTTACGTTTAGATTAAACACAACAAAATAAAACTGTGTATAATCTACAAAGATAGCCACTATCTTTACATAGGATAAATTTAACTTATTTTTTGTGTTCGGTTAACTCTTGTCGTACAGTTGAAGACGTACAATCAAACTGGCAGTGAGAATGTTGACATTGCTTGTTCAAAATAATGATCTGAACCCGTTCAGCAGTTGAAATTGTTCTTTGAATTCAAAATTATTTTTTACCCTGTTCTAACATAAAAATGTATTATCAATTTATAAGTCCCACGCAAATAAAGTTTATTTTTTTATATTTCATTATATTTTAGTAAAACGTAACCTAAACTATACCACTGGTAAGGCTTCTATGAGACAATTCAACAATGTAAAGTTATAACTAGCTTATTAGAGCAGCTAAAATTAAAACATCTGTATGTCACACATAATGACAGTTCGTGTTGTTTAGTACTCGACTTTTTAAAAGCAAATTATCATTCTTATTTGAATAAGATATTTTGATATGTCTTCGGTCCAGGAATAATACCTGAAAAGTTAGTATAGAGATTGTGGGAAACTTTGTATACGTTGTAGAATCTTGGAGCATTGGAAAAACGGTTTATTGTAGTATCACTAATATAAAGGAATACAACTTTGTATACATTATACATATTGCAAGTATACATATGTTATATAATGCAGTCAACCTTCCTGGAATTATTTTCATTGTTGGCAGTTTTGGGGTAGTTCTGGGACAACCTGTGTATTAAATTTATGTACAGTACACATATTAATTAATACTGTCTTAAAGTAATCCATAGAAAAAGAGATATAATCTTCCTTCTCAGTGATTTAACTGTTGAAAAATTAGTTTCACAGAAGGGTATTTTATTTTTTCACTGCTACTACCTGAAATACTATTTCTTAAATTATGATTACATTTAGTGATCATTTCATGTAGGTTTATTAGAAATTTGTTGGAACTGGAATATGGCACGTGGAGGAGATTGAAACTGAACAAAAAAAGGAATTCCACTTTAATAGATAAATATCTTAATGTTGTTTCATCAAACTCAAATTGAAGAAGGTAAAAAAGGTTAGTAATAGATATTTGTACTTTAACGTGTTCTGAGAGGACCCATAAGTACCTTACTATGTCATCGGAACAATGGACCGCTGTTTACACATGGCCACATAGAGGAGTTTAGGTCGGAGATGGACTGGAGATGACGCAACTCATTGTTGTGACGTCAAAAGCAGGCACAGTGACGTCACTGTCATCCGATAGAGATACGTTTGTGCACAGTAACTCTTGGACGACTATCTGAGGTTGTACATTACCTTATTAAGATTTTTGTATCTTGTGAATTGTGTGTCGTTCAAATTAGAAAGCGATCTACCTGTTTTAGATAAAAAAAACAGCAAAACTAACAGTATTGGTTTAGCTTTCTATCTTCAGCTCGTACTGCCTGTCCAACAGTTAATAAGAAAATTATAATATTAAAAATTATATATATAAAAAACAAATGTTAAATTACAATTATAACTTTTGAACGACACTTTTTGCAGAGTGCAATGTGTGTATTGTTCGTAGCTGTTGAACCTAAATATTATACGTATTATATATAGGTATGATAAGATAGTATATAGAATGTTTCATGTACGGTATCCTAACTCTACTGTTAGAAAACGGATTTTCATATAGAGGTGAACTAAAACGTTTTCCTCATAAAGCAAATATTTAGAACAGTTTTCAAAGGTTTTCTTGTAATTTCAAGTACAGAGTGTACCGGAATATGGCTCAGATGCAAACTTATGTAATTTGCTGGCCGATAGTGAAGTATATTACTCTAAAGGATGGAAAAATTTTATTTCTGTATATCTGTCTCAGAATGAATTGAAATTTATACTTCAAAATTTGCATGAAGCTTCATTTCTAGATAGACAACATCGAGTTCAATGATGGTACATATGATTCAGTGGCATTAGACAGAGTACCATGACGGTAATGCGAAATCATAGAATAAATGAATTTGTAAACAAATTCGCATGCAACCTCAAACTCAGCGTATCTATGAAAAATCTGAAAAATTGCTGAATCTTATCAGTTGTCAAAGGTGGACGGTCATATTCCAGAGAAACTAAAAACATAAGAGCATGAAGATATGGCAAATTGCCTTGCATCCTTATGGACAGACATTTAAATTGGGCTAGTGGACTTCGTATTAGAGGATGATAAGAGTTTGAGGACCTGCAAAAATGTTATTAGTTTTATAAGGTCATTTTTTAGAGAGTGTTGATTGTTTGGATAGTATTGTTTGAAAACAACTTGGAATAAATGAATTGAAATAATTATTTTTGCCTATGCAACCGAAACCGCTTGAGATAATGCCAAAGTTTAAATAATAAAACATATTTTTCATTTAGAGTTGTATAAGTTGTTCAATAAATTACCAATAAAAACCTGTTAAAGCTGTTTTTTAAGATTTTTTAACACCCTGTACATTTACAGTATTGACTGATTTTTTAATGTTCGTCTCTGGAGACCTTTCAAAAAGGCCCTAACTTTCCCAAAAAACAACCCTCTACCACTCAAATATACCCTTTACCGATTTATTTGGGGGTTCAAAATAATTATCAAATGCTTTAGCTACAAAATAGGGGGTGTACAGTTGAAATGGAGATTCTATCTTCATTTGTTATACTGCTCTACCAACAGTGACCAACAGGTGGTCTTGTTAACCAGGTATATCTGTACTGATATTTTAAAATTAATACCAAGGCAACTCAGCTCTTCCAGAAAAAGTGTGGAATATAAATAAAAGTCCATTTATATACAATTTTACCGTTGATGATTCAACAGCCTATGAAAATATATATTACCCAATACTAAAATCGGTTACCGCCTGAAAAGTTGTTGTTTCGCTTGCATAAAAGTGTTAAACATGTTTGTGGAAAAGGATTAGCCTGAGTAAACGTCAGCAATAATACAAAATAGAATAAAAAATAGAATAGAATAGAATATATTTATTTTTCGAAAGTAATTACAATCCATTACAACTAAAATAACCTGGTGCAAAATTATCAAAAAAGATGGTAATAATATTAAGTCACATATAGTCTTAAACTAATGACTGCAATTAAACTATACAATATCACAAATTATCATAATTAAAAGAATAAAAATATAATATATGTCTAAATGCAACACACACATTCTAGTATATATCCAATATATATTTACTTTAAAAAAAAACATAGGGCCTCTAAGGCAAATCCTGTGTAGAGGTTCCAAAAATCTTAAATGTTACTCATAAGATTGACGATAATACTTGACAAATAAAATTGTGTAAAACTATAAGCAAAACATCTAGTGAAGTAGGTTTACTAACCTCCACATAGAAGTATCTTAACCGCACTCAGATGGAAATTCTATTTTATTTTATAGTCAAAGACGTTGAATGAGTAACGGACCAAGTAAATGATTTCTTATTTTTGTTTCATATCAAACTTAATACAATTTTAGTGTTTATATAGGTGAGGGGTAAGTTGCACACCTGGCAGATTAATGACGTAATTTTTATTTTTTAGTGGTTTGTGACGGATAAAGGATTTCCAGACATTAACCATCGCTCATTGATACATGAAATCAGTAACAAAATATATAATACATGAAATGTACAATTCTTGGATTTGTCACGAGACTTTGTTTCTTACAAGTAATTGAGACATTTGGTCGCTCTGATCATAAGTGATCGTTATAATTTGAAGAGTAATGTTGAGATTATGTTAAGGAATTCTTAATGTTAAGTAATGTGTATCATAGTTGTAATTATTTATGCTGAATCGCGGTAGGAAGTAGGCTCTTGTTAACTAGACGCGGTGCGTGGACATTGTTTGTTGGTTCGAGACCGGTCAATCAGCTGATCGTGTCATCTACGGTGATACGTTCCGACCCGGCTCGCTGGAGAGAGAGGGGGATCAGTGCAGTCTTGAAGCCAGAACGAGAAGATGCAGACGTCGAGTAGAGAAGCAGTGTTCTTCCTCTAATCCTATAGTTTTGGGATCTAGAGTAATTCTTTTATCGCGTGTAAATTTAATTCAAGTATTTCATTTTTCTTCAGTGCGTATTAAATTCCTATCAACCTCCGTAATCTTCAAAGTAGTAAGTCCCGTACCAGCGTTTAGTTAATATCTTTTATTTTTATACTGTTGTAATTAAAATTTCTAAAGTTTTCCCATCTTACAGAGTCTGAGAATTTAATTCAATTTTTGGAAGTATTGTGAATTAAATTTTGGTCGTAAAGTTAATATCAAGTTTTGTGTTATATTGATTTTTGAGTATTTTGAGAAGAGAACTTTTTATTTTATTTTGTTAATTTAAACCATTTTTGGAGAAGTATACATTTTTAGTTTCATTTTAAGTTTAATTCATTTTTGATCAGACTCTTAATTAGATTTGTTTGATTGTGTGAAGTTTTGAAGAAAATCGAATCTAAAGTTTGTAAACTTTGTCAAATTTTGAGTGAACTTTAACCTCGGAATAAATCAAGTATTTCCGAAAAGTTGTTTTGATTTACGAAGTATTAGCTCCATATAAATTTAAAATATGTACTATAATAACGGTACAAATTCATAACTTTAGATATGTTCACTTACCGTTACTTACAACAGGTATCCGATAAGTAAAATACCTTAAATATTTTGTACAATTACTACTTTTTTTCTGTGCAATAAAAAAAAATATGGGTTTCTTTTAAAATTATGCTTACTTTTTCAAAACATTTATTGTTAAGATATATTGATTCTGTGTTCAACTATACGTTATGTTCAACAAACATCAATGCTGTGGGTATACTTTAATGAAGAGCTGCGCCTGCTACATATTGGATCTGCAACACGTTCGGTTCTTATAACAAATGGCGGGAATGTGACAGTGTTACCAACCTCATGATTTAATCCATAACACGACACTTTACATACTGTATAAGATGTCTGCAGCTTCGGTTATTATGCTGTTGTTCCTTTATTTTAAAAACTTTGATTTCACTTAACTAAAAGAATAAATCAAATAAATATGTTTTTGTTATGTTTATGTATGCAGTTATATATAAAAAAATATATTATATAAATATATATATATATATATATATATATACACATGTAATTACTCATCTTCCTTGTGAAAAACAAAAAGTAAAATTTTTACAGCAACTCTCCCAAATATTTGAGGTTATTTACGTTTGCATTCAGATATTTTTTTAGATTATAAACCCAGTTGTGAATGTGTTTATCTAAAAGATCAGATAGATGCAGTTTATTCCCTCAAGTCATCAAGTCTTGGCTTGTAAATAAGCCGCTTACCTGAACTTCCTGTATATCTTAGAGACTTCGAACTGCTTATATGTCTATGTTTACAGTATAGCATAGTACTTTAGTTATTTAATAACGATAAATCAAATGCTGAAGTATTTATAGTTTCATTATTTCACGTTGTTAATATATATATATATATATATATGTTTATCATTTCCTTTCCGTCATTGTCTTTACATTGTTGTATTTATATGTAAATATTCTAACGGAAGATAATATTCAAACATTTGGCAACTTGTCTCAATAGGGGTTTTTACTTTTATGTTGCAAGTACAACTTAACAGTTGCTCTGCGTGACGCAGGACATATCCGTCCGCACGATAGGCTGCATGTTAGTGTAATCATCTAACACAAACCCACGCATCAGTTTACTATAAATATCTTATTAATAGAACCTGCTACTAAGATACAATGTCAGTATTTCAGACAATATCAGCCTGTAGAAACTATGTGTGTATGGATAGGGAGGCTACACTAAAATATTACTGTGAACCGACTTTATTCCAAATTAGTGCTAACATTGTTTTTTTTAATAAACATGAATGAATATATAACTGGCAAGTGGTTTTACAATTTTTAATTACAAAAAAATATTCTTGTTTGTCGTTGCTTTATCTAGGTGTTTGCAAATTTGTTTGGCCGAGAAAATGTTGTTCAGCCTGTCCTTTTGCTTAAATAGTTCAGATAAAATTGAAATCAAATGTTATAAAAATAGCGATGAAACCTTTATGCATGTGCCCAGAGTTCCGTCAAATAAGAGTTTTTGTCAGCCCGGTTATATTGAGAAATATACAAAGACGTGATTAATATGGTACACTAGTTACATGATTTGTAATTATCTCCAATTATGTCAGACTAGCAGTTACCCGCAGCGTCGCACGTAATTTCGTAGGTTTTGTACTACTGGTTTGAGTGAATTATTTTTCCAACGCCAATGTTGAGTTAGCCTTCTTGCCACGGTAAAAAAATATGTTAAAAACTGTTTATTTATTACTATCGTAATTTACTCCAGTCTTTTTGTTTCATAATCTATTTTGTCTTTTTCCGATCAAGTAAATATATGTTTATAAATATTGTAATTTTATTTTTCATATTTTTTCCATAGTTGATTTTGTTTTGTTTACTTATCAAGAAATATATATATATATATATATATATATATATATATATATATATATATACATTAAATTGTATAAATGGCAATAGCCTTATTTAATTACAATAAACATTGAATCGCAAAAAGTACTTGCTCCGCCGGGAGTCGAACCGGAGATATATATATATATATATGTTTTAGTTTTTTCAGTATATTAGAACGTTTATAGCTGAAACTAGTATATTAGTTCAAAAGCACAGTCCAGCGTACTTTCATAGGGTTCTTTGTCAACTGTTTCAAGGGGTGTCTTCGGAGGCAAATTCTGTAATCTTCTGTATTAGGACATTGTATAAGGTAGATGAGTACTTACTTAATCGTTGAAATCTAAAAACGGCTTATAAACTAATGGTTAATCCTTAGTGAATTTACCGACTATAAATGTAAACAAATTGAAAATAGTGGTAAATTATAATAATATATTAGGACTTTCGAATTTATAGTATTATATCATTATTGAGACATGACGTGAATTATTTGTTATTATCGTGCTTTATAAACTCAGCTTCTACTTTTATTGTCAAACAGCAAGAACATGTAAACTTGCAAGCCACAAGCAAACAACTTTTGACTATATTACTTTGTGTCTCATAAAAGAAGTTGCAATAAGGATCTAGACACTTTATTCCTAAACAGGAATTGAAATATAATTTAAGTACTTATTTCTAAAGCAACTTACCAAAATATGAAAGAATAGTTTATTTATAAAACTATCACGTATGAATTAATATTCAATACATAATTTTCTTGTGGTCTATTACATTTTGCATTTTGCAACGCATCACAGAAGACCTTTTATTAAATATGTAATAGAAATGATCTTTCAACAGAATGTCTAGCTTCAAATTATCCCTGAACAGACAATCAGCGTTTTATAACATATGCATGATTTCAATTTATATTATATTTTACATTCTTCTCTATGGAGTATGTAAGAATAAATAGCAAGGCATTCTTTGAAGTACAAAATTATCCACCCTTAAATATATATTCACATATCTTACCAATCTTCTTAGCATTAACTTTTTCTACCCAAAAAATAGTGCTACAGTATAAGTGCAGCTTATGTTAAAAGCCAGAACTTCACCGTGCTAATTGGACTCCAGTGATTAGCTTACATTTACAAGTCACTGTAGTTTCATTAATTAATTAATTGCTCTAAGGTCTGCAATGCTACGGTTCATCAAACGTATTACTGATTGAACTATGCCTAATCTCTAGAAACCTCAAACTCAAATACCACTCACTTCTATTGATTACAGAAGAGATAAACAGATTTAGATGGAGTGTTGTTTACACAACAATCTTTACTACGGTTGTTTGGTATTTTGAAAATTTAAAGCTATTCATCCATTTAGCATGTCTATAAAAACTCGTAATGCCTGTAGATATTAGTAATTTTAACTTTGGTAACCTATGGGCTCTAAGATTTCTTTCAGAACTTGTCACAACAATTTAAAAATAACTGTTGACAGAATATTTCCAGAACATTAAATTACAATGTGATATTTATTTTTAAGCACAGGTTAAAATTGCTTCCTTGGACAGAAAAAATTTCGAACAATACGGACAAGCTAAAACATTTAAGATTGAAAACCCCACGCTCGTTTTATGTTTCAAAAATATTTTATCAAATGTAAGCATTGATACATGTACGTTAGCTCCAAACCTGTTTTTTTATTCGTTCCAATATATTGCACCTAAGTGTTTTACTCAATTTCCACACGACATAAAGAGTTATAGAAGCTTAAATATGTTTTTTTCTTAATTAATAGATTGCCTTACAATCACTCGTATATTCATACACTTATTCAATAAGATGTGAATTTTATTAATAGTTCCTTACTTTAAATACTGTATATTTTATGGCAGTATTTTCTGATAAATTTTACAATGTGAAATTAATTGTGTGAGTATATATATATAAAATTTATTTAGAAATTATTTAGAAAAGTATTATTGTAAAGTGTTTGATCAGTAGTGTAATGCAGATTGCATACACGAAGAAGTCATTGGATAATTTTAAATTTATATTGCATCAATGATTAATAAACTATCTAATGCAATGAAAATACTATTAAACGCTGTTGTAAAAACCACCTCATAGTATAGTAGAGAATTTATAGCATGACCGGTGACTTCGAGATGCGCCGTAGGCAAAGACGGAACTAAAGTGGTGGGGGGTGGAGCGGCTCAGTCTGTTCCCGTATTTAGCCTTGTGAACTTCGGTCTCCAGTCTTCTATACGTGCCGCCCAAAAAACATTCGCTTGTGCCAATTCATGAGTTGTAATACAATTTGTGAATTAATTGCGTTGTTCTCATTACGTTTTAAGTAAAGAGTTTGAGATGGATCATAATGTAAAAATTAAAATTGGAGGTAGAAAGGTTATACATGGCCAAGCAAGAGAAGTGCTTCCCATTTTATGAAACGGGAAGCAGAAACCAACACACTTATAAATTTGAAGAAAGTTCAACAGCGTGTCGTAGAGGCAACTGGAATTTCTGAAAGTACGCTGAGACGAATTTTGAAGGAGGAAAAAAAATAAGTCCAATTGGCAATTCTTTTAGTACGCCCAACAAAGTAAGAAAACGCAAACATACTAAAAGTAATCTGGAGAATTTTGATTTGGGTGTAGTTCGAAGAACAATAAATAATTTTCATCGACAACGGGGTTTTGTTATGTTAACTATTGCGTGTGGATCGTTGGCGTTATTGTTATTTTAAGTATACATCATTAAATTAACTTGATACAAGTTGGTAGATAAAACTGAGTTTTTTCTTATTCTACTGTGTATATTGACAAATTAGTTTAACCATTTTTATATTAATTTTTAATTTAGCAGCTAGGCTATGTCAGTTGAAAATTTTGTAATGTATGATTGTATCTACTATCGTAAATCCTGAAGCTTACACGGTTAGTATATGATAAATTGAATTTTAATGGCTAACAAAGCGTAAACAATTACAATTCTGAACTGTTGTCGTCGTTGGAGATCAAGAATAATATAAATTCCTACCCTTTCCCAATTTATGAGAACCCTTTCTTACCACCAGGTATCTCTACTGCGAACTCATTAAGAAGGGTGAGCTATGAACACAATTCAGAGCAGAACATAGTCATTGTTAAGATCACGTACATCCGGTCCCAATATTTCCAAGATTTCCTGTATTGAATTCCCCATCATAAAAGTCCGTCGCCGTAACTTCAAAAGAGTCTAGAAATGTTCAAATATTCTCAAGGTCTCCTATACTAAATTGCTCATCATAAAAGACCACCGTGGTAAGAACATAAGGGTCTAGAAATGTTGGAAAACACTACTCGGCTCCCGCCACCACTATGAGCCGGGAGCCGAAAACTCTCAGTAGGGTTAGTAGCACCGTATTCACTCCTCTACTTTAGATTGTGCCCCTACGCGCTCAACTCCTCCACTCCTCACGCGCATCCCACCGGTCATGCTATAACTTCCCTAGAGTACAAAGCCGTGAATGTTTGCACATAAGGTAATCGAATTTAGTAAGATCGAATTTAAATCAAAAGAAATGAAAGAAGACGTTTTGTGATCGTAATTGGCTTTCGTTGATACATTTTCTTGGTCGAGCACAAGGTAAACTCCACAATGTTCATCCATATAAATTAATTTTACTGAATAACTTATCAATACCTAGCAAAAACCACGAGAGATAGAGGCAGGAAATATCGTACGAATACACAGCTTCTTAATGCGCCCAAGAGGCTAACGAAGGAATGACTATAAATTATCTCAGGAGTTTCGGAGTGTTTAGAATGTGATATAAAAAGAATATGTGGATATAGTGTACTGTTTTTCTACAGAAAATTGAGTGCGAAGCCGCGGGAAACTGCTAGTATATATATATATATATATATATGTGTGTGTGTGTGTGTGTGTATAAAATTAGAAAATCTAATAGTAAACAGCAATCATATTTTAGAATTTAAGCTGCTATTTTGTAAGTAATTCAAACTCTACAAAGAGAGTTTGTTTTTCAATGTAAAACATTTTGACTTATTTACTTAATTTATATTATGTTTTGGTTAAAATAAATAGTTTTTTGTTAACCTATTTTACTATATAAATTGTATACTAACCACAAATACTTATACATGTGGTGTTATTCAGGAATAAGTATCTTTTTATATCAGTTAAATAAGAAAATAAATCATTAGTTAATATGACTTCTTGTACTATGACAAACATGTTCTTTAAAAGGCTTTTGTTAATTGGGAGGCAATACCATGTTACATATTTTTGTGTGGATAAGAAGTAACTACGTAATTACACATTTATTTGATTTAGTATTGTTTTAGTTTCTTTAACAGATTATGAAAAGTGGTCTAAAACTTACTTACTTAGCCTGTTTACTGTTGGTCTCTGTAATAAAACATAGGCTAAAAATAAAATGACCATTACAAAATTTCTCATAATGTTGGAACAAGAATTTATAGCAGCAAGTTTTTGAGAACATAATCGCTAGTTCCTCCCCACACGCAATGTTAACTATTCGCTCGACATACTGTTCTCCACTGGTCGCTCAGCCCATTAATAATGTCAACAATAGTCCGGCGGCCCAACATTCATGGAAGGTCCTGGATTGTTGGCCCTTTCACGACACAATAGGGCTGCTGAGTTAATGGGCAATTATTACTGGTTTAATTGGATCATTTCAAATGTAGATTGTATAGCTGGAATAGATTACATACCAATTAGCTATACTTATATCAAAGATATCTAAAACTACTACAGCATGATAAATCTATGCGGTTTATGAAATCCGATTCGTTGTTCACGTATGCTCAGTATTTTTCTGACCTTAGCTGTAATTTGGAGCAAATCTTGTGTTAAATGTCAATTATTACAATGCCAAAATTACCAATTATCAAGTTATTTTTTTATCCAACGTAAACATAGATTTTAAAAATGGATATTTAGTTTTGCTGTAAAAGGTAAACATATTTGTTTACCTCATAATTTTAGCAGAGAGATTTTAGTCGATTAAAATGGTTTTGAATTTATTTTTGCTTACAACCTGTTTATATTGGGCTTATTCAATAAGATATTGACTATTATTACCATGCAGTGATTTACCCATAAGTAACAAGTCAATGAAATTAGTTAATAAAAATTGATTTTTATTTAGACAAGAAATTTCAATTGAAACTACCAAATATTTACTGGTAAATTCACATTCATATTTACAGGAAACACAGTTCTTAACATGAAACTCATGCCAAACGAACAATAGATTGCTTCCTACAATCTCAATACGCAACGTTTTCCTGTGACCTCTTAACAAAATTAATTTTCCTTACTATTCCGAATATAAGCTCCTTACAATTTTAACTCTCAACTAATAAAATTAATTAATTTGGATCTTAAAAACTAAGCTACATAAAATAAGACAAATCAATGTTTTAGCTTAAGTGAGTTTGGAATTGTTTTCTGGAAAACTAAAGTTCATTTAAAAAACTTTAAAATAAATTACAAATCATTGAATTGTTTTACATTCAATTTCTGATCAAATACAAACATTGCAAAGGTTATTTGCATTAAAATTTTAAAGTAATTAAAAACATGACCTAAATGCCAGTAGTAAAAATTATATTCTACGTCTGGTTTTAATTAGATTTACTTTGTATATAAATATGATATAAAAACTCACATTAAATCGCAAAAGAAAATAATTAATATTGACAATTTACACACGCTTTATGCAAAACAGCGTTTAGTTATTTTAACGCAAGTATTTTTTAAATATACATTTTTCTTAAAAAAAACTTGCGAAATGTTGGAAAGTGAGTCAGAGGTTTACACATAAGATCCAGAGATTACCCTAGAACAAAATTTCAAAATTCAGCTCACTATCAGTAGTTATGTATGATTGTTAGTTTGAATTATATTAATGAATGTTTTTGTGACTGAATCTATGAATCTGTAAAAGTACAAAAAATATAATTATTTACCGAGCGCCTAGCGATGGAATGCTGTTAATATGTGTTTAATCCTGCTGTTAAGGGCCTCGTTCTTTCTTTAGTTTTATGGTAAGAACTATGTAAGTATGTCATTATTGCTCACATAGTTTTTACCTTTTGGCCTTTCATTAAATGTATACGAATGATGGATGTGGTTTTACCATAAATTCTCATTAGTAGACCACTCTAAATACTGATATATGGCTCCATTTCTAATTCTTTTTCAATTTTTAAAGCTATTAATAAATATTTCTCATTTTTAGAACTTGTAAAGTTGATGAAACTTTATGTTGCATTCATAAATGTATTTTGATTTCTCCGATTTAGTATGAACTTTACGCAAGTAATTTTACATTGTTAATACCACTTGGTGACCACATTTCAAGAAGTTTCCAGTAAACTGTGCAGTGGGTTGTAACTTTTCTCCTATTTATCTCTTTTTTCTACTATAAATTAAACTACCAAAAAATAAGCGTACATTAACTTTTAAACTAATATAAATCCAACCTTTGAATGACTGTTATTTAGTTAGGGTGGTCCGTATAATTTCCTTAGAGAACTGTTGTATCCTATCAAGACCTATGCAACGGCATATATTTACCATTCAGTTCATTCAGTTATTCCTTGTAACACTCTCATTTACATGGGAGAACACCAAGGGAACTGGTATTTATCATAAAGCAGATAAGAAAGGTAAAAGTACAATGAATTCACACGTTAAGTTCAGAGTCACTCAACAGAGATCTTTTGTGGCGCTTTTGATATATTCTTAGCTACTACTTTTAGGCATGAGAAATAAGAAAATATAAGACAAAATAAAATATATGAAAATATATATAATATATCCAAATTACCAATATTAAATACACATTAAGAATGAATTACTGTGCATTTTGTATAGTAACTTATATAGTTTGCTTACTTGTTGGTAAATAATACATTTACAGCTTGTTAGTATCAGATTGCAGCTGCTGCTGGTTATGGGAGTAATGTTGTTTCTTCATGTAACCTTACATTTCACAAAGCGTTTACTAGAATAATTGTATATTTTGATTTTATGTTAGTTTTTTATTAATAGTTTTTTTTATTGAAGTATATTATTCAAAAATCTTATATACTTAGATAAAACATTTTCAAAAGGAAAAGGTGTAGCTCCTTTGAGGCCCACAACTATTTATTTATTTATTCGCCAACGGACAATCAATTTATACAAAACAATTCAAAATCAATTCAATGCGGAAGTCAGCATCTACAAGTAAAGACTTATTCCATACCTAAACTAAAGAGCAAAAATCATAGTATGTAGTTGATAATTTGTTAGCAATAACATTGACAGTTAATTCTGTTTTCAATATGTTTGCCTATTTAATAAGAATAAAGGGCATGCCACAATCGATTACCAATTTTAATTTTAAGGGAATAATGACAATTCATTTATCAGAAAAGGAACAATAAACACCGAAAACCTGTAACTAATAATTAATAACTGTCAACATGCAAAAATAACGAAAGAATTACGAAAAAGGAGAGTAAAACAGTACAAAAACGCACAACAAAGTTGGGAAAAAATAAGGTTGACATGATGAAAACTACTCCTCACTGTAAATAAAGTCAGTGCTTTAAAATGTCAAGATAATTGATTAAAGATACCTACTAAATGGACAATTTCCCCTTTAAGTAACATTGAACTTAAAAAGTGCATCCACCCATTAAATAATAGACTGTGGTGGTTATTGATCCCTTCTCTTATCAGATTCATACTAAATAAAATAACTTGATACTATTGTAATGTACACCACAGTTATAGACCAAAAAATATTTGAATGATTTATAAACACGTGAACTGCATTATACAACCTCACTTGTAATCTTACATGCCTGTTATTAAAATTGCGTTTCACTAACACTGACCTGTTGCATTCAAACATTCATTAAAGTGTATTCATTGTAGCATTTTATCTTGGCTTCGATATTAGGTGCTGTAAAGGAAAGTTGTGGCGTTGTGAACTCCATTTGAAAAGAAACTTTCCGATATTTAGGTTTATAAGTTGAAATTTAAATTTTTTTGTATTGTGATCGTTTGATACTGTCACTGAGTCATTGATTAACATGATAGCATTAAGGGATATAACCTAACCCAGCTAGGAATTTGATAGCATTGATTTGAAAAAAGTAATGTACCAAATCAAAAATAGTTATAATAAAAAAACGTGATTACACTAAATAAATCTAAGGTAGGAAGAGGAAGATTTAAAGTAACCATGAACACGGTAATAAAAGAATGCACAACAGCACAGTTTCATACTATAAAGAAACAGATGAACAGGATAACAGAGATGTGCAGTATCTATGTTCCTACTTTTGGGGGCTTAAAGTAAGATTCCAGCTATCGAGTAATATATTGTTTTACGAAAGACACATGACTTACGCAGTAGATTACGTTCTCCTGCGAATTTATACGATGTTTCCTGGAGCATTAAGTTATGTTATGAAACTAATCCTGTCCTGGGTGTTACATGCCCTAATATGTTGAATAAATAATAATTCTCTTATCCCTGCTTTCATGAACTGATTTGATTATGTTACACTATTTAAAAAAAAGTTTTTACATTCAAAATGTTTGTATCTTAGCTGCAATAACTTAAAAACCATTATAATTTAAGTGTATCTTCTGAAATGTTTTATATAGGTTACCAATGCAACTAATATAAAGTTTTATAATTTTTTGTTCTTATTATTAGGCGAAGTTTTAACGGGCTTAGACATTGGCAATTAAAACCACGGTGTGGTGTTTTTGTTATAAGCTATTATAGTTTCTGTAGTTCTTATAATACTCAGAAACCGCAATATTTTATAAATCAATTCATTAATGTTTTTATGAAAAACTTTGATTTTGGAACACAATTGCATCATTTTGGAGATGTAAGAAACACTCTCACAATTTCAATTTTTGAATGATAGACGGTTTATTACAAAGTTCCAACGAGTTCCGAGGACATTTTAATATTATAGTGTGTAGCCACTACATCTTTCTAAAATACCTAGTATCAAGTAAATAAATTCGACTTGCTCCTAAAATGTTATAACGTGGGCCTAATCCACGCAATATTATATACTTGCTCAAAAGAAAAAATATTGAACATTAGGCAGATATGTTAAAATTATGAAATGAAAATGGCCTATTTATTATATAAATATGAATTATAAGATGATAAAGACACATTTTACAGTGATGAAGAAGATAATAATAGCACAATAAATATTGAAAAAGACAGTATGAATTGAGATCGTTCCTTCAATCTAACTCCACCTGACCTATTTTCTGCAACTTGAATTGCAGCTCTCTACCATAATATAAATTCTATTGCTGTTATTTGTAAGCAGTAATGTCAGGTCTGTAAACCTACAATTGGTCCAGTTCAATTCAATTAAACTTATTTAACAAAAATACATTTGGCCGTATTACAATGTTTGCAGACTTACTTGCAGTAGTTATAAAATGTTCAATTTGTAGAGCTCTGTTGTAAATGAAAAGTATTTTTAGCAGTTTAATATTTTATATTATTTTGATTTGAAAACACGAGGGATTGAATATTGGTGAAAATGGTCACACCTATGATTTACTAACAACGTTATACGATTGACTAAGCGAACGAAAGCCTCTTTCAAGGGATAGCACAACAATTTAGAATTGTAGAAAAATATTTCCATGGTTCTTCAAGAACCACTTAAGCACCAGGGCTTGAAATCAGTGTTTTTCAGAAGATGACTCTTGCTTTTTAACACTCTTCCTTCTTAGAAAGTTGTTCTTTAATTGAACACAAAACAGTGCCCAATCTGTTTCGAATAAGAACATGTTTAGTTAACAAAATCTAGCATTAACTGTATACATGGTGAGAATTATACTTCTGAGCTTATTTTCGATTCTATCCAATACGCATATTTCGCTAAATGGACGAAACCAAAATTCAAGACGTATATGAAAGTAAAACAGATGTAGTTTGGGTTCGTTTAGGCGTTTCAATCTATTGTAATAGCTGCCGGAGATTTTTCATCTATCGAACTTTCGTAAGTGGGATAATCAAAACACGCGCTTAGTTAATTAACAGGTTCACAAGTAATCCTAGAGGTATTTGTTGTCAATCTTCCATTGAAGAGACGAAGTTTAAAGAGTTCATAAAGTGAACCGTATCACCAAAGAGTAATTTGTACTCCAGCACTTACATAACTTCTCTCCCATGGAGGTTGTTGTTAATGATAACTCTACTAATCCTCTGTGGATCTTTGCTGAATAAGCTTATGCGAGCCAAAACAAGGAACAGGGCTATGTATTTTCGAACCTATCACTCTAGAGAGTACTCACGGAAGGGAATAAATGCAGATGATTTCCATTCCATTATATCTTTTTCAGATCTGTTAATAACGCAATTGAGCCTGAATTAAAAATAAATTCTTTAGCTTTGTAATTACGCTATACAGTATCACATTAATGTGTTTTACATTAGTTCAGGTTCTATGGTAATTATTTCTATTAGGGGTTTTTTTAATTACCAGTGTGGCTAGCTTACAGTTACATATAACCATACCTATGCTTATGTTGTATTAAAAGTTTTAAGAAGGTAATATTCTAAAATAAATATAGTTAATTTTATGTATTACTAATATAACAATATAGTTATTTCTGTAATAATGCTTAATTTAACATGTTGTAACTTGTGTTTAATATAAAAAATATTATGTTTAGACTACAGTAGTAAATTTAAGTTGGTTTATCTTGCTACCAATCCTTGTAGATTTCATTATAAAAAGTGTTCATACGAAATATCTGCAGTAAAAATCAAACAGCAGTATTCCGATTATCCCCAAAACCATCCAAGATTTTAGTAATTCAAATTATTAAAGTGAGTGCCTAAATTGGTGTAAAATTGATTACACATGCCGATAATATTTGAACAAAAGTCATAGTTAAATTGTGTAATATAATATAAAATTTACTAATGTGCTATTAAATTATTTAACTATTACAGTCATGAATGTTCTTTGTAGAATAATTTTTATATGAAAGGCTCATTTTATAAAAACATGTTAATAAGTGTCAGTAAAATAAAGTGAAAAAAAATATTACTTATAATGTTATTAAGCAGTAACATACTTGGCGGGAAAACGTGGTATCTCTAGCAATAACAGCGACAGTAAATATCGTATATGCTTGCTTTTTGGGTGTACTGTGTAGGCTAGGTATTTTTTGCCATGTTTGCCATTTTGGTACTTTGGAATAAGGATAGTTTCCAAGATCTGGGAAAGATCTGGGAGCGACTGTGGTAGGAATTGGAATTTTATAAACTATTTGGATGACAAAATTACTTCGTCATAGTTAAGGCAGTGATTGATTAACAAAAAGAGCAAACCTTGTTTTCACACCCCATTTCACCCTTATTCAAAATGCTTCGAGTCATTGCACCACCACATTTGGATGGTATAACTCTGTCGGCATAGCTGGAGCAGCTACTGATGGAAACTAAGAACAATCTTTAACTTCATTCCACTTAGATTTATAAGGTCTTGAAGCTGTGTAAAACCTATTTTCAGTCCATGAAATGTCTCCAGGCATTGTTGAAAAAGTAATACTTACTTCATAGTCTTTGGGAGCACTCCTCATCTTAGCTCCCCACTCCATCACAAGGCACTAGATCAAGAGCCTCGGGACCTCCAACAGTGATTGAGTCATTGGAATCCTTAAATATAATGGAAAATGTTATGTTTCCAAGGATCTTTTAGATAAAATACAAATTGGTAATAATCTCTAGGTCTATCACTTATCGCGACTGTTTGTACCATGCATATAAGCTTATGAATCCAGTATTATTATAACTTACATGAAGGACATTACTTGTAATTTTTTGTTATCACAACACAATAAACACACAACATTTAGATTATTTAGTAGAATGGTACTTGGCAGTGTGAATGTGATTAAAAACACTTTCTCCCATTTGCACTGTTGATTAATTTCTTTAACAGAAAATGATTTCTAAAATATGCTGTAAAGTCAGGCTGTTCCATAAAACTCACACATCGAAGTGATAAGGAATGTACTAAACTACTTGTACTCGTATGTTTGTGATTGAATGATACAGCTGATTGCACCCTACGCGATGACACAGACACGCGTGTCAATGTTACATTACGCTAAAAGCAAGATTGCTCTGGTCCATTACGATAATCTATTTTGATGTGTATATCCATGTCATGTCACGTTATTTAACTGTACTTTGTCAGGCTTTAGATAGTTAAATAAATATTTTAGCTGTAGTAAACGATTCAATACCCTTAATGTTACTGACTACGCTCAGTACGTGTTAGACTTTTACACATTTTTATTATGGGTTTCTTGGACCTGAAAACTGATAAAGATTCGAATTTCTCTATTTATTTCAATACATCTATGTTACCCATCAAGCTGTGAAGCCAATGGATGTAGTATTGCAGGCAATGCATGTTTTATTATTTCTCTATTTAATTTCAAATTGTTTTTACCGATTTCTTAGTACATTTTAATGTATGAGAAATGTATGTATATAAGATAACCTGTTTTGGAGACAACTGAAGGAGCACTCAGATCTTTTAAAAACTTAGATAGGATAACGATAATCTTTTTGATATTCGTAGAATGTTGACCAAGTACTGCATTTTCATAACCACTTGGATGTTGGTTCTAGCAGAAAAGTTAATCCATAGGTGTAAAAGGAGTACAATTACGTAATTAATTCAAATTCAAATTTGTTTATTTCCCAATATTTTACATTGCATATAGCAAAGCTATCGTAACAGGTGAAGTCGTCATTAACTTAAAACTAAAACTATACTAAATAAAAATAAAAATATTAACCATAAACTTAAAACTAAATAAAAAACATTTATGTCAGTATGTAAAGTAATATAGCATAAACCTTTTAGAAGTTTAAAAAATATTATACTTAATTTTTAATTGCCAATTTAAAAAAATTATACTATAAAAACAACAAAAATACATTGTATCAAATAAAAATACAATAAAACAAATAAATTACAAGTTATTAAAAATAGTTAGGAGACAATCAATATAAAAAAAAATACCTACGTGCCAATGACAATTTGTCATCTACAGTATGATGAAGTCACGGAGCATCTTCCTGAAAGTTCTTATTGATGACTAATTTTTAAGGTGGAGTGGAATTTTATTGAAGAGTTTCTTCCCATATAGTTCGGACTTTTTTCATAAGAAGTTTATGGAAAAGGAAGGATCATATTAGTTTTGCTTCTGGTGTAATAAGAAGTGTGGGAAGAAAGCTTATGGAAAAAATTGAAGGTTTTTTTGTTTTACAAATGCTAGTATTTGGTACATATTTATAGATGCAGGGTAACGGAAGACTATTATATGTTGACAATAGAAGTTTGAATGATGATCTTATGAGAACAGATCTTATGAAAACTATTTTGTAATTTGATGTGAAGAACCCCATTAAATGATCCCATATGAAAGATAAGAATACTGAACAAAAACAAAATTATCTACAACATTTAACAAAGTAAGAATTACAAAGTGGGCTCTATATAAGGTGTTAAAAAGCTGATTAGCATTACCTAGTTATGTTGGTCCCAAAATTGATCCCTGCGAATTTCTGCTTTGAATGAACTGATATTCATGGGAAGGGTCTTGAAATCCAATAATGACTGTACTTGAAAACTTCAATATAAGAATAGAGCCATTTATGTACTTTGCCTTGTGTGCCATAGAATTATAATTTAGATAAGAAAAGAGTGATTTACTCAGTCAAAAAACTTGGATAAATCACAAAATATAACAGCACTTATTAAAATCAGAAGGTATCTTATTAAGAACAGTATACAAGACAGATGGTTTATTTTTTACAAAATCCGAACCAATGATTATAAAGCAGAGATTGGTTTGAAATAAATTTATTAGGACATTTAGAGCAACTTTTTCAAAACTTTAGATAGCGCAGGAAGAATATCTATGGGTCTATGGCTTTGAACGGATTTATGGAAAAAAATCCAATTTTAAAAGACAAATTTATTTAGTGAGTAAGAGCTGGAGCAATACTGGAGCTGCAATATTATTATTATGTTAATAGAAATGGAGGGATACCGTTACAACCAGCTAGTCGAGGTTTCATTTCTGAAATAGTCTTAACAACGTTATTTTAAAAAATTTTGAAATAATCACTCATGGTAATATCAAAATGTACGAAAGGTTTTGAGGAATTTAGCATCACATTTAAATTATTGTCGATGTTTTAAAAGTAATCATAAAATCTAATGAAATTATAAATGAATCTGTAATGTTTAGCCATGAGACTTCCAAAGTAACAGACTGCTTCATTGATTGTTGTTTCACTTGTCTTTTGTCAACTTGCTTTTTTCTGTTTATTTTGCAACTTTCACATTAAGTTGCTTTTATGAATTATTTTGCTCCATTGAAATATTTCTTTAAATTCTTCCTATATTTACAATAACAAATTAAATCAGTCATATTTGACTGTTTTGCCTGTTGGTGTACACAAATGATAAATTTAAATAATAATTTTTAAGAAATTAAAATTTTAGAGAATGATCCAAATTTATTTAAGTTATGTTTGCTCCATTGTGACTGGATTGAATATTGACTCCCTTGAATAGTTTTTTAATTGGATGATAATATTATAAATAATGTTTTTTTATTAAACGTTCTTGTTGTAGGAACAGAAAAAAAACAAACAGTTTTTAAAAGAGATGAATTTGGATTTGTAATTTATATTGACCACACATCTGGGAATACTTACTAACTCGTATTGGTTCCAAAATCTGTAGATTCAAATTATATGACTTTATTGTGTTTATACATTTTATGTTTTAATTATTTTCCGTAACAAATTAATAATACATTTTTCGGTATAACATCGAATAAACGAAAATTTAGGATATTTTGTTTTTAAATATTTTATTATTGCATTTAACTTGCCAAAATGCTCAACTATCCAATAACATTTTTGCAGCAATAATTTGTTTTCCTATAAAAAGAGCTCGTCCTTAAATCTAATTGGCGTTTAATTTCATTGCGCGGTCTACAAATTCTTAGTACTATTAACACGAGTGGCAACTCCAGTTTCGCTGCACAACACTCAAACACAGAGAGCACATCAAACTTCGCTATCGTTATCGCTATCGATAGCTCTAAACGGCAGTTAATTTCTCAAGAGAACGCTGAATCCACTGTGTATGCGGTAAGGTCTCGCGTGGCGAGGTTATAACATTTTAGTGTATTTAGTAGGATAGAGTTTAGTAGAGTCAATCAATGTTCTCTAAAAACCAATACATTTGGAGAAGATATGAACTCATTCAATAGTAGATTCGCTATTTCAATTCTATTAATAATTTATTAATTTTCTATTACGTAAAATTTTAAACGCATGTTATGACTACTCTCCCTGGACATAGGAGAATGAGTGAAAAGCTAAACAATCTGTACGCAGGTGTTACACAATACTGAGAAAATAAATATCCGCTTTAGTGAATATCTAATGTGTAAAATTAATACGCGTACACAGTACACTGCTTGTTGATTATATGAGATTTTTTCTATCATTCTCAGTGTAGTATAAATCTAAAATTAGGGCGAACACTGATTATATTCTATGTAAATCAGTGAAATATTATGAAAGTGAACGAAAAAATAAACAACGATAAAATTGTTTTGGAAAACATCTTAAAGTGTAGTGAAACGGTTTAAAATTGTTGCCATTGACTATGACTAAACTTTGTGCCTACTTATTATTAAAATAAACTACGAAGCCCGCACGAGTACAGTGAGTAAAAGAAGCATTTCGGGAATAGATTTTAAATAAACTTATTAAAAGCTACGCTGTGAAATCGCATTTCGAATTTCAAATCTATCTATTTCGATATGTAAATATGAGGTACAGTTATTCCCTTCTTATGTACTATCAGAATTTCAAAACCAACTCTTAACGCGTCTTTACGAAACGTGGTATGGACGTTCTATTAGTGAATAGAAAGGTCACGTCAAAACTTTTTATACACCATTAATATGACTTATCCAGGATACGGTGCCGAAGCCGGAACTTGCCAAAGGACTGGAGATCCACAAAGCAGAAATGTTTCAGAGACAGGACATATTGTGGTTGGATGGATTTTGATAAAAATTTGGAATGGGCGTTCCATTACGTGTTAAAAGTTGACTCTGGATAGGTTCTCCGTACATTTTTCAGGCAAATGGGTGGAGCCCTAGGATTAAAACCATTTTATAAACAATTATGCTAGATACCAAAGGGTTAGTTGGATTCAGCCAGAATATTTTATAGGAAAACAAAAAAACCAAGAATGCCAGAGGCCGGAACGTAATAGAGTATGAGAGCTTCTGGTCCCGGAAGCTGCCAGAAGCCGGTATGAGGTTGACTCTTACAAGAGACCAGGACTTAGACGCCATAACCTGCCTGGAATGTGGTACCAAGATAGAAATGGCCAAAGAAAAGGAGGTCTTAGAGGCTGAAAGCTGCCAGAGAATGGTAGGTCAGGAATGCTGCTGAAAACCAGGGACTGCCAGAAGTGGGATGCTGCTAGAGGCCGAGGACTACCAGTTGCCAAAACTTACAAGAGGCTAAGAAAGAAAGAAACAAACACTTCTTTATTGAGGCGAAATTGGGACCATATGGTCCTTTCTTACATTTAACCTCTTAAAAAAGTAATCTTAATAATGCAAATTAGGGCTAATTAACTCTATTAACTAATTAGCTAGGGGCTTCCAAAAGCAGGGATCTACTAGAGGATGAGGTTCAAGTGGCTGAGAGCTCTCCAAGGAAACTAACAGGTAACAAGTGATTTCAAAGGCCGGGCTGCCAGAGGCTGGGAGCTATCGATGGCTGGTACTTACCAAAGAGTTACCAGAGACCACAAAAAAGAGGTTGAGAGCTATAAGGTACTTCCTGGAGCTTCTTATTGCCAATTGCAACCAGAAACCGTGTTCCAGAGACCATAAGGTACAACTGGCCGGGAGCTCTCTTAGTTTGAATGGCAGCTTCCCACAGAGGTCGTGGGAACTTGGTGTCTGAAATTCCCACAGTTCAAATGCTCCAAGAGCCTGGTACCTGCAAATATTAGTCTGAAACTCCTAGAGGCTGAAAGATTTTGGAATTTGAGAAGTTCCAAAACCAGGAAACTGACAGTGTCAGGAAGCCCTCAGACGAATGGAGCTCAAAGCCTGTTTAGAGTTAGTTCAATGTATAATATTGTGGCTTTTATGGCAACACAATGTTTCAATGTACTAGCTATGCAGTCATACTGCATAGAAAATATGCCTAAATCCTGTATGCAATGCACCGAAAAGTCTTTATTTTAATTTTTGTTTCTCTAGCAATCCTTATTATTCAGTTCTATACTTTTATGAACATGGAGAGTTAAGGATGAATGAATAAGTATATACAATTTGTAACGATAGCCTTTCAAAACCTTTAAACACCATGACTTCAAAAAACGTCTAGCCATTTTTGAGATCAACAGCAAACGTTTTTTGTCCGATTTAAACTTCTTCTGCTACTTGAACAACAACATGTTTATCATTATAATTTGATCTAAACTAGGTATACATAAGCATGTTTTGCATTATGAATCGCCAAAACTCTACTCCGCACGAATTTTATGACTTTTTTTAATTAATTTAACTTCCATCTTTTTTATCTTTTACAATATTTCTGGGGAATGAAACAAATGTGAATTTAAACTTGCTATTATATTCTGTAAACTGAGATTATGAAGGTTGCATAATAGTATCATTTAAAAATTACATATAATATATATCAAAATTACTATTGCTGACACTCACTTTCGGAATTATAATGTTTGTAGAGTAAACAAACACTTCATTGTTGATGTGACGAGGTGCACACAAGAGCCGTGCATTGCTTGCATAAACAACTTGTTGTTTACTTAATTCATTAGCATCAAAGTTTGATGTGATCTCCATCATTGTTTGATGGACTAGTAGTTGAATGGAATTGAGATTGACACAGCATGACCATTGATAGATTAGTTATTTAAATAATTGCTTAGGGTATTCAACGGATTTCGGTGTCTACATTTATAGTTTTTTGCCATCTATTATAATAAATGCATTACATATTAGTATGTGCAAATTATGTATCATCCTATTAATAGTCCAGTTCTTTTTCCTTTATACCTATTTCAAAAACGTACAAAATTGTGTTAAAAAATACTAGTAATATTGTAATGTTTCCATTAAAACTGACTCTGCATACATTAAAAATGGATTATTACAAACATTGATCAGTTGAATTATCACCGGTATCAATCTGTACATTATAAATAAAAGGATAGGTAATTTAATATGAACCAGCAAATACACAGTTCCTTCCAATTAGCTGATTTGTTCTTCAGTTTATCTCTATTATGATATAAAAACGATGTTTTACCTCGCAGTATTCTTCTGTTCTGTGTCAAATCCAGTTGAAACACTAGGTATTTTGCATGATAAAGGTAAACCAGAAAGGCATTACTTGTTAAAATGACTCCTATTAAATTATCCACCTTGGCTTCTAAAATCCAAAGTTGCCGAAACTATTTTAATCAAATGGCATTATATAATAAAATTTTTTAGTTGTTATCCATGACTTGAGCGAGTTCGTCCCTACATATTTACTATATAAAGAATTATACATGCTCAACCTTTTTCCTTAAGGTTTTTGACACCTGATGAAGAGTCCAATCCTCGAAACGTAGTGTTATATATGTTTCAAATATAACGGTGGTAAATGTTGTCTTTAGACACTATTGTGAAATATATGAATCACAACTAACTTAATCAATTACGATTAAGTCAATGGTGGGTGTGTCTCTGTGTGTTGAGTTTATATCTCGTATTTGAATTGTGTGGTATTGCCCTCACGTTGTCTTTGTTTACCAATATTTGCATATGTAAATATAACAGTGTCCACATTACGTTCGATGCGTTTGTATTACTAATGATTCTATTCATTCCTTCATTTTTGCTGCGTGCTGTTAATTGCTATCTTATGATCTATTTCTGATCCCAGTCTTATTACCCATCACCATCTTGTATATTATTTTAAACATTTAAATTTATAGTTTGTTACTACCTGTTATTATAAATAACATATTAGTTTGTATGAGTTCTGTATTATCCTACTAATAGTCAAGTTTTAGTCCTTCATTTATATTTCAAACTAGTATAAAACTATTATTCAAAAATAATAGGACAGTTTTTACAATATGCTTATAGGACACAAATAGAGAGGAATATAAATTGTAAAATAAATATAAAACTAACTAGCCCTATAACACATAAAGATATGATTCTTTTTATTAATTATTATTGCTATGGCCTATGTATTCACGTCAATTTAAAATTCTCTTTGCAGTCTATAAAGATACCGTTTATTTTTGGATGTTAAATATTTCTTTTACCGTACATCAAACATTGTAACATCAACATAATTCGAATAACGTAGCTATGGTGGTGAGAGTTGAATCAATATGAGTGTTGAGTTTAGTTGCGTTCACGGCCCTCTTAGAGCAGGGTCTGAAATCTAACACTATCACAGACTTAATCAACCCCTGGAATCTGAATTCATGTTAATCTGAATGGATCCAAAATAATCGGCAACGAAGAAACTAAAAATCTCTTCATCGTTTTGAAAGAAACACCCCGAGATAAAATATGATGTAATATAGGTAAGGGGATATTCTCATTGGCTTATCAGGTGCGCCCTAAAATGTTCTAGACACGAACTATAAGCACAGTGGATTAATTCAGTTTTCTACAAAAATGTAGATATAATGAGAAGGATTGATTCAAAATCACCCAAAGGTTTGCTATAAAAAATAAAGAACAAAATATTCCTATAATCCCAAAATTAACTGTCTGCATAATTTTATTGTCTGTCAAAATTAACTGTGTAATGTCTTAGTTGATTACTTATAACTATACCATATTTAATCTTCTTGTTCATATCACATATTGCTAGTTCCAAACAAATGGGTAATTAAACTCTACCGTATATGATACTCTCGTTAGCCACCCTTTAATGTCTTGACTATACGCTCTCACATAATATAAAGGTCACTATACCAGTCTGGGACTGCAGCCATCTGGCAACGCTTGCGTGCATTACACAGTCTGGGGCCAACTCATGTACAAGCTATACATCGTACCCCTGTTAATGTTTGTGTGTGGGAGTGTGTTAAACTTTAATATCTTGACAATAGGATGTCACATAATGTAACGGTCACTATACCAGTCTGGGACTGCAGCCATCTGGCAACGCTTGTGTGCATTACACAGTAGGGGGCCAACTCATGTACAAGCTATACATCGTACCCCTGTTAATGTTTGTGTGTGGGAGTGTGTTAAACTTTAATATCTTGACAATAGGATGTCACATAATGTAACGGTCACTATACCAGTCTGGGACTGCAGCCATCTGGCAACGCTTGTGTGCATTACACAGTCTGGGGCCAACTCATGTACAAGCTATACATCGTACCCCTGTTAATGTTTGTGTGTGGGAGTGTGTTAAACTTTAATATCTTGACAATAGGATTGTCACATAATATAACGGTCACTATACCAGTCTGGGACTGCAGCCATCTGGCAACGCTTGTGTGCATTACACAGTCTGGGGCCAACTCATGTACAAGCTATACATCGTACCCCTGTTAATGTTTGTGTGTGGGAGTGTGTTAAACTTTAATATCTTGACAATAGGATGTCACATAATATAACGGTGACTATAACAGTCTGGGACTGCAGCCATCTGGCAACGCTTGTGTGCATTACACAGTAGGGGGCCAACTCATGTACAAGCTATACATCGTACCCCTGTTAATGTTTGTGTGTGATTGAGTGTGTGCTAAAATTTAAAGTATTTACTGTAAGCTCTCACAGAAAGCAACGGTCACTATACTCAACGACACAAGCTCATATCGCTGTTAAGAAGAGCGTGTTAAAACATGGTCTTCTAATTGTATTGGTCCTACATGATTCATTTACAATATAAAGTAGACTAAGAAATGAATCATTCTAAAGATACTGTTTTCCAAAAGATTCAAACTATCATAAATACATTTTGTAACTGACTGACACACGTGTCAAAGTTACATTACACTAAAAGCTATGCTGTTCCGGTCCATTATGAAACCCTATTGTGATGTCTATTTTCAAGTAACATGTGTCTGCTATTTGTTGAGGTTTAGCGACTTTATTTTTCGACTATAATAACCTTCCAAATACATGTATTTGAATTTGTATTATTATAGTATAGTACTGAAGTGGATAATAATTCCAACTATCCCTTAAATACCATCCTGAAATTATTTTATATAATTGTCAGGTGATAAAATTTATAGAAAACTACTATTATACTTGCCATTATTTCGCTATAATTTTTAAAGCCACGAATAAATTTACGAGATTTTACCAACTTATATCCATACCACGATATTGACATGTATACAATGTATATAGTATGAGATTCGTCTATCTCTCTTTCATCCCTTTGGTTAGCAAAAATAGATAGGAGAATTCACAATGTGGATTCAAAACTCTAGAGTTGTACAAATTACTTGATTTACTAATTTGAATGATTCAATGCATTGTAAATGTGTCTTTACCTATCACATGTTACAGGTCAACCTACGGAGATGTTAAAATTATAATTTAATGTTTGGGAAGAAAACCTGGTGTGCCAATTTTATATGATTTTTAATCAGCATAAGCAACACTAACTTCAAGATTTCTTGATAAGGAAATAGAATAGTTCAAATGATATACATGCGATTCTTCCTCAAATAGAATGCATTTAACAGATTTAAAACAAATCGATTTCTCATTAATAAAATAAGTCCATGGTGTGTTTTGCGTAACTATATAGAATATGTTACCGAGAAGAATTATATTTGCCTTTGAATTTTTCATATGAACAGAAAAGAATTTCAATAGCCTTATAAAAAATTGCAATAGAGAAAATTATTAGTCTTATTTGGATGAAATTGTTTTATTGTCCTACTAAATATGAATTTTAACTAACTAGTATCAATTTTAAATATATAATTAAAATATTTAAGTTGACAAAAGAGATATACTTTCTTTGTTATAAATCCTATGATTATATAGAAAACCAATTGTTCTTAATACTTAAATCCTAAATGGTGACCGTTTTATCCTATTAAAATATATTGGTTAAAGAAGTTAAACTTTTATTTATTTAAATCATTGAAGGTGCAGAGTATTAAACTTCAATTAATACTCATAAAAAATATCAAGATACAATGTTTTCTCTTCATTATAAGATTTATTATGAATATATTAATAATAGTATAAAGTTTTATTATATTTAGAGCTGTGTCTTTACATGCTGGATCCTTGACTCGCGACCGACCGTTCTAACAAATGACGGGAATGTGACAGTGTTACCAACCCGATAGTGTTATCTATACGATGATACTTTACTCTGTACTCAATATATGAGACACACCTGACATACCTGTCATAGGTGTTATTGGCTAACACCTTAGACTATATATTGATTATATATACCTTATTGAATTTACTTTGTAATAGTTATGAAAACACACTCAAATTTAAAGTTTTTCACTTTATTAGTAATAACTAAACTTTAATAATAATAATAATAAGCTTTAGTAATAACTAAGTTATTAAGTGATGAACAAATGTCCACAGAATGAAATTCTTCCTTTAAACACTACTGTACACTGCTATAACGACTTGGATTGTAGATATTAATATTCCAGAGTATTAATATTTAAATTATCAATGAGAAATCCAAGACGATATACAATATTTTTTGATTAGTAAGCTCCTAGTGAATATTCAGTACAATTTATTACTAAATTGGTTAACTATTAAATATTATCTGGTTTGTCTAAAATAAAAATCACATTTCTAAATAAAAACAATGGATTTATTTTAAAGTGGCAAATTAATAAGTTCAAAGTTTCAGAATTTTCATCACTCTATTTTACACAAAGAATTGACAAACCGTTTAGTAAATTTAAAAGTTCCTTTGGCAAGAAATAAAAATATTAATCAAATATATCAAACTAAAAATCAGTGCTCTCTTCTAAAATAAAATAATAAGGTTTTTAAATAAAAATCAAATACTACTTGGAAATAACTCAAATAAAAATGTTCACTTCTAAGTACACTCACAATTCAAAAAATAAAAATTTAAACTTCTCTTTACACTAGTTGAACCTTAACTTTCAAGTCTCTGCAATTCAGATTACAACTCCCTCAAACAATTATTAATGTTCAATTAATTTCCAATTAATAATTCACAATAAAATAGTTTCAGTTAAATATTAATAAATTACTAAATTTCCAACTTTCAATTAAAGTTATTAATAAAGTTCAATTTTAATTCAATTTTCTTGCAAGCATGAACCAAATGTAACTTGTATGATTCTATTATGCTCTATTGTTCATCGAAAATTAATTATTCAGATTGCTCTGTAGTTTCTATGAATTAAATTTTTTCCTATAAAAAAGAAAACAAAATTAATTTAATATCAGATCTGGAAGACTATTTTAATAAAACTTACAATAAATCTGGTGATTACCTCAAAATCCCTCGCGGAAAAAAATTTAGAAACACGGCGCACTGTAATTAACATACTCACGAAAATAACCAAAAGAAGGGCGAAAATTATGAGCGGGCGCTTAAATACTTCCCTTTCCAATCAACTTTGCAGGACATCCGCGGTGTTCTCTCATTGGTCCAGCTGTATCAAACAATGACAACAATAGTCACAACAAGACAAGTTCTAATCAACTTAAGGCAGTCAACCTGCCTTCCTAACAATTTAAAACTACTGGTACTAACTTGCCAAAGGATTACATGTTCGTTTTTACCCTGACTTTTCACAATCTAATCTAAAATATTTACATGTCCCAATATTTTGATCCCAAAATTTTCATTTGATTTAAGTTTTAATTAAAAAAAATAAATCAATGTAGCTTTTAAAACGCTACAACTGCCTAAAGAGTACTATATTTTATGTTCTCCGTATTAATCTGTCGTTACAACCAATCAGGATATTTACCTTGTTTATTTAGTTACATTGTGTAAATATGTATTTTGATTGTTTATTGTTTGATTGGTTTATCTTTTTTTATTTTATTTAGGATCACCTTTGTTTACGTTACAAAGGAAGGTATAAGGAATTGTATAATGTGCAAAAATTGCTTATGAATACTGGAGTTAATAATTGGCGCTTTAACAGGGATAAAATGAGGTAATTTGAAGAATGATCACTATGTAAATTTAGTAAATGTTTTAATTTTTTAACTTATGTTTGTTTATTCTATTTTAAACTAATAAAAAGGTATCGGTGTAGTATGAATGAAAATCACTCGACAATCTAGAAACAAGAATAAACATCATGCAATAATCTGAAACAAATAAGATTTAAAAGTACTCGATTATTTGTGAATAAAAGTTAAAACCACCTGAGGATCTTCGAAATGTGGATTTAGATGTTAAATTGTTGTCAATAAAAATTAATATCACCCATAAATATGCTAACATGAATCGAGAACTATCAAAAGTTCTTAGAACATCTCATTTGTTTCTTAGTATACAGAGTAGCCTTTGTATTTCCGTTAACCATAGTAAACCACAAAGTATATTTTTATAAATGTATTGAATATAAATGTAAACTGAACAAAAAAATAATGTATTCGTCACCTTTACATATATTTTACAGTAAGTCAAATTATAAATAATAACCAAAAATTAAAAGAACTAAATGTGGATTCGTAGTAGAATGTCATGTACGAGTAAATCTTTAAAACTTCAGACACTTCCTATAATTACGTGATCGGGACGCAAAACTAATTGTTTAAATATTTTTATTGACGTGACAACGTCTTAAATTAGGTTGCGGCTCGGAGTCACTCATGAAAAAGTGTAACGCCCGGTAACGTTACGATGCCCGCGTAACGTCCGCCGTACGGGATCCGCACGGGATAAAGCAGATAACTGTGGGTCCGCCGCACGGGATAAAGCAGATAACTATGTTTATTCGTGAAAATGTGGAGTGCTTAGATTCGTCATTTACAACAACTACAACAATAAAGGTAAATAATTGTACACTGATATTTCATTATCGTAAACTATGATTGATTGATTAATTGTTAGATTGACACAAAAGTTGAGAAACTGAGTTTATAGGTTATGTCATACTATTGACAAATGTTGATAGTGTTAAGTAAATTATTAGTTTAAATCACTCTGCAATCAATCGTAATTCAGTCGATTGAGAAGAAACAGCGCGATTGAGAAGAAACAGCGCGTACCTGCAGTAGTAAACAATCAACATTTAAAATAACAAATTTATAATTCCAAATTTTAGTAAATGTTTTATTCAACTTTACCATTTACAATAACAAATTTTAATTAATTTCAAATTATGTACAATGTTTTAGTAAACAAAATATATTTCTATAGTTAAAATTTGTGCAATTCTTATTTTCATTCAATTCCTTGTTCCTATTGTGCAATTTAATAATATTCATATCAATAAATATTCTACCGAGAAAAAGACGTTGTCACGTAAAATCTTCGCCCGTAAAACCGACTTTACAGGCAACCATAATTTTTTTTAAAATTAAAACTAACAATGTAATGCCTTATTTCATTACTTATAACAATAATATGTTTTCACTTTTTGTTCTTATCACACATCGTAAATTAGGAACAAATAATAGTTTGACTGTAATATATTCCTCTCGTTTGCCGAAACTTTTAATATCTTGACAATACGCTCTCACATAATGTAAGAACCTTTAAACCAGTCTCGGACTGCAGTCATTTGGCAACGCGTGTGTGCATTACACAGTCTGGGACCAACTCGTGTACAAACTATACATCGTACCACTCTTAATGTTTGTGTTTGTGAGTGTGTTAAACTTTGATGTGCTGGAAATACGCTCTCACATAATGTAAGAACCTTTAAACCAGTCTCGGACTGCAGTCATTTGGCAACGCGTGTGTGCATTACAAAGTAAAATAAAATAAATAAATAACTAAATAATGACTTTATTTTCAAGCGAATTTTCAGTATTTACAAACTGCTTTTCAAATTAACTCAGGTCAATTACATAATAAGCTGAACAGCATAAAATAAAGTATACATAAGTGGCTACCTAATAACTCAAGTTAATTTCTTTTAACTTCCTTTTTAAAACTACTTAAGGGTAGGGTTTTTAACAGCAGGTGGTAGGGCATTGTATTCCTTGGGTCCAAAGTACGAGAATCCCCTCTTGCCCCTCTCCAGATGAACCCTCGGCAGTTGCAGCATGGCGTCCTGCCGAGTATGACGTTCCCTGACCGCCGACCGCAACATCAATCTTTTGTTCAGGTACGCAGGTCTACCAGTGTCAAGAACCTTGTGGACTTATGGTGACAGTTTTGTCTCCTACAAAATCTCCTTAATAGTTAACACACTTGCTTTCCGGCGGTAACTTGTAATATGGTCAAATTTACGAATATTGTAAACAAACCTTACTGCACAGTTTTGGAGCCTATGAGAATTGTAAGTTGTTCCTGACTCAAGCTGTAACCAAACACGGGGAAGTGAATATTTCAATTATAGGGAAAATAAGGGCCTGCACAAGTTGCAACTTTGCAGCCTCGGAAGAATATTCTTCAGCCTGTAAAGCATCCTAAGTTTGCACATAACTCTACGATGTATCAACTCAATCTGGCTATTGAAAGTAAGCTCCGAGTCTATGCTGACTCCAAGAATCTTCAGCCTATCACACCTTAATAAATCAACACTATTGAGCGAAATATTTCCCATATCAGCATTTAGGGTCTGTTTACCAAAGTGCATGACCGAGCACTTTTCAGGGTTCAGCCTGAGACCGTGATCTTCTGACCATTTACTAAACTGCTAACAAATCATTTCTCAGCTGAATACAAGCCTCGTTTGCCTCTGAGGGATGGTAAGATAGCAAGAGTTGACAATCATCTGCATAGGCATGCAATGAACAGAAATTTAACTGGCTGTCCAAACCTGCAACATACAAAATAAACAGAATTGGCCCCAAACAACTCCCCTGGGGAACTCCTACAGCTTTAGGTAACCATTCTGAAAACCGACCATCAACCTTTGTCACTTGAGACCTGCCTCTCAAATACGATGAAAACCGCCTCAGAGACAAATCATACGAACCCGTAAAACTTCAACTTTGCTAGTAAGACATAATGATTTACCGAATCAAAGGCTTGTCTGTAGTCCAGGGCAGCTACGACACTGCACATTTTGTTATTTCTGGCCCTGCAGACTTCATCGACCATATTTAAAAGTGCAGAGCAAGTGCTGAAGCCTCTCCTGAATCCTGACTGTGTTTCGGACACGATTTTCTCATTTTCAATATATGAAATAATTTGTTCTGTCACGACCTTTTCCATCACCTTTGATATAGTTGGGAGTAAAGGAAATAGGTCTAAACTGAGAGGCAGTAGAAGCATTTGGTACCTTGGGGAGCGGAACCACGACGCTTTTCTTCCATGCCGTCGGATAACAACCATCCATCAGTGATTTATTGATAAGGTGAGTAATTACTCCAGAACAATATGGACTTAAGCCTTTCACCATATGGATGGATATACCATCTACTCCGAAAGCTGATGAAGAAATGCTGTTTATTACTTGTCTTATTTTCATACTCACTCACTTGCCTAAATTTAAAATCACTCCTGGTTTCACTGTGTGAGTTATTTTTTATACAAATTAATCATATCTGTACACTGAGGTGTTTCCTGCACCCATTTGAGCAAAGTAAGTGTTCAATACATCTGGAGTTATTTTGCAGGTATTCGTATTATCTTGACTAGTATTCATCGCTCCTTCTCTTCGCATCGCCTTCCAGAAAGCTTTAGGATTTTTTTCAGATCTAAATTTTTTATGAAATAATTTTTTCTTTGCAAGCATTATGGCATTGTTTAAATTATTTCTCAATTTGCAATAAGATTGCATAATGGTGGGGCATTTTGTTTTTACATAATCGTTCCTCAATTTATTTTTCATTACGGTTAGTCTTTTTATGTAATCGTCACGCCATGGTGCTCTATCTTTAGTGACACGCTTTCTAACTAACGGAAACACATATGTCAAAGATATTTATTATAACTTTTTGTCAGTTTATCGGTCATTTCATTAATACACTTTAATTCTTTAATCTCGTCCCAGTTAGTGTTTGATGCAAGATCAATAAAACTCTCCATATCGAAATCTCGAAAGTTTGTATAGGCTATATACTTAGCTTCCCTTTGGCGTTTGTATCGAGAAAATATCACAAAACACAAGCTTATGATTCAGTTATCTTTCTTCCCCTTGCATCAAGCATGATTGAAGTGTCCTATTAAACCTACGTGTTTACGAACGAAGTTTTTTGTCTGCAATAATGTGGTCAATAAGTGTTGATGACGAATCTGTGGTGCTTGTGGGTTCCCTTATCAACTGAGAAAGACTTAAAGAGCCAAACAAATTTTTCAGATATTTCACTTCAGCCTTAACAGGCTCAAGAAGATTAATATTCAAAATCTCCTAGCAAAATGACTGAGTCCACACCTAAGACCATGATCAATAAAAAGTGACTGCAACAAGGAACCCAGACAAGTGTAAGGAGTTTCAGGAGGCTTATATGCTATACAGACACAAAGTTTGTGGTTTCCTATGTCAGTTCTACAACAGATGTACTCCAGCCGACTGTCAATGTTGTCAAGAAAAAATCTGATTTAAAGTCAGACCGGGACTTCACATACATACCGACTCCACCACCGGATTGAAGTTTTGAAGTCTGTGGCATCATTCTGTCGCTTCTTAAGAGATTGTAGCCAGCCACCCTGAAACAATCTGAGGGGGTCATTGGATTAAGCCACGTCTCGGAAACACCCAAAACATCAAAATCGAAATCATCAATGACACTGCAAAGTTCCTCAAATCCTGTATTTAGTGACCGGATATTTACATGTCCTATCCTTGAAAACAAGGCGTCCTGCTGGACTCGTTTCCCGATGGCCGAGCCTGAACACGGTCCACCGAGTCCGTGTCACCGATTTCAGAATAAAAGCTCTGGGCCAGCACTAGATCCAGAGGACACATTATTATTAGCTAAGAGAGTTTCTCCAACACAGATAAACAAGTTTAGAGCTGATGGCGCCGGCTCCCTCACCCCAGAGGCATCCTGAACGAGATTTTGGAAAAATAAAATTCCCCAAATTTCGGACTTCCAATACGATTTAGATGTCTTTCATCACGAGCTAGATGGTGATAGCCAACAAACCGATGATGAGCCACAACAAACTCCACACCAAAATTGCTGCACATGAGGCTAAGCTGATTCATTTAAAGAAGACAAAGCATAGGGATTGATGTCCCCTGCGAGGAAGAATGCCACCGACAACTACCCTAGTGTCAGGAAAACTCCGTCTTGTCACACTCAACAGGTCCGCCATACTGTGCAGGGCAGCGCGCTTACCCCAACCACCATTGTATCCAGGCCTCCGTTGTAACCATTTACAAGATCATTTGTTCCCACATGAAAGAATATACATTTTGGTTTCACCTGTACATAATTAATGATCTTTTTCTTGATGTTAAAAATCTTTGCTCCTGGATTTACATCTACCGTGGCACCATTGTCAGCACATCTCTTACCAGAGAACTTCAGTAAAGAATCTCCAATAAACCAATGCGCCCGCCAAAGACCCTATTGACCTCTCGTACTTTGGAAGGTGTTGCTTTGGACTAGAGCTATTTACATTTTGCTTGTGCTTTTTTACGATTTACGATTTCCATGAATAAACACTTTCTTTGTACATTTTTTATGTAGCTTTTTCCGTTTTAAACCCACCAATTTCCACATGATGTTTTTACAGCTTGTTTATTTTTCTTCTCTGACAAAAGAGGTTTCACTTAAAGCTAAATATCTATTTTCACAATTTATACTATTTTGCTTGTTAGAATTTTCAACAGTAGAACGAGGATTACGTCTACGTCTGGGTTTTACAAGGTGCCAAGGTGCCCCAGGTTTTACAAAGTCTGGGGCTAACTCATGTACAAGCTATACATCGTACCACTCTTAATGTTTGTGTTTGTGAGTGTGTTAAACTTTGATGTGCTGGAAATACGCTCTCACATAATGTAAGAACCTTTAAACCAGTCTCGGACTGCAGTCATTTGGCAACGCGTGTGTGCATTACACAGTCTGGGGCTAACTCGTGTACAAACTATACATCGTACCACTCTTAATGTTTGTGTTTGTAAGTGTGTTAAACTTTGATGTGCTGGAAATACGCTCTCACATAATGTAAGAACCTTTAAACCAGTCTCGGACTGCAGCTATTTGGCAACGCTTGTGTGCATTAACCAGTCTGGGGCTAACTCATGTATAACCCTTCTCAATATTTGTGTGTGTGTGTGTGTGTGTGTGTGTGTGTGTGTTTAACTGTAAGGCTGTAGGCTTCCTAGTAATACTAAGTACAATTCACGTAGAACTTTCTTTTCTATTAGGATTGTAGAAGATATAAGTAAAAAATACAACACTGAAAAGATAAAAAAGAAATTTGATGATCACGTAATGAACGAAACCCCAAGGAAAGGTTGATAATAATTCATACGAAACACTGAAACTGCAACTTTGTATATTATTTATTATTATTATTAATATTTTTTAAAGTGTATTCTATATTTGTATTTTACTATTTATATTTACCCTTAAATTTAATAGTTTATTTAGTTTATAATTTTATACTTTTAAGGATTCGGAAGATGATGTTTTTTTTATTAATATCTTAAAGACTTTTAACAACATAACATACCTTAACTAGCCAACCCGGTAGACGACTCAGAGGCCATTACTGTAGAGTGTTTGTTTATGCTTGGTTCCATGCTTGGCACCTGATTATTCAATTGTTTTGTTTTAAATAAAACACTTTTTATTCTTCTTCTTGTCTTCTAAGAGAAAAAATATTTTATTCCAGTGAGTGATACGTTTTAAGGCGGTTTTAATACCTGATAACATTACACATTATATTTCACTAATACATTTAACAATAACAGTTAACTATATTACGCAATTTAAATCATATTTTTATCACTCAACTTTATGAATCAAATAGTAATGGTAATTTAAACCATTCGATATGCTCAAACGTACTCACATTATGCCACGTGAACGTTTACATCACACTTACCTTCTTTTGAGATCCTAATGGAGCTCGGTAATTCATTGCTTTTAGTGTAATAGATCTTGCTTCACTGTTGTTCCATAATAGTTACAAGCGTTTAGCAGTGAGTGACTCTCAAAACTGTGTAAATACTATACAAGAATACATTAGAAATGTCCACCACTACGTGTATTCGATACCGGTTCTCAGTCTCACGTTTCAGTGTCTAGAATTTATATACGTTTAAAGACCTCTATATGAATCCATTTTAGCATGTTTGTTTGTCATACGGTTTAGTTATAAAAAACAAAATATGGTCATACGGTGTTGTTTATACGTGATGATAGTTTCGATTGGAAAACTTCAACTGACCGAATGCCTATTACATTGTAGAAATTGTTCTTTTAGTAATATTAAAAGTCAGTTACTCAGAAATGTATTCAACGCTTTTACTAAAATACAGACCTCAACATTATGTACCTGGTCAACAAAGCGGCCAGATGACTTGCACTTTGAATTACTAAAAAATGTATCTTTACAATATAAAACTGTAGTGAACTTGGGAAGTTTGCCGGTGGAAAGCTTGATCGAGGATTGTCTCCACAATGTCCTGCTCGTGGACAGACAGGACTGTCGCTGGCTCTTGTCTCCAACTATGCCTCTCTCTGTGCTGCACAACTTTTATGTGGTAATGGTGGAGGATTGGTCCTGGGAGACGATGCAGTGTTCGGAACAGTTCGGGCCTGCTCGGGTAGTCTTCGTGTTGTTACGAGAAGCTCGGGTCTTCTCGCTCAGTTCTCCCTTAGTTCGGCCAAGACAGATTGTTCCATCTGAAACAACAGTAATTTTGGAGAAATTTAAATTGACCAGAACGAAATTAAACGGTACGGAAATTAAAATTGCAACGTTCCACTGTCCACCTTTTGTCATCTTTGTCAATGGAAATGGTACAAGTAAGTATTTTACCATAATTACTATTCCGACTATATGATTCATCATACCTTTTATTATTAATTTTATGTTTTGGATAGATTTATTAATTAAACACTATACAATAAAAGAATCGATATAGTGTTAGTTGACTTATGCAGATAACTTAGCATTATGAAGAAAAGGCTACAAATTATTTTACTGTTTTATATAAACAAGAATGTTGACAAAAGATCTTTGTTGTACTATTCTTTACTTAATTCTTTAATTGTCGAACAATTTGTCATTTTTATCCAGTGTTATACGCACTTTAAAATGTTGTATTCATGTAAAACGAATAAAAGCAAATAAATAGTAAATATTAAGCAAATTGTGAGTGTTTAAAAGCTCTCTTCCTCTCCGTAGTCTACTATATAAGCTAACTATTAAGTATACGGAATTGTTGTATATTTTTGTAGGTTTGGATTCAATCATTGGAAACGAGTGGGAGATAATCAAAGCTCTTTACATTCATTTCAACTTCAGTGTAAAACTAGTACCACTGAAAGGAAACGGGAAGTGGGGACGTGTAAGAAACGGCACTGCTGTAGGCGGCGTAGCCCAAGCATTGGCAGAGCATGATGCAGATATCGGCGTATGTAATCTCTGGAATGTGCGGGCCAGATACAGCGTCTCGGACTTTAGCCCAATGATGAACGAGGTAAGCAGTTTTATTGGTTTATGAATGACCTAAGGGAAGTCTTGTGTTATGAAAAGGTGAGTGTATGTAACCACACTTCACAAGACTTATAAGTAAATACACAATCGTAAGTCTAATCGTTGTTAAATATCATTGAGCAATAAAAACCTTATTTTACAATATAAAAATGCTAAATATGAAAAGTGAATTTTCAAAGTAAACTTGCTAAAATTGCTCATTAAAATATTAAATTAAAATATAAGTTGAATAAAACTGAATTCCTTAAACCATTAAATTACCTTAAGTTGTATGCGAGAAACAAATACGTTAGTTAACGTACGAGCTATTTGTGATACCTAAAATAGTATTTTTTTGATATTTTCACTAAATCCTTAATTTTTATCGGGATATATCTATCATTTTTATTTAACCACAATCTTGAATTCCCTTATATATTATATGTGTATTAAAATTTAAATTGTTTTGTTGTTTGATCCAAAAATATCAAGATAGTTATGCATTATGATGGCCACACGTACTTCTTGCCGTTTTTGTATGTTTTCGGTTGAAAATAACAAAACGTCACCTAAAAAAATAGAGACATATATTTTATAACAATATTTTATTGTTGTCTTACTGTTCAGTTTTTTATGTTATCTTGTTGAGCAAAGCTCAGCGCAACTATTTTATACTCTGGTAGGGTGGGTTGGTACTTCAGCTATGATTGCAGTAGCGAGATAGTTGTGAGAGAACTTGTAGTAATACTTTGCTCGTAATATGCAAAAGTATAAGCAATTATGATCGCTACTATAACATTGCAAGTACTTATATTAAAGAATCACCTGATTCCGTGATAACCATAACAACGTTACATGAAACTAAATCGGACACACTCTAACCTCCCGTCTTATGAGAGCTTCCAGCCTCTGTCAGGTCCCTGATTTTGGAATATCTCAGGCCCTGAGAGCTCTCAGCCTCTAGAACTTAACAACCCTTTGCGAGGAGCGGCATTTGTAGGTCTCCAGGGCCCGGCCTCCAGCAGACGCAGGATTCTGGCATTTGCCGCCGTCTAGCAGGCGTCTATAGTAATTGTACATTGACCTACAAGCTCTGCCTCCTCTGCTCCAAAGCCGGTTATAAAATATTCTTAATATACTTGTCCTATAAAATATTTATATTAATTTTGCATAAATTTCACCCAACCAAAAGGTATTGAGAGTATGTGTGCCTGTTATGGTTTTGATTCTAGAACTCCGCTCCCTGGATTCAAAGGGCGCTGAACAATCATCTTAATTAATGTGTATCATACAGAATATTTGAGCCAATTATGGTTAAACTAAATTAAACCGCAAGAGATCAGTAATAGTACTTTAGATTGGAAGTGGGTTCTCCGCCATCTTAGCTTATCAATTTTGGCTGAAATCTATCCAAATACAAGCAATTATTATTTATAAGGCTTGTTGAATTCCTATAATTCTAAAATGTACATAACTAAATCAACGGCAAACATTTATTTCACAAAACTTACATTCTAATTTTAATTAAAATCTATCCAACCACAATGTGTCTGTGTGGTCGTTAGTGGTTGTAGAGAAAAGTGTTTTGGTCATGGAATTCTACACCCTTGGTTCGATTGGTCCCAACAACAAAGTTAAACTTTCCATTCACTTGCTAGCTAGAATAATGGGATCTGTTTTAAATTGACGGTTTTAATTTCCGAAGGTACTTTCCAGTTCTTGCAAATAGCTCTCCAACACTGAGTGTAACGCTATTCGCGCGAGCTCTTGCACCTATTTAGATTTGAAAACAAAATTAGGGAAACTTACATTGCGATAAGTATGTCATTTTTATCAGAAAACATACAAAAAGTAAGTGCTGTCGGTATAGTGCATAAATTCCATTGAATGCGTATAGTCGGCTGACATTTTATTCAATCCATCTGTTTGACTGTCTACTTTGTATTGTCAAAGGTTTATTTTACTTACGAATGTATAAATTGTCCAACGGATATGTGTTAATAACGTAGCAAACAATTATCACTTTATATGAATGCACTACACTCCAGGTGACATTTACGTATATCGTACCTCGACCTTCTCTGATCCCTCACCAATGGCAGAGTCTGGCCAGCATATTCACTGTGGAGATGTGGTTCTGTATCCTCGCTACCTACACAGTCTCTTCATTCTTCTACTGGCTCTTCGGCAACGTTTTCTCTAAAATAAACAACGTTAGTAAGTATTACAGACATATCTTCCCTTCCTTATTGGTTTTACACATATGGCTCTAAAAGAAAGTTTGGAAAGTTATCTAATAAAGGTTATTAATTTACAATCAAATAGAGAATTTTTCTACAGGTTTACCACCAAAGATTTCCTAGATTTAATTTTGTTTCTTTGTGAGGTTTTTAATTAATTTCGTATTTTGTTTAGTAATATTTATTTTTATTTAGAAGGATTAATTTGGTATAGATCTTCAAAAGAAATCTTTCGTAAGCAGTAGGTGGTATGACCATTGTTCAAAACCAATATTCACAACAATTAAGATATGTTATGGCGAGTGTAAATAAATAAAAAGCATTATAATTGTGTACTTTGATATTTTTAACTAAAACAATAATATACATAATTTTTGATCTCGAGTTTAGATTTATTTATTGTCCAAATCTGAAGTTACATATATTTGCAGGCTCACATGTCGTGGAGTTTCCACAAATTTAGATTTCTTGTTCTTAAATAATTTTATAATTAAAGTTGAAATGACTCTAAGAAAAGTTTTGATACATGAATGTACTTGCACGTTCAATATAGAAAATCTAATGAACAAAATTGTGTTTTTAGAGAATTATAAATTTATGCGATATTTCCTATTTTTATAAGCAAATATATTTTGATAAGATCTTATTTTGTAAAGAGAACTTACTCATTTGTTCTTTGTAAGCCCGTAAGAACATTTAAGCTAAGACTTTTCATGTTAGTAACATCCACGTTCCACTTATCATTAGTTAAAATAGATGACCAGCAAACATGTGAGTTTGCATTAGTGTTAGACGAGATGTTATTCTGTGCTCCCCTGAATACAGATAAAATCAATCTAAATTAGTACAACAGAGTACATCTAAGAAAAATATAGTTGGTTAGATAATAAATACGTATAAGAAAAAAGTTTTAAAATATGTAGAACCTCAAAACTACTACAACTATTAACGTAACCACAGTTATACGATCTCCTCTTAAAACAATATAGTTTTACCCTTGGCTTGCACATAATCGGGGTTTTGCTGTAATTCTCAAATAAGCATTGTATACCTCCCTCTCCTTGTATTCACAGTTTTCGGTTTTTGCTACAGCTAAAATTAGTTTACTATAAACATTTAAAACGCTTTGCCTTATTTTTAGCGTTTATTGTTATTACCTTGTGTCTAAAATAGCTAAATGGGGTGAATATTGTTTATGTGTCAATAAAAGTGATTTAATCCCTTCCAGTTTGTAATTATTTAATAATTTATTGTAATACATAAATTAATTTTGATTTTCTGTATGATTTAATGAGGTTATTTTTTTAAATATAGTGTTAAATTTATTAGGCTATTACATAATAATAGAATTTGATGCCACCAGTTCCAGGAGAGAGTTTGTTTGAGATGTTCAGGATGTTGATGAATCCCTAACATCAGTCATCACCAGTTGTTGACGTTGTGATGTGTGTTTAGGTCCACTATAAAGTATATTGGCGTTGACGGTGTTTAGGATCTTGACGTTATCGTCGTAGGCAGTCAGAAATTCCTACAGCAGTCACCACCAGTTGATGTATGTTGGGCGATATTTGGGGTCTTAATGCTGACGTCGTGGGCAGTCAGAACGTCAACAGCAGTCACTACCAGTCGATGAGGTATTAAAATGTGTTTAGGTCCAATAGAGAGTATGTTGGCGATATTTGGGGTCTTAATGGGGTGAGAATACAGTAATGTAATTCACAAGAGATGAATCCGCCTCGTTCGTGGGCAGCCAGAACGTCAACAGCAGTCACTACCAGTCGATAAGGTAGTAATGTGTGTTTAGATCCAGTAGAGAGTATGTTGACTATGTTTTGAATCTTGACGTTGACATCGTGGGCAGTCAGAACCTCCAACAGCAGTGGCCGCCAGTTGATGACGTAGTTATGTGTGTTTAGGTCCAGTAGAGAGTATGTTGGCGATGTTTGGGATCTTGACGTTGAGGTCGTGGGCAGTCAGAACCTCCAACAGCAGTGGCCGCCAGTTGATGACGTAGTTATGTGTGTTTAGGTCCAGTAGAGAGTATGTTGGCGATGTTTGGGATCTTGACGCTGACGTCGTGGGCAGTCAGAACCTCCAACAGCAGTGGCCGCCAGCTGGTGACGTGGTGGTGTGTGTTTGTGATGATGCTGACAGCCACCTACAGCAGCAGTATCGCGGCTAGACTCACGCTGCCCAAGTACGAGACTCGTATCGACACGGTCCAACAGCTGGTGGAGTTAGATTTCCACTGGTACGACGTAGACTTTCCTGTCAGTGACAAGTGGAGCAGCTATTTCAACCCTGATGTGAATATTACATTTCAAATTTCAGATCATAATGATGGTTACGTTTCTTGCTAACAACACATCAAAAATTACAAAAAAACGTTCTTTAATAGTGACAAACCTTAAGTTATTTATAAACTACCCCTCCTTTTAGTTATCTAATACCTCAGTAAAGACGGTGACATAAATACAAATATCTTTATCAGGCGCAGTATCATTTTATAATTGACTATCGCCAAAGAGGTAACTACTTTGTCGATGCCACCAAAACCTTCCAACGTAAGACAGATTATTTCCAAAAATTAATATAAATTAATATAAGCACTCGCGTTTCATTCACAACCAAAAAATAAAACCAATATAACTAGTTTAGTTGTTCTACACACATTAACATCGTCTAACTGGACTCTGTATATTATGTATATATATTTAATAATAACAAATTTTAATCCAATTTTGATATACATTGGTATGATATGCAAAATTAACACTATGTATTTAAAAATCTTTTACTAAAAGTATATAAGTAACCTAATGATTTAAAACTAATAATAGTTCAAATTGAATCGTAGTTTCGTTTTTTATAGTTTTATTTTCTGTCTATGATGGAAAGTAATAAAATATTTACAAGTAAAAGCAATGATATTATTGTCCTTCTGCACCCTTCCAGTAGCAGAAGATAGGCGCCATGAAGATATGAATAATTACACTGTTAATTACCAGTGAAATAACAGTCACTTACCACTACTGATACTGGTTTGTGTCTACATATATTTCACCATAATACATAAAAGTTACACCAGTAAAATTACCAGATCAAGGTATCATAAAAACTTTGTTTAAACTATAAGGTGGTCAGAATTGTAGCTGTTTTTAGCTGAATTATAACCAATAGTAATTTTCTACCATTGCAACTTTATAACAAAGTATGTTATCCTTATAATATTTTTATACTTTCCACCGTAGTTAGTTAATATATTTTTCATTCAATACTTGACTATGAATTAAAAGAGTTTGTTATAATACTTTAATGAATTGTATTTAACTGTTTGTGTTACCTATTACTATTTAATGCATTCTTGAGTTTAACAGAATTTAGTAAAATTATAGTATTACTAGTTTTAAATGAGACTTTCAAGAAATGATAATTATGTTAAAAGCACCCTTTCTAGACCAAGGATAAAGATTTAGATTAACAATTTCAAGTCCTATTGAATTGGATATTTTGTTTCATAATGAGTGAAATAAACCAAACGTATACTACTAAAGTAACCTCACTAGAACTAATTTTCCATCACAAAAGAAAACTGTAAGTGTTCATATGTTTCAGAACTATTGGAAAAGGCAGTTTAAATTGCAGTTTTCCCCATTGACAGTACCGGAAATGCTACCAGCTCTCAATTCCCGCAAATTCGCTTTCCCCATTCAGCAGTGGGGAAGACTATTCATGAACTTCCACGCTGCAGGATTGGACTACGAGAAAGATTTGGATGACATGCGAGTCATGAAGGAAACAACTGAGGATATTTATGTCAGTCTGGGGTTTTCTAAACGATCTCCATTCTTCCTCTTTTTTCAGGTGGGACTTATTTTGTTGTTAGTTTAGAGCCTTCTAGAAAACTTAAATTGCTTTAAAAATAAATACCAGGTTATGTGTGAAACCTATAGGTAATACTTTATCGGAAAACTATATTAGCTCGAAATTTTGTAAATATCTTAATTCTTGTCTAGTTAATAGTGGAAGAATATGATACCTTACTTAAGCTCCAAAGTCTCTTTCAGCTTAGGAAGTAACAATAAACTCTTGAATACATTGTAGCTGAATAAGTATTTATTTTTTAATATAGTTTTAAATCAAAATTTATTTCAAACACATATTTTACATACATTATATTTGCAAATATAAAATTGCTTTATTGATATTGAAAAACTATAAAAAATATCATGTTTTAAATAGTAAAAATATATAAAGTAAGTGATTTAAAATGAAAATGAAATAAAGTGTGAAATAGTCAGGTATACCCCTAAGCACAAAGGGATAAACTAAATTTTTAGTCAAACTTAATGTTATAATATTTTATTGCACTCTTTGTACTTGATTTCCTCAGGAACCGCTGATGCAGATGTACGAAGCAGGACTGACAATGCATTGGACAAGCGAGATCGTTCGCACAAATGTCGGTGATTACTCCAAACGCTTGCTTGAAGAAACTGATGTTGTTGCACAGACATTGAGGCAGTTGACAATGGATAATCTACACCCTGCATTTTATATTTTAAGTTTTGGATTGCTTAACAGTCTATTGGTGTTCTTGGGAGAAGTGTTTTACTACAGATATAAGAAGAAAAGTGTCTCTCGTAGAAATATCTAGAGCATGTAAACTATATTCAATGCTATATTCAATTTAGACATTATTCTGACAGTTTTTCAGTAATTAAAAGACTTTTTATATTTAAATATTAAATTAAAACTTGTGGTTATTTTAAAATAATAAATATAGAAGAAATTTTATGATATTGGAAAGATACCATAAATTAATAGTTACAAATATCTTAATTTTATTAGAACAAAGTAAAGAATTGTTATTGTAAACGTCAAATGCACTAGACGAATATCCTTGGAATACACAGCCTATACGATATAAAGTGACATTTTTTTAAGGGGGAAGTCTTTTGCGAAGCACTTAGTCATCAAATACAAATTTCACACCCTAGGATAAAGTGGCATTCGCGAGAAATGTAAGAAATGGAAAAAAGTTACTAAGTTAAATCTTAAAGATTACAAAATATATTATCCCAAATTACTACCTACACGAAAATTTCATTGTCACGTTGTAATTAATTAATTATATATACTATACTTAATATTAAAATTCTATAAAGTACATAAACTGTGTATCCTTGTTTCTAAATCTGGCATTGTAGATTGTTTACCTGTAGTAGTAAATCAACAATGGCATTACAAGTTCCATTGGCTTTAAGTTCATAGCGTTTCCTGAGATATATTGTACTGTTCCTCATATAAATAAGATTATTCCTTAAAGCGCTTCACGAGAAAACATCATATTTCAGTCTGTTACGTTATACTAGACAAGGACGGAGTGCGTCACACCAAGTGTCGTGTAATATATTTTTAATTAAAAAATTAGGGAAGCTCCATGCACAATTTTATAGCTCAGTTCATTCTAGATATATCCTGTGAAAAAATTTAAAAAAATACAGAACCCTTTTCCCATAATAAATATGCTTCACTAACGCTCAGACAGCATCCCTTGGAGAGAAACGCAATCACCATCGATATCTCCTATGTAGAAATATGTCTGTAGCTCAAGTCCTTCTTGAAATATACCCTTGAGTGAAATATTTAGGTAATGATCAGGTAAATCCCATTAAGATGAATGCGCTATCATGAAATTCGACCTTACGTATTTAAAATAAAGTTCATTATTATTAACATTTTGGTGAAAATCTGTTTTCCGATGTAAAAGCTTAGTATATATTTCATCCAACAAAATATTGAGAGCAAAAACGACACTAATCAGAAAATAACCGAAATTAACAATCAATATATTATTAAATTCATGAATAATTTAAGAGTGAATGTATGGCAAAACATAATTGTACTAATTTTTAATTTTACTGAAATAGTTTTTACATAGTGCAATAGTTTATAGTGATGTTCCTTTTATAATAAAGGATACCAATCCATTTAATATTCATGCAATGTAAAGAATAACAACCATTTGACATGTAAACTGCTCTATTTTCATTTCACATCACTCACATATGCTTCTTTGAAACCAATGAAGCTTACACTATAAATATGCTTTTAGTGTAATGGAGCTTACTTTGAAAGAGCGTGATCAAAATAATAACCTCTAAGTGAGCAGTGACTGTCCAAAACGGTTTTAAAACATTGAGTGTTCATCTATTTATAAAAACAATGGTACTGACGAATGTTTTATTACGTCTCTTTAAAATTTTAAACTATATATTAAATTTAAATTCTGCACAAACTGTGTCACCTCTTTACTCAAACTATACGAGTATATATCAAACTATAATTCACTCCTATATTAATTAAAATATAGTTTTTGTCTCATCAAAAAGTGGAGTTAATCATTAATATGTAAATTAAACGAAAACTATAAGACGTAAAATTAATTAAAAATAATCACTAATTTGTAACATACAATATGAAAACACTTCATATGATTAAAGGTTATGGTGGCTTACCTTTAGACCGAATATCAAAGTAACTAGGTCAAGTAAAGCTTTCGCCTTAATTATCTTTCTTCCTGTCTTGGCATCAGCAGGGGAACCTTTCAATGTTAATGCCGGCTTATAAGTAAAGATGCTAGTTTATTTTTAGGGTGAACGTATGTCATAAATAGGCATTAACGATTATGATGTTTATTATAATTAATTAAGGATGTTAGATGTTTCATTTAAGTACAGATGCACTGAAATTTTAAACTGTTTGTAGGGATCTAATCCATAATATAGAGAGAAATGTATTGGATATTATTAATGATTAAATATTAACATTTTCGTAAGCTCTACTTTACAAGAATTCTGTTTGTATATAATAAAATATAGAGAAATATTGTAACTTTGCCTGACCAAGTTAAATGGAAATCTTGTACTACCTGATGCTTTTAAATTCCACCATGTAACATGCTTCGCTGATTTTGAGTGCAAAATTTCACTTTTGAGATTTCCTACGAACTAATTAAACTATTGATAAAAAATGGGTATTTCACTGAATAAGGTTAACGAATTAACACAGTTACTTTATCATGGTTAATTACGCTATGTAACTTGAGGTTTTATAGTATTCGTTAATTTTTTTAATAGGCCATACTCAGGTATGTTTCAACTAATGGTGCTTGATTTCAATTTCGAAGGACACATTACTGAGGAACAAAATGTATCCTACACAACGTATAACTATAGTACATCAATTTACCATGTATAACAGACACTCAAATTTAGAAAGGCCCAATAAAAGACCCGATATAATAATATTTGTAACGGATATAAGTTATTGACGTCAGTTATATTTATTTGTGATTATCGTTAAAATACGAGTAGTTTTCGTGAAGTATATTTTTGAAGTGTTTATACGTGAAGTATTTATGTTGTGAATGCATGTTTAAGAATATTTGGCATAAGAAATTTTACAATTCCCATTCGCATGCTTGGATAGCATATACATCAAGTGAAAAAGATTAAAAGTATTGTGATTTACATACAGCCGTAATTACTAGAAAGCTGCACAAGAAGTACAGCAAAGTCCCTGAAGTCATCAAGTTCCGGCTCTTACATTAAGCCGCTTAGTGGTGTTCTTACGTGCTTCATCATCTTGACTTATGACAGTAAAGTATAGACATATATGTTGTATGCTGAAGAGGAACTAGTTAAGAAAATTGAAATTTTGCGTTAAACCTCAGCTGAGCCGGTCACATGTGACACTAGTGGTGTTGTGTACTCCTACCGCGTTAGGTACATTAAAAAAAAATATTGCTACGATTATATATTTTATTTAGGACGACGAAAGATTAAAAAAAACCTTTCCTGCGAGTTTTAAGGGAATGGAAGAAATATAAAACTAAATTCTTATAATATTATAAATGTGAAAATGTCTTTGCTTTCAATCATAAACTAATTAACCGTTTGTCCTGAAATTTTACATGAGCTAGGCTTTGGATCCCTAGTATAAATATAGACGTATTCTTATTTCGAAAATCCTTCCCCCCTGCTTACTACAGCAGTGAAAAATCCCTTCTTTGTCTCTAAAGTTGTGAAGTATTAATTGAAAGAGCCTGTAAAATGTAATCAACTGTTCTTTATAAACATTGTTTTTTGACAGCACATCCAAATGTTTCATTCATTTAAGCACTAATTTCAATTTGTTTATAATTATAGTGAGTTAATTATCTAAAGTGACGATTACTTTTCACGCCGTTTTTAGATTTCAGCAATTAGTTAAGTACTTATCTACCTTAAAAATTGTCCTAAAATATAAGATGGTCAGAATTTGACTCCAAAGACTCTCTTTTGAAACAATTGGTAATAACTGTGCTATATTTCTTTTCACTTGACTGTACTTTGAACTAATGTACCAATTCCAGAAACATATGTTTTGAAATATTAAAAATATTTGTCAGTTTATAAAGAAACAAACACGTAAATGAATTGTACTTTTAAATGTACATATTTAACAAATGTTAAGTATTAGTTGACAAAGTTACTATGTAACTTTTACTATATACAAAAAATGTTATAAAACCCATCATAGTTGTCTTTTGACAGTAGGCTTCTCTGATCTGTGTATGCATATATTTTCATGATCGGTAAACAAAGTAAAATCAAATATGGAACAAATATACTAAGAACGATGTAAATTATAATGACCATAAATATACACTTTTGACATATTTTATTGATCATGGCAACAAAGTAAACTCATATTTGGTGTCAGAAATATAATTTACTCGAACCAGCAATGGTCATACACGTACAACGCGTACTAAATTGCTTGATAAGCGGCGGGTAACTGCTAGCAGTGCAGATATAAAACCTATCTCAGTTGTCTTTTGACAGAAGCAGACTACTCAGAGCAGTGTATGTATGTATGTTTTCTTGATCGGAAAAAGGGCAAAATCAATTATGGGTCAAAAAATACTTGACCGGAGTAATTTACAATGCCGATAAATATATATTTTTCAACATATTTTCTTGATCGTTGCAAAAAGGCAAACTCGATATTAGCGTTGAAAATATAATTCTCTTCGTTATGATATAAAATATTATCGATCGTAAGTGTTTATTTAGGTACAAAACTTACGAAATTGTGTAACTGTGGGTAACTGTTAGTTATATAATAAAAAGGCTAATGCTTCCTAAAAATGGTAGGTATTAAATCTAGAGTTTATTTAATGTATTAAATCGTTTGGTGTATCAAACGATTAAAAAAATAGTCTACCACTCCGGTGATTGGTAACAAGATCGTAATCTGCCGTAAAAACGCTATAAATAAAGTTAAACTGTATAAAGTGACCTTTTTTATGGAATCTGTATGAATGCAAAAGTCTCCCAAATAGTAGGAAAAAGCTAGTTACAACTGATCATAATTATTGACAGTTGTAAGTTGTCAACTCACCTTGAAACTGGTTAACATATTACAGGTTGCTTTCAACATAGTTGCAACTGGAACAAAAATGTATCGTACCAATATATCGCCTAAGGTTTTTGGGAGCATGGTTCACTACTTCATTCCAATGAGATGCGATCAAATTTTTAAAATATTTATGGCTCCAGAGAAAAATTAAAAGTGAAATAGATACCGAATCTTTACTCCTTTTAGAATTTTGTGTCATTTTATTACATATTGAAGCCGTCAAAACTTTGAAAAAGTCACATATCTGTTATTAAAACAAAAAATGTTCTACAAATGGAGTTGCACTCTTGTGTTTCTAAAGTAAACCATGTAAATATTTTAGTTCTCACAAAATCTACCTATTTCTTCCTACTAAGCAGGAAGTACTATTTTAGGTCTGTATACATTATGCAGTCCTTCTTAATTCAAACGTATTTATTTTTCTATTAGCAGAATGCCTCTGTGTAAGTAAAGTGATGAATTTGGCTCAACATTTTATAGTTTTACTAATTTTTATTGATAAAGTTATTAATCGCTGGATTTAAAATCTTAGCTGGAATACCTGTATGATGGCTCAAATAACTCATGTTACTTAAAATACTACGATTCTAACATTATAATAACAAGAAGCATTAAAGTTGCACATCGTCAAAAATATATTTCATAAGGTCAATATTCCTAGCGTTTAGAGAACATATCAAGGACTTAATGATGGTCCAGGCGAGTAGCATTTAAACGAAAATACAATCTCGGACTGTATGCATACAATGATTTATGACTTTTTCATTGAAAAATGTTAAATTATATCTTCTTAAGAAGTAATTTTGTTTGAATAAGTTGGCATAATATTTTCCGTCAGTTTTTGTAAATATTAATGATATTTAGGATAAAAGAAATTAATACGTGGTCTAACGATCATATAGTTAATGCCAAGATTGAAAATTCGTCATAGGATTTGTTCTGTAAGACAATGGACATCCTAGTCTCCTCCATTTACTCTAACTTACGAGCTATATTTTTGGTTACAACGGACCATCTCTGAAAAGACTTTGAACCACTCGGTAAAATCTCTAGATTAATAACTTTGAAAGTAGTACACGACTATCGTAGGCAGTCCCTTTAGCTTTTCTTTAGATTTTTCCAAAATTCCCATTGCATATTTCTGATTACAGTGGATATGAAGCACGTCTGCAACTCAATTCTTGGTACAAATGTTCAATCTACGTATTCAAAGGTACTCGAATCGAGTTGCTTCATTAACGCCGCCAACAGTTCCTGAACGCTCTTCAAGAGCACTTGTTCACTAACAAGAAGCGTTTCTGCATGCAGGTTGAATCAGAAATATACCTGGGGAGCAAGGAACATTGCTTTCGTTCATCAGTAATGCTCTTTGAAGAATTAGTTTTCTTCAAATCTCGATGTCTAATTTTATGATTATATAACAAGACTTCGGAGACTAAATGAACTGTTACGAGAACAAGTTAGAAATTTTAAGAAGACATATACTTATCCTTAAAAGTCCAATATAAAATATATATTATTATTAGAAGTTGAAGACGCTGTTTATATATCTATGAAAAATCTATCGATTAAATAAATTTAATGTTGAACTGTTACCTAGATGGAATTGACAAGAGGTATCCTTATGATTTAGCTAGAAGTTGGATGACTTCAATAAGCCTTTTGTAGCTAGCAAACCCCTTGATTGCAGCCAGTAGCAATCATGCTGCCGTCACCACCTCCCTAGATCAGTGACAAATGTCTAGCAATCAATGAGAGGCGGCGTGTCTGTTCAGGGGTAAATTGCCGGGCCGATAACGGGGGTTGGGAGGGGGCTCTTTATTTGTCCTTTACATCCTTACTGAAGATTATTAGTCTAAATTATATTTTTTGCGGATTAAGAAGAAGTCCTCATGAAATTTTAATGGGCTGATTTGCTAATATTGTTCAACTATCATTCTTTAAGTTAAAATTGTATTGGTGAATGTTTAGAACTATTAAAAATTGTTATAGAAAAATAAAATAGTGATCGACAGGATGGAAAATGGTATCTGTTTTTGAAATTTTTTAAATTCGTATTTTGTTTTGAAACTTCAGGACCTATCACATGTGTTTCAGAATACATACACATAAGTTGCAAAAACTTTGCTGTATCTCAAACGGCTAGCAAAATTCAGATAGGATATAAAACACATAAGAATTTTTCAATCACGAATGGTGAATTAAATGCTGATCAAGTTGAATTTGGTACAAACATTGTTTTCATGATTACCTTGGCTAAGTTAATTGCCCAGCTTGGTGCATCAGAGCCATTTTGTGTTCTATGTTGGAGTCGTCCAAAACTTTGAATAAATTCACAACTCTGTTATTCTGAAAAATAACTTGTTGGAGTTGGACTCCTGTGTTTCTAAAGTAAACCTAACTAACAATTCAATTAGCAACCAATGAGCAACAAATTAACAATTTGTTAGGTATTCAAAATAGAAAATCGAGTAAAGTTGGAGGAGTAGCACCTATATGTCAAGTCCGCTCTAAAGTCTTCACCACTATACTCGTATCGTCTCACTAATAAAATTCCTTTGCCACCACCGATGACGCTATTAATGACTGATTAGTGCAAATATATTGCAGCAGAAACAAGAATAAAAGCAGGTAAATATCGACGTGTATCAACATCTATTTTCTCTGACAACGGAAACACCGAATTCTCGTCTAACACGACAACTTGTTTGAGAAGCATCTAAATAGATGTTCGATAAACATTTTGTATTAAAGTATCGACGAAAAATGTTTGAGAAATACGTTGTTTGACAAGCATCTAAATAGATGTTCGATAAACATTTTGTATTAAGTATCGACGAAAAATGTTTGACAAATACGTTGGTCGCCAATTTTGGCCTAGTGTGGTGGGATGTACTTACGAATAAAATTTATATAGTGTGGACAAAAATATAAGATTTAAGGGGCCATTTTAAGATTATTTACTAAAAGTATTCTTAAATTTCATATGAAGTACCATCGAGATTAAAATATATTAGTTAATAGGCTTTTAGATTACCTAATATAAAGAGAAGTATGGTGACTATAATGGCACAAATGTAATGTAATGGTACATAAATTTTGTCATAAGCTCTTTTTAAGATTTTAAAATTTATGACTATAACTAAAATGGGTAATTTTAGAAAAATAACTAAAGATACATGTCTGGAAGTAAAATCCAGACATGTAATACCAAACTGAAATAGTATAATATATAATTTACTGAGCACTATCGAAACCAATTACTCTAAGGGCCTAGAAACATTTAATCCATGTCTGCTTTCTATATGTATGTCTGTTCTTACGATATCTTGAAAACAAACTGATGTATAGAATATAAATTTTGCATTAATATTCATTTCTGTTCTTAGGCAACATAAAGAATGGATGATGCCATTTCATAGGGTTTCGCTGAGCTTTAGTGAACCTACACTATTTGTCTTGTGAAAACAAAGATGGCAACGAAAATAATCAAAGATTAAATTATTTTATAAGTAAATAATGGTGTAACATTTACATATAATAAATGTTAAATCAATGTCAGGTAACTATATTTATTGACGGTTAAAGTGACAACTTTCAGTCTTTTTATCTAAGATGTCCGACGATTATTTTATTAGCTCTTATTTATGTGCCTGAGGGTAAGTTTTTAGTGTATCATGCTAAGAAGAACATAATCGAGAAAAAGAATGAACAATGACTAGTCACATTTTTTACAAAATATGTACCTATTCATGAGAACACTAAACTTTGCACAAACATTTTTAGGCTCTAGATAAGTACTATGAAAGGGTTTTTGAAAATTCAGCCCTTAAGTATGTTAAATATTAAAAGCTTAAGTTAATGTTGGGTGTATTGCCTACCTCAATGAGACGAAGAGGCGCGCTGTCTCCTTGTGCCTTGTCTCGACGGCTGTTTACCAGTTAGATAATAATAATTATTATTATTATTAGGTTCCCAGATAAAATAAAAAAATGTGTAAAATAAAAAATAATTTAAAATAAGTAAAACATGTTTAAATTTTAATCCCGTGCACATCCACTAAGCTTGTTTCAACCCTCTTGATAATCTCATATTTCGACCTCCACCAATAATAGTGCGGCTATCATCACAATTTCTCTCTTAGGAAAAAGTCATCTAGCGATTTTGGAGAAAATCAAAGTTGTGTGCTTATACAACGCAAATTGGCTCAGGACTCTTATAATCATATAAATGGTTTATTCGTGAGTATCCTTAAGTATTGCTAACATCAGTGCACTGTTTCGTCAGATAAATAATTTAACGAAAAGTGATTAAATTTAAGGAAACATGAAGACTTTATGACACAACATAAACTTGATAATTACAGCTCCTGATTGATTGAACAACTTAATCGTAAGCCACGCAGTAAGCAGTCCTATTCATGCTTAGGCAATATCGCTAAGCCACAAGGGCTGGATTGGGCATTAAAAGTGTCACCACAGCCTGTAATTTTTTCCTAACATCTAAAGATGTAATTTAGTGAGTCTCAATCACATCATGACGTTAGCAACATTGTAACAAAGAAAACTTTAAAAAACGCGATTATAAACCTATTACATTAGTTCCATATTACTTTAAAAGTGCAATATAATTCAATAAATATGTTGAAGCAAATGTTGAAATCTCGACACCACTAAAGTTACGTGGTAGCTCGAAAGCTTGGGATGGAAATGCTTCTTGCCCCAGATATGCGCTCTGAGAAGCACATTTGGCCATCATTCCATTCTTATTTCCTCAAATGTTCTAATAGAATCTAAAATTTAGGCATTACTCAACATTATACAATACAATAGACATTATATCAAACTGTCTATTGTATTACATATTATTTTTTGTACGTTTTGAGATTCTTTTGGTTTTGAGAAGTCTAATAATAGCTTCAAAGTAAAACATAAAAAAAATTATCCATTAGAATAAATTGGCGGAAACAGGAACAGATCAAGTATTTCTAATAGTCTGTCTATATTTTGGGTTCAGATTTAACATCTATAGCTTAATTGAGAACTTAGTACCAAACGGTTCATCAATCATTTACACTAGTACGTAAAGTTTCTATCGCTAGATAATGCTTTGCCATATAAATGAACGATGAGCCAAGTTAAACTCCTTTGATGGGTAACTGTGGAGTAGTCGGCCATTACTGCTGAACGTTTATCATATTTAATCAGCCCACTGATGCATGTGTACCGGGACTGAATGGTACAGAGAGTTAATTTCTGTTTTCTAATGGCTAAAAACTAACTACTAATCGCAAAGTTTCACCTAGATGATTTGATTATTAATTGGTTACTAATCAAACCAATTCAAACCATCTTTTGTAAACATGTTTAGAGTAAGTAAGCGTCTATATAGACATACTAATATTTTTCAATAAAATCAATATTCCCTATCGGTATTAACATTGTAGCGAACATTGATCTTAAATCCTTAATAAAATGCACAAACTTACTGCATTATGCAAAGACTTTTATAGATATAAAAAATAATTAGTATTATTTCATACCTACACACTTTATAAATACTATTGCACTTATAACATTGAAATGACTATTCTGAGACACTCATATGTAGTCAAATTGGCATTACAGAATGTGTGAGCGAAGAATTCAAGAATGTCCTTATTCTATAAGTGTATCCTCTTTTATAAACGATTGTTTTCAACCCCCCAGTGTTGAAATCTCAACACCATTAAAGTTACGTGGTATAAATACCTCGAAAGGTTGGGATGATAATACTTTTTATCCCATATATGCGCTCTGAGAAGCACATATGGCCATCGTTCCATTCTTCTTTACTCAAACGTTCCAACAGAATCTAAGATTAGGCATTACTGAAATAAATGGAACATTACTCGAAGAAAATAAAAATATGTACACCAAATATAACATATCACAAGCTGTTAATACATTCTAATTGGGCTAATCCATCACAGTCCTGAACCTCAGGTACGGTACCGCCTTGGCACGAAAAGTGACGTGTCGGCCAGATGACAGGGCCGTGACTGGAAGGAATGAAAGTTCATCTTCTTGGAACCTTTGAGGTTAAGGCAGTACTCATATTTATTATTTAAAGTATACATAGAAGGCATTTGGTTAATTAACGCAATAACGATTAAATTAATGTTACCGAAAGCCGAAAGTGCTCAGAGAGTCTACAAGCATGTCTGTATCTTTTTTGAGGTTGAACAATTTCGGAATAGGTAAATTGAATAAATTTAAAATAAACTGAACAGTTCCTGCTTAATATACACAACCTCGGAGGGCATAAAATTAATAAAGAGGAATATCTTAAGAATATAATATTAATAAAGAGGAATATCTTAAGAATATAATACTATAAATATATTCTGCCACAAGTGGTTGAGGATGGAATTGAAAGTGCCAAACATACATCACTGACAGAAACCCCATTATCATGATAAAATGTCGCCTTACAAAATCCTTGTAAATTGTAATTGTGTACATAATTCAAGTTGTAAAGCCGATTTTGGAAAGTTTTTATTATATGATGTTTAAGAAATTAAATCACGTTTGTAGATAATTAACTCCACAATCTGATAAACGTTCTATTTCACGTTTCTAGTCCATTACAAATGGCAAACAATGGAATAATTTCAATAAATTAACTTTTAATAGTTCAAAACTCGTAACTTCATAACTTAAGTTTGGATTTGAGAAAACTAATTGGTGATCATAATTAGAGTCTGTACTGAAAAGATTCAAAGGTAGTTTTTTTCACAAGTTTATAATCAACTTTAAGTGATTCAATGAATTTTGTAATAGTCTTAATACTTTAAAATTGTTGTCATATGAGTAAGATGGATAACTACAGGTATATTGTTAGAAATATCCTCGAAATGATGTGATTTATATGCTTATAATGTGCTTGTAATTATTGATATAATCGCAATGCAAGATACTTTGTTTCCAATGAACACTATCGAAGACTGCAAGGGAGATCAAACGGATATTTAATTATAGGTAAACTCATGGAGTATAGCAACTCGCTGAAACGAACGATGGAGTTGCCTGATATAATATGTAAGAGTGCGACGATCTGTGTTAGACATACGTATTCCAGATTTAAAGTTCGCAGTGTATAAAATATGGAAAAAAAATTTGTTTAGGATGACCTAGTCTCAGATGTACAGTGTTAAATATGGTAACAATCTTTTTGTCGTGCACGATCATATGGCACGATGAGAATGTTTGTGTCTTTTGTAAGTTTCGTCGTTTGTTATGTCTTGCTTGAAGAAAATCCCAACTAAGGGTTTCTACTATTCGTATGAAACTTTTACAGCTTACGTGGAACAATATGATTAGCGACGCATTTACCCGGTAATCATGTCATGTGTTTAGACCTTGTGGTTCCAAGGATGGATAAGTGATCTACAGTGGTTATCGGAAAATTCCTCACTATTCACTTTTTTCCTTATTATCATTGTTTTAAAATATTACGATGAAATTTGTAGTAAATGTCTTCTATAGCTGTGTCCCAGAAAGATTTGAAATAATAGTCTCCAGATTCTAACATCCAAGGATGGTTCATACATTAAACTCGATATTTAAATCATAAATCAATCTTTACTGCTTTATACGTTCATTGATAAAATCCATTTTTTGGATTCACACACGTAATTTCTTGAATTGTTTGGGCAACCCTGGGCAGAGTCAATTTCGGACAATTCATGTTAAACCGAAATTGTCAATAACACATATCCGCTAGTGCAGTTGAGTTGAAAACAGTGAACCTGAATCGTTATGAGCAGACAATTAATCAACCCATGCAACCTATGCGAGCATTGATTAATATTACTTCTTTATCACAGTCTGCTAGCATTTTAAATGTATGACGTATATTTCTTTTTGAAAGTATTTCCTTATTATAATTACTTATTTTGGCTCAGGAAACTGACACGATGGTTATAACACTAACCGAGTAAATCTAAGATATAAGATTAACGTAAGTGTTCAAACATTGTTTACTAGTTATGCGAGCACCAGTTACCATAATGGTCCAATCATGGTGCTTTATACTTTTCTTTTTGCGTTGGTGTATTGGGGTGGATTCACAGATCCTCACACGTCAACCTGAGCTTATTGTGTGCCCATTTGATGTTAGAGGGGTAAGCCTATCTTTGTGCCCTTAATTAGGCTAAGAAGCTTTTCCCCGATACTAGCATCTGGTTCGTTCGCCTGGTTGTTTATCACCGAAAAGAGCCCTTCTCCTTGCTCCCAATCTCTCACAGTCCAGTATTATGTGTTTTGCAGTCTCTTCAGACTTATTGCAGAGTCTACACTCCGAGTCCTCATTTCGTAAACCTAGAGTGTTTAGGTGTTTCCTGAAGTGGCCGTGTCCAGTGATCAAGGCAATCACTTGCTTAACCTGATCCCTGTCAATCTCCATCAGCCATCTGGTGAAGCCGGAGCTAGAATCAGCAAAGCAGTCTTTTGCCGAGTGCTTGTCCTTGTCCTGGTCTTCCTGGACCATTTTGTTTATACTTTGGTAAGTAGCTGACTTGCTTATACCACAAACTCGGTTCTGGACCGGTGTATGGCATGCTTGCTCCGCTTTTGGCAAGCCTGTCGGCGCATTCGTTGCCACCTATGCCTGTGTGGCCCGGTACCCAACCAAGACGTACAAAGTTGCGTGGTACAAGCTTGCAGAGAGTGTTGAAGCACTCCCACACAATCTTGGATGAAATGCTGTTGGAGTCAAGAGCTTTAAGAGCTGCCTGACTGTCTGACATTATGGAGATGTTCTTTCCTTGGTACCCTCTGGTGAGGCCTAGGTTGGCCAACAGGCCAGGGTTACCATAGATTTCGGCTTGAAATATGGAGCAGTTCCGTCCCAAACTGCCGCAAAAGGGCAGTTCTAGGAGATTGACCAAAACACTCCATATCCAGTTCTGCCCTTAATAAGCGAGCCATCCGTGTACCAGACAAAGCTCTTTCTTATTGTTGGGATGTTATCTTGCGATTTTCCACTCATCTCTGGAGTAGAAGTCAACAGAGAATGGCTTATTGAATACGAACTATCCGTTCTCATTATGTCTGAGACCATTTCGAGAAAAGCGTTTGGGTTTACAGCTTCGGTGATGGTGCCCGTGGTTTTAGACGTGCCATTCCTCCACAAGTCAGCAATCATCAGCCGATAAGCTGACTTACGCGCTTCAGCTTTTATATAGACATCAAGAGGTAGAAGTCCTAAAGCCACCTCGAGGGTCGCTGAGGGACTGCTCCTAAATGCTCCGGTTGCAAAGATTGTGCCAAGCCTTTGTAAGCTTTCGAGCTTGGCTTTAGCAGTTACCTGATTCACCTTTGTCCACCAGGACTAATGAACCATAAGTGATTTGAGGCCTTACAACTGCTTTGTAAAAGCCATAGTGCTATATGGGGTTTTATGTCCCATGAGATTCCTGCAAGTCTCCTGGACGTCATGAGCGCCCACTTTGCTTTGTGCAGGATATTGTTAAGATGATCATTCCACGTAAGCTTATGGTCTAGAGTCAGTCCTAAATATTAGACTGTCTTTGACCACTCAAGCTGTGTGGATGCGAGTTTCAGCCTGGAAAGAGACTCTAGGTTCTTTTTCCTAGTGAATGGTACAACTACTGTCGTAGAGGGATTTACTTTCAGTCCCTCTCCATGACACCAGTTGTGTACATGTTGAAGGTTGGTATTCATGATATCAACAACAACATTTGTATGTTTTCCCTGTACCATAAGGACTACGTCGTCTGCATATCCTTTGGACATAGATTCCATTGTTAGTAAGGTCCTCAAGTAGACCATCTACTACTAGATTCCACAGTAGGGGTGGACAGGATGCCTCCTTGAGGGCATCCCCTTGTGGGTGCGATCACAAGCGATTTCTTCATTGAGATCGGCCCTGATACGGTCTGGAGCACAGCATGGCCATCGCAGTGAATTTAGCATTGTCAAAAGCTCCTTCAATGTCCTATGAAGGTGCACAATGCCAATTCTTGGCGGACAGGCTATCCTCAATCCTACTGACTAGTTGGTGCAGTGCTGATTCACAGGATTTGCCTTGCTGGTATGCATGTTGGTTACGATGAAGGGGAGTGTCTGAGAGAACTGCATTTCTCAGGTGCCTCTCCACCAGTCTTTCTTAATGTTTTCAGTAGAAACGAAGATAAAACTGATGGGACGAAAAGATTTAGGGATAGAATAGTCCGCTCTCCTTTTTTTTAGGGATAAAGACCAAACCTGTTGAAGACGCCAGACTTGTGGTATTGTACCCATAAGCTAGGCTCGCCCTGAATAGTTCACATTGAAGGGTGAGGAGATTCTCCGGCCCTTGTTGAAGCAGGGCCGGAAAGATTCCATCCCCTCTGCAGATTTGAAAGGGGAAAATTTAGAAATTGCCCATTTGGCTTTAGAGAGAGTGACAATCCTTCTGACAATGGCCCAGCTACCACGATAAGCTCCTTGGCCATGAGCCTGCCTCATGGTTACCAGACGTTCCCAGTGTCGTCATTCTCAAATATGCAATCAGGGAAGTGAGTCTCAAGGAGAAGTTTGAGGCTATCACTAGACCGGAAGTGTATTGACCTCCTTGGGACCTTAAAGATCCCAAGTGACCGGTTGGACCTGAGGCTAGTAAATGTTGCAGTCTAGCTGCCGCGCTTAATTCATTTACCTTCTGTGTAAAACTGCCTCAGGAACTTTGTTTTGTCTTTTTGATTGCTAGGCTGTATTCTGTTAGAGCTCTATGATAGGACTCCCAGATACGGCTCCTTTTGCATTGATTGTGCAGCTTCCTAACATTAGCCCTTTTGCGAGCTAGGTCCGCAGTCCACCACTTACTATTGGTTCGACTCTTCCCCCGTCGCAATGGACAATTGTCGTGGAAGCTATTGATTATAGCATTCTGCAGGTCAGAAGCTATCTGATCTATGTCTGTGAAGCATCGCACCCTTCCGCCTACCGATCCCAACTGTGGACTGAAGGTCAGACTTATATCCCAACCAGTCAGTCCTCCTGGGATTGCGATAGAGGACCCTCTGCAGCCTCATCTTGCAAGTTGAAGCGGATATACCTGTGATCTGATAATGAGGCCTCTTCGCTTACGTGCCAATTATCAACCATTCCAAGAATACCTTGTGTGCAGATTGTTATATCAATAAACTTCCTGTCTAATTCATGTTACGAACGTAGGGCGGTTACCATTATTACATATAAATAGGTCCCTACTTAGAAGAAATTGTAAAAGTGCCTCACCTCTGGGGTTAGTGTTGCCCCATCCAGCAGAGTGAAGGGCGTTGGCGTCACAACCTAGAAGTAGTTGTTGATGTCTGGTTTGTGCTTCTTCCACCAGGAGCTCTCTAGGTCTCTTGATGGAGGGAGTTCCCTGGCATTCATATGGCAAGTATACGGATACGGAGCCTACAATTGTGCTCTGTATTATGCCTCCATTCTTCCAGGTCAGTGTGCCCACAGTGAGATCTCTGGAGCAGAATTCGTTTGAGGGTTAGAAAATCCAAGCCTCTCTTCAACAGGATGCAGGTCCTGACATTCCTTAGAGAGGTACAGTAAATTAACTTACCTTTGATTCATTTAGGCGCGCCACACTCCCTTGGTGAAGCTATGGTTCTTGAATTAATGCCATATCAAATCCCTCCTGGAGGAAGAACTGGCAGAAGGCTGCCGAAACAGAGCCCTACTGTGCTGTAGGTTGATTTGTAGGACTCGTGGCATTGTCCTTGACTGTCGAGGAGACAATTGAGACCTGGCAGAGTCCTACGTTGGCTCTACAGTTGGAATGCCTTCACAGCCTTGTAGCAGACCTCGTCCAGGAAACAGACCAATCCGTAACCTTTCGGATCTGGCTTGGATGGAAGGATTTTCCACTCGTTTACATTTAGGTTGGGATTCTGCTTTTTAAACATCTCAAGTACCTTTTCAGGTGTCTTCTTCAGAAGCTTCGGGTGAGTTCTGAAAAAACAACCTAGTGGACCTCAAGATGTCCTTACGCAAACCCACTCTCAGAGAGATGTCGTCTCCCAGAGGTTTTATTCTTTGAATAACTTCTTCTAGCCAACGTTTGGTGTGCTCGTTGATGCAGGAAGCAATTAAAAACACCTTTCTCTAGGTAGGTGCCTTCAAACGATGGAACGGAACCATCCTCCAGGGGTTGGATTTCTTCCATAATTGCGTCCTCGATGGCTTCTCCTTGCTCTGCACTAAGCTTCGCCTCGGGTAGCCTTCGAGGGCTATGGCCATTTTGATCGCCGCGACCTCTCTGTAGGTAGCCTTGGGGTGTGCTACAAGAGGCCTCGGGATCGTGGGCTTCCGGCTTTTGGGTTTCCCTCCTAGCCTTCTTTGCGGGCCCCTCAGCGGAGGGTGGGGCGGCCAAGGTTGCCTCTGGGGCGTTTGGCCGACCTCCCCCGCCTTGGTACCCGCAGTTGGGCCCGGAGTTGAGACCTCCTGCCGTTCTAGGTTCATTTTTCTTCTTTTTCCCCCTCCTCCACTTGGATAGGGTCAAAAGCTTCAAGAAGTTTAGCCTTTAGTGCTTCTCTCCTTTGAGCAGTGGTGAGATTAGGCCTCTTTCATTCTGAGGTTGCCGAGTTGCTCTGTGGCATCATCCAGCGCGTACCTGTAGACATGGGAGTGCCTGGGCTGTTGAGGAGCTGGTCTTCTATATCTTGAAAGGCTTTTGCTTCCTCAGCGCTTGTACTACCTTCCTCAGATAAAGCCTTGCCATGTATGGGAGCTTCAGTGTGCAATGGAACCTCCTGTGTTCCTAAGGGACTTTGTTGAGGAGAAGGTAGGGATGTTGGCATAACAAACCTCTTGAGTTGTGTTACCAGGTGATGGTGTATGCGAGGTAGCTTTAGGAGCTACCTCAGCAGGAAGAGGTAGGTTAGAAACAGCTTCAGGAAACTGTTTCAAGGGTTGGTTGGTTTTGGTTTTTGTTTTTGTTTTTCATCATGATGTTCCCACGAGTAGCTAGGGAATGGAAGGTCGACCCAGACAGAGCCCCGCTTGCCTGGGTAAGCTGCTTTTAAACTGGAGGGTCGCCGGTATCCAAAGTCCGCATAGTACAAACTGGTTTGCCACCAGCCATTCAGCGCCCTGGCCTATGCTGTTCCACCGTGGCTTGGCCCCTAGTGGGAGAAATGAAAGGAAAACTAAATCGAATGGTTGAGGAAGTTTACCTCAGATAGAAGAGAGTGAAGAAGAAAGAAAGATAGGCTGACACATAGAAAAAAGTGTGCCAGCCATAGGCCTCCAGAACAAGAAGAGAAGGGATCTGGAGCATTAGCTAGGGTACCTCGGGGTCGCCACTACCCGTACGGCCGTGCTTTATACTAGTATCACCGATAAGATTCCGCTGAGATGCTCACCCAGTGAAACTGAGTCTTTCTCAAGAATAACTTGAAGTTTGCTCATGACAGTCCCATCAATCCCAATCATAATAAATTCTACTCTTAAGTATAGTGTACTAAGATTATTTATAAATAAAAGTCTTTGATTTGATCTTGTATAACGAAAGGTTATCAATCAGTTTTAGGCTGTCTCGGAGCTATAACTTTATGGGACGATATTGAAAACAGTGTCCCATACCAAGCCGAGATTCAAAATTTTCCAGAATATAGATTCAGGCTATGTATATATATATATATATATATATATATATATATATATATATATATATATATATATATATATATATATACATACATATATATGTATATGTAAATTTATTTGTATGTAGGTTCTTGAAAACAACTATTGGCCTAGCGGTCTAAGACGTCAGACTCAGGATCTGAGTTAGAGGTAGCGCAGATTCAAATCCTGTCGTGGCCTTACCACTTTTTATCAGTATTATCAACCTTGTACTTTACTTCCTTTTTTTATTTGAAAACATCTTTACACAGGCTAATTAGGACAGGCACAGCATGGCGTAAGCGAGGAAACGCCTCTCCTTACAACAACATTCACACTCGATTAAAAACTCTTTAATGAGTAATTTTCGTAAGTTATTTATCAGTACTATTATTGAATTAGCACGTTCTGGAAGAATTATAAAAACGTGTATTATGAGAAATCGGAAGGAAAAGGTTAAATGTCAGCCACTGTCAGCAACAGCCAAGTTCCGGCTGAGGAGTTTCCGGGTCAGTTGGTATTGAAAATTGCATCTGAGACGCGGTTCCTTGGAAAAACTGATCTTTCTCATCTTGTCCTTTCCCTACACAAATCCATCAGAATTAAATGTCGGTATTTTGTAAAGTAGGCACATACCTGATTACTTATTGCTTGTTTACAACAATATAACGAAAAATGTGTAATGTAACATTTATAGCTAAAAAGTATTCAAATACACTATGTTCATTATTCATCAAAGTCTAAACAGAAAGCTCTATTACATTAATAATGGCATTTATATATATATAATCCTATATATATAATATATATATATATATATATATATATATATACTACTATATATATAGTATTAAGTATTTCTAACTCTATTGTGTATCAGTAATTCCTCGGATTTTATAAGTTTTACTTAATACATTTGAATCGGAATATTTGCAAAAAAAATGTTAAGATTTAAACACTTATTTTATTTATATTCACAGTAAATTGAACAACTAAAGAACATAAACTATTTATTGAACTCACTCATTGTTTGTGAATGTTAGAAGTGTAGAATAATATTCTTATCAATATGAATTACAAATTATGAATATCTAAAACTCTCATTTTTTAATAGTATAGTACGTAATACAATATATTACCACTCTAGTTAATGCATATCATTATTTGCTAATCAATATTACAATACATATCGTTTTTTATTAATAAACTTGTTTTTACATTTTATATTTATATATAATTATTATAACGAATGAAATACGTCAATATATCAGTGTTTCATGACATATTATAGTCTATAGAATAAAACAAAATATATCTTTTATTTAAGATCAAAATCTCGTTTGATATCTTAAATATGGATTGTATGCACACTTTTTCATAACTTACTGAAAAATAAAACTGACATGAAACTATTTACCAAACCATTGTATGACTGACTGGTGTAATTAGAATTTAATGGCTATCGAAATATTTTGTAATACAAGATAAAAGATTTTTATCGTGGAGCAAAAGATAGTAGGAAAGCATTTTAACAGTAGAGGTCCCACTGTGAATTTTGAACCAATTACGGGCTTACCTAATCTGTCGTAATTTTTTAAATAATTAGGAACGTTTAACTTTGTTAACCAACCTCTACGAATAAAACTATTTAAGTTGGTGACCAATTTTTACTTGTTTAGTTTTTTTATTTTGACTGTTGAAAAATTAAATTTGTTTTATAAATGTTGAAAACAGACATAACAATTTTTTTATATACACTCGGGTTTCAAGATAGTTGCCTTTCAAAACTTTGGGTTTATGACAACTACATGGCACCGTAGAGAAACACAGATGATGATTCTAGAATTAACAGAACATTTACAGCAACAATCTTTATTCTTAGAGTACGTAGCCGGTGTTAATACTATCTTCTTTGTTTTTATTGGAAAATTCAAAATATTGGAAAGACAATTAATCCTTACCGACCTTTGTGTAGAGAGCTTTCTTTTCCATAACATGCTGAGAATTTACGTAAAGGCTAAGCTCATACCCGGCTACAGCTCATCAGTCATCGATCAATATGATTGGTTTTGCACGGCTGCACACGCTGAGTTGGTATTTCAAGATTTTTCTGATGAACTGATGGGGTGGCAATGTGACTTGAAACGACAAACCTGTACATGTAGAATTTTGAGAACAATGTGTATGGGAAAAAGTGTAAATGAGGGTGTAATTTTAAATGAGAACTTCATAACAGAATCAAGATCTTTACCGTGTACAGTTGCTAAGAAGGTAACAGTATATTTGTATAAAAGAGTTTCCTTATATGTACACTTGTGTACATGTCGAAGATAAGATAAGGCAAGCGATATCAGCAGTGATTATTATCAACAACTGCAGCAAGTATATATCACAGCTTTTATTAATTATTTGCAGCTAATTATAAAATAGTAACTAAGCAATCACACTGTACACCTTTATACATTTATTGTTTTAATTTTTTTGATTCAGAAGGCGTTCTAATTTTAAAAATATACTGTACACTACGACAGAGGAGATCCTTAAGTTAAAGATACCATAAAAAGTGTGTCTAACGTTCCATAACAAGAAAAAGTAGTTCTTTATTAATTTAAAATTTAAGAGATTTTGATTCTATACTGTAAGTTTGTTTATTTTCAATGAAAGTTTCATCATACCCACGTAACTGAACAAAGTGCCTGGATTTTTGGAAGGAGAATGCCTAAAAAAATCTAATATATATTATTATTATCTAATATTATTGGACAATGTTTTAATTAGACAATGTTAAATAGTCCAGAAAAAAGTACATTCAATAAATAATGGACATGTACAATTCTAGTAGCCTAAGACTTAAACAAACCTAATTAACACTCCCTTCATTTAATTTCAGCCTACGACTTTAGCTGTACCTTCATTTCCCTTTACTTGCAGTGGGAGAGTAGAGAACACATTTTTCTAATGTGAAATTGTCTTTAAACACTTGAAATAAAAGAATACAGATTAAAACAAACCTTATTAAAGAAACATTATCAAAATATGGCAAACTTATTTTGTTACAATTTGAGCAAAACATCTTCATTTCGAATATTATTAGAATACCATTTATTATTATTATATTGGAATATATAACAACGTGTCACATTCTTTCATACTTATTCATTGCTCAATGTCTCTTAACGTTTCAGATTTTGGAAAAAAGAATGAATTTATCTCAATTATTAAGGATCTTAAAGAAAAAAAAAGATCTTATCTTATAATTCAGTTAATTTTCAATAATGATTGTTCCTATGTGTGTTTTTTTTATAAATCGACATAGTACAAGGATTTATAAATTTAAATAAACTGTTATAACTTTCACTTATGTTTCTGACGTGCAAGCAGTATTTACAGATATATACTTATTTACAGGTAGGAAAGGAAAAATAGTAGTAAACGAAAGACCTATTATGTTATAAACTGTCAACATCAAGTTTAACTTATATTACTAACATACAAGCATTATTTACAAATAACTACTAATTTAGAGGTACAGGGAAGGAACAATAGTAATAAATTACAAGTACTAGGACGTTATAAACAGTCACATCAAGTAGTATTTACAAATAGTTACTTATTTAGAGATAGTGACGGAATATTATCAGTAAACTACAGTACTAGTTAGTTTTTTATAACGTTTAACTTGTGATGTTATAGTGAAAATAAAATTACAAAGCTCTGAAAAAATTTATATCTCGGCCAAAATGGTTTGTTTACAATTGTGGTTTATAGCCATATATCTTATAGCTGTGGATAATGTAACGTAGTAGCTATATGTAGTATACGTATAAACCTACATTATATATATATATATATATATATATATATATATATATATATATATATATATAATGTAATATATATATATATATAACAAATTATAGATGAATGCATGTACCCTTGAGGAAATAAACAAACATGATTTTGTTTCTCAAACAACTCGTTGAACATTTGTTTAATTCAGCAGCAGGTTTATGCTATTCTACCAACCCTAACGTAATAACGCTGTCTGAGTGTTAACATTTGCTGAGATTGAGTCTCTTGATAATTGAGGTTTGCTTTAATAAACTGAGATGGTTTCTTCATATCCACCCATTGTAGGCTAAATAATAGTTTTTAAAGCTTTCATATAGTGTTTCAAAAGCTCTATAAAACTTTAAGATGAGAATACCTTATAATTAATCAATGTAGTTATTATGTGTAGTTGCTGTTTTTAATGAGATCAATTGATGAGAGAATCAGTGATTACACTAAAGATCACGCAAACACGTTTTGTGTGTGTGTAATTTACAATCGGTTTATTAATGAGTCATCTCTAGTGCTTTAGTATATATATATATATATATATATATATATATATATATATATATATATAGAAAGTGATCGTAATGAAGTTAATTTAGTACTAATTGTTTAAAGAAATCTGTATCTTTCATTATAAGGAAATACTACATCATATATTTTTTAACTGGGTAAATATTTGACTTGGCTTCATTATAATAAATTGTGGTTATGGTCAACTCGTTCAGATTAAAGAAAGTTGAAAAAATGTTTATGATCACTCCAATTTATATTAAAAACATTTAAAGTAGGAAATTGAATCATTTTGTAATTATTATGCCCAAACCAAAATGTCTGTCAAATTGTTAGAGGCCGAAAAAAAGGGGTATTAGGATTATCATTCATTTATAAATTAAGGAAATTATATCTTTTCAATTAAGAATAATTTAAGAAAATTGTTTGCATTAGAATATTTTTTTTACATAAGTAATACATTTTATAAATAAAAAAATCACTTTAAAAACTAAATTTCATCCCTATGCTGTATTTCAAATTTGTATATTTAGGTATTATATTATGGGCCTGATTAAAAAATTTCCTAAATTTACTACTTGAAATATGAAATTAACGTGGATTGATAACAATGCATGTCTTCTTTTTATGAGTCTCGAGAAGTTATTGTAAAGAATCGTGAATTTTACATTAACAAAATATATTTCATCCCCACATTGGATTACACAATTTTATGTAAAAACCCGTAAACGTCTTTCTCCAGTTTATTACAAAAGTATATTAATTACTGACAATAACTGTTATTTATTTTACTCCGTATCTAGTTTTTATTTTCATACGTACATTTCAATACGAGATGCTCTCAAAGCACTACTACATACTATTGTGAGTGAAGAAATAGTAAATGTTGATGACATAGGACAAGTAGAACAACAGTATTGACCCGAGTTGTATTGTAATTTTGGATCACATTACCATTTCAACATAATTGGAAACAAGATGTTCCGAAACAATGGGATACCCTCATACATTTATGTATGTAGAATCCATTGTATAGTATTATTGGTGAATGGGTATATTTGGTTCGTTGTTAGGTCAGTCAATAGAATACAAAAAAGTAACTTATAGTGCAGTAGCAACTGAAATTGGTTAAATGTGTTTTCCAATTACATGTAATAGTAACCATTACACTAAGGAAACTATGGTTGTAACTTGAATTGAAGTAGAAAAGTATTTTTTGGTTGGTGACGTCATTGTCAGGTACACGACCCATTCCCAATGATCACTGATTTTGACTTAGTTGCATAATATGTCTTCACACAGCGTTAGAAATGGGTCGCCTCTATCGATTGAAATGTTACAATTATAACACCTTTTGAGGTTCGGATCCCATATTAAATGTTTTATCTCGCAGTTTCCGTGGCCACTGGGTTATTTATTAATGACCATTGTTAAAGACTAGTCTATCTTAGTTACTTGATTACACAGAACAGTTCTATTCATACTTTATTTCGTTGAAGTCAAAAGAATAAAAATTTATATCTCTAAAAATTAAAAGATCTTTACTTTTTACCTTTTAATTATACTTCTTCAATACTGATAATACTTACAAAAGATGTTTCATTAAATCATTGAGGAATTCAGGCTGGAAGTTCAAACAGACGAGACAATAGCGTACCGGTAAATCAATGCCCTATTCAGTGCCAGTCTCAGGCCATACTGTGGGGAGGGGAAACTGACACTAAACTGATAACATAAATCATTGAGGAATTCAGGCTGGAAGTTCAAACAGACGAGACAATAGCGTACCGGTAAATCAATGCCCTATTCAGTGCCAGTCTCAGGCCATACTGTGGGGAGGGGAAACTGACACTAAACTGATAACATAAATCATTGAGGAATTCAGGCTGGAAGTTCAAACAGACGAGACAATAGCGTACCGGTAAATCAATGCCCTATTCAGTATGCAGTCTACAGTGGCTCAGGCCATACTGTGGGGAGGGGAAACTGACACTAAACTGATAACATAAATCATTGAGGAATTCAGGCTGGAAGTTCAAACAGACGAGACAATAGCGTACCGGTAAATCAATGCCCTATTCAGTGCCAGTCTCAGGCCATACTGTGGGGAGGGGAAACTGACACTAAACTGATAACATAAATCATAGGCGGGTAGAGGTGGACACCTTAGCTCCACCCTTCCTTGTATCATATTAATGAGAACTGACACTGAAGGTATTTTAAGATTGCCTTTTGTGGAAAAATGTACTAATAACAATGTAGTATAATTCAAATGTTTTTCATAAAAAACAATTTTAAATACATATTAAAAAAATACATATATTACGTGGGCTTATTTACCCACGTTAACTAGAGCCCTAATATTTTTGTTTGATACAAACGTCATGTTGCTTAGACACTGTGAAAATGTAAAATGTGGGATAACGTAATATGAAAATTTACTGAAATACTACATTTTGCTAATATTAAATTGATAACACATTCATATTAAACACGAATTCATATGAAAACACCAATTCATATTCCATTCCTACACATTCTCTTTCATTAACTTTTCTATCTCAGTTATCTTCAAGAAGACATTGCCTCTATGATATTTATTAATTAAATTGTTGGTACATTGTGCATTTCTGACCACCTGTGCTTTAGAGCCACTTTTAAAATTTGATTAAGTGTATTAGGCAATTTTTAGTACAGCAACATTATTTTGTATCCAAGTCCATTGGAAATACTCATCTTACATACACACATAGTTTACATTACTTATGGTCATATTTTATTATTGAAATATTAGGGAACATTGAATACGCAAATAAAATTAAAAAAAAAAAAATTAAGAAGAAGCAAAATTTGTGTGCTATAGATTATATTTCTTATACAGTACAGAAATACACTCTTTTCTGTGTTTATGATATTTTATTGAAAGAATCTGTGACAGCGTTAACACGTCGAAGGCTAACTTTCACTAATGTCACAATTTCTGTTAATTAGTAAACTCCAACACAGTGTAATGTTTTACAATAATCCCCTTCCACACGCTAAGTCCAGGCTGAGAGAAATGGGGGATTTGCTTTTCTCTCCCATGATCCTATATGACTCCTCCCTGGGGGTTCCTCTAGGCAGTGGGATATATTCTCTCTCTCTCTCCCCTTATTTGCTTTACTGCGATAACAGTCACTGTTCAAATAACCAACTAAATATTTGTAAATATAATTTAGTATTTAATTGATTATCATTATTTGATAATTGTAAATTATTTCCATTAAGTTTTATGATACGATTATATAGTTTGCTAGTAAGTGATAATCTTGGTAAGGAGGTTTGAATCTTTATGAGTAGATCATTGTTAGTCCCTTTTATTGTCCTCCCTATCTCAATTATTGGATATATATCACGAAGGGACGCACTATTAACGTTTATGTACTAAATATCTTCTGCGTTATATTAAAAATGTAGGTTTCTAGCTATAGTATTTCTACAGAAAGAGTTTATACGATTCATGTATACATGGTTAAACCACTGTGCTAATTATTTTCACTAAGTTGTGATTGCGTAGGACATTATGATTCTGTTTAAATTGAAAAGTTCTAAATAATAAAATAATTTTAAAGTTGCGTTTTAAAAAATTCTCAGATTTCTACTAAATTATTTTGCGTAGATTATAATTGGAACTATGAAAATCCATGCTGCGTTTTCAGCCAATATAGGCTTGTGAAAACAATGTCTATAATACAATTAAGATCTTATTGTTTTGTCTGTTGTTCTTTATTTTTGATAAATGTTATTGTGATTATTATACAACATTAACATAATATCCTGTCACACCGAAAGCAAAGATCCTTAGACTAGGTGCAATTTCTAAGCTTCTTGTCCTAAGAGAGCAGAAATCAAGGTCCGATTTTAACTAAATATTGACAAAATAAACGAAGACATAGGATGGAAGCAGTGGATCCAATCCAAATTTTACTTGGACTTTCTAATACATATTTCTTCATTCGGCATTAAAACTGAACAAGCTGGAGGCCAGAGTGTAACAGCGATTATTTCCAACAACGCTGATCTGGATACCTCTTTAGTGGAGGATATTTTACACCAAAACACAGTGTTTTTATGGATACATTTAAGGGTAAACTACGGTTAGACACAAGTTGTTCGTGGAGAATATTACACAAATCTACAGTTTACACCTAGTAATATACAGAGAGTTTCATATTTTAAGCTTAATGAAGGGATCTTGCAAACTATAAAATATATAGTAAGGATCAAATGGACAACGTTGTACGTAAGGTACGTAATAACGTAAGGTTGTTTAATTATTTTTACAAGTTTTTTTATTTTCATTTTTATGAGATTACTAAATCTAATACAATTTGAAACTAATATGCTATTGCGCCAATCAGCCACAAAAATATCAGTAACTGTTATTTTTAGACTGACTTTGTCATATAATTTCGATTGTTATAGCTAATTCCAACACTATGTGCAAAGAAATATCAGTTAGATTTACCAACGATCAGAATAGTTTAGTAAAAATCCCCTAAAAAAAAAACATGCAAAAACGGCGATTTTTATTTCATTGGCCAAAACATGTGTATGATCAGTTGCTTCTTACCTAACGGCTTCTGTATCATATTAGTTCTTATATCATTACATTAAAAAATTACTAATATTACAATGTTCAACAAAAGATTTACGTTTTGTTAGTAAGTTAAGAAGTAATGTTTCACTGTTTTAACAATTTTTATTAATTCGCTTGACTATTTTCTTGCTAATCCTATTTACTCAAATGCAGCAATAAATATTATAAAGCACTATTTTGTAATATTGAGGGATTCTGAAGTACAGAAGGCAATATTAACCAAAGTCGAGAAAGCAAAACACAAATAGTAACCTCTCCCCCTTTCCTGACCGTCAACCTAAATAGGTCGCTCCCTCCTCCGCCAGTACGGTTATGTCAAGTTTGGTCAAGTGTTACTGGCCATAATTAATTGCACAGTAGCATTTTAGAGTATGCAATTAGTAAATATACGGCGATAGTTATACACTAAAATAGCCGTTACCTCTCTCTGAAATCTTCACTGTGTAGGAGAGTTCTTCAGAATTGTTACTGATAAAGTACACTATCGTATCGACGTTCATGCTTTGTACACTTGTTGCTATACAGTTTAATTAAATTTTAATACAAAGAAATATCGGGTATTAGATTATAACTAAAAATTGGATTGTCGCCTCGACAAGCAGCTTATGTTTTAAATAGAAGTTAATCTTTCATCTCATGCAAGCTAACATAATCATTCAATTTCAATCCGTATGATGTGAGGTAAATAATAATAAATTTAAGTGAGAGCAGGCGTTGAGTGATCATACGTGGAGGAGATGTCTTTTTACGCTTACGAATCATTATAGAGAAGCAAGACTATTTTTGAAGTAAATAAAATAATAAAAATCCCACAATGGGGTGCAGGTGACGTAAGCACTATTTATAGCAGACTAACACGTATAACGTATATTTATATGATTTTTCTGTTAGTTTAACCATAAACCACTTGAAACTGTTTGTTTAATTTACATGTTATTCTGTTTACAAAACAACACATTGAATAAAATCTAAAAACAATAGTTTGCGGGCTACATCGTATAGATCTCAGTTGAGACTGTAACTGATTTGATATTGAAATGGATTGTTTAATTATATGTTAGAAATATGTCAAATAATAATTTTGACAACAATACAACATGATTATGTTTCCTGAAAATTATGTATTGGCTGAGTGTTAGCAAAGCTATAACTCTGTGAGCTGAAAATGGAATCTTTATATTTTGTTAAATTCCCTAAGCGACATCCAAAAAAAGAACTAAGATAGAGACTCTCAACTTTGGAAGAATTTTCACTTCTGCGTAAATCAATTGAATATTGAGTTTTGTAATGGCGATTTAACTGATTTGGCTGTTTGTTAATGAAGCCTATCACTCATGGGAATATCTAATATACAGAACATCTAACATGTATATCTCGTGTATCACCCACTGCCATCAAACTCCGTTGGAGGAAGGCGGTTGGGGGACTGACGTCCTCTTGGTATAAATACAGGTGACGTTTAGCACGTTTTGGCGATAGTTACGTCAAAGCAACTTTCGGCCAATAGATTGAACCACGGATACTACGTCCCAGTATCCGTGGATTGAACCATATCTAAACAGGATATTGTTGAGATAACGCCCAGAGCGTCGTCTGGCATACTTCTTCTACCCTGTAGTACATACAAGTAAAGGCAAATATTTCTGGAAACAACTCAGCTTTTACACTTTCAGTTTGTATCTTAGATCTCCTTTTTATTTTTCATTTGGCTGACAGTAAGCATTAATAAATCGGAACCTGTACTATTGATATAAATGTGATCGTTTTTATAGTCAAGTATCGACATATTTATTATTATTATTATTTTATTAATATATGTTCTTAAAGAAAGGAATGAAAGGATAGCATAATTACAGACATTTACCACAATTATAATTTGTAATAACATTGAAGACATATGATATAGTTCAATGTGATTTTAAATAGCCACATAAATACGACAAAGAATTCAGTTATAATTAAAAATATAACATATTCCGCTTATCCGCATTAAAATATAGCAAACGTCATGGTCAATATAAAGATGGTAAAACGTCTCAGTGAGATATCTTATTCGAAGAACTTGTATTTTTGCATTAAAAAGCAGTTTTATTATTTATTGGACCAGGTTTTAAAATGAAGCAAAGATCTTGTCGGTTAAGATTGAGAGAACACTCAGCGGGGCTTACAAGGGACAGCGATAAGATCTTACAGGAAATTGTGCTGGATGGTAGAGTTTTAATACGAAAATTCGTCTCTCTGGGACAGTTGTAAAACATTGGAACAGTGATTATATACCAATGTAATGATCACTAATGAACTTTTACATGTTCTTGTGGTCTTTAAATAAAAGATGATTTTACAAATTAATGTTCAGAATGAGGTTGTAAAGAAGTAAATGTAAATTGTCGTTTCTGTACAGTAAATGTATAACAAAGTAAAAATACGCCAAACCACAGGCTTCGCCGAAGTTGCATGCAAAATTTCAAATGTATTTTTCATTTCATTCTCAAGATGTTCTGAGGACAGATAGTTATGCAGGTAATCACACAAAAAGAAGTTAAGGCAAAAATTAAAAATTATGCATCGTAAAACTCGTTCTTGTAGAAGTTAAGCTCTTTGCAAAATTTAAAGCCTACACACGAAAGATTTTTCGAAATATTTCCAGATGATACATTCAGATTTTTGTTCATGAAATTCGGTCTCATATCAATGTTAAAATAATAAAAGTCTACACACCAAGATTTTTCGACATATTTCCAGATGATACATTCAGATTTTTGTTCATGAAATGCGGTCTCATTTCAATGTTAAAATAATAAAAGTCTACACACCAAGATTTTTCGACATATTTCCAGATGATACGTTCAGATTTTTGTTCATGAAATTCGGTCTCATATCAATGTTAAAATAATAAAAGTCTACACACCAAGATTTTTCGACATATTTCCAGATGATACATTCAGATTTTTGTTCATGAAATTCGGTCTCATATCAATGTTAAAATAATAAAAGTCTACACACCAAGATTTTTCGACATATTTCCAGATGATACATTCAGATTTTTGTTCATGAAATGCGGTCTCATATCAATGTTAAAATAATAAAAGTCTACACACCAAGATTTTTCGACATATTTCCAGATGATACGTTCAGATTTTTGTTCATGAAATTCGGTCTCATATCAATGTTAAAATAATAAAAGTCTACACACCAAGATTTTTCGACATATTTCCAGATGATACATTCAGATTTTTGTTCATGAAATTCGGTCTCATATCAATGTTAAAATAATAAAAGTCTACACACCAAGATTTTTCGACATATTTCCAGATGATACATTCAGATTTTTGTTCATGAAATTCGGTCTCATATCAATGTTAAAATAATAAAAGTCTACACACCAAGATTTTTCGACATATTTCCAGATGATACATTCAGATTTTTGTTCATGAAATGCGGTCTCATTTCAATGTTAAAATAATAAAAGTCTACACACCAAGATTTTTCGACATATTTCCAGATGATACGTTCAGATTTTTGTTCATGAAATTCGGTCTCATATCAATGTTAAAATAATAAAAGTCTACACACCAAGATTTTTCGACATATTTCCAGATGATACATTCAGATTTTTGTTCATGAAATTCGGTCTCATATCAATGTTAAAATAATAAAAGTCTACACACCAAGATTTTTCGACATATTTCCAGATGATACATTCAGATTTTTGTTCATGAAATGCGGTCTCATATCAATGTTAAAATAATAAAAGTCTACACACCAAGATTTTTCGACATATTTCCAGATGATACGTTCAGATTTTTGTTCATGAAATTCGGTCTCATATCAATGTTAAAATAATAAAAGTCTACACACCAAGATTTTTCGACATATTTCCAGATGATACATTCAGATTTTTGTTCATGAAATTCGGTCTCATATCAATGTTAAAATAATAAAAGTCTACACACCAAGATTTTTCGACATATTTCCAGATGATACATTCAGATTTTTGTTCATGAAATTCGGTCTCATATCAATGTTAAAATAATAAAAGTCTACACACCAAGATTTTTCGACATATTTCCAGATGATACATTCAGATTTTTGTTCATGATATTCGGTCTCTTATCAATGTTAAAATAATAAAAGTCTACACACCAAGATTAGAAAAGTTGAGATAGATTATGCCATGTATTAATATATCATGTGTTTGAATGTCGCATAGGTATGTTGAGTTCGTTTACAAATTTAGGTATTTCCAAAAGACCAATTTAAAAATATATGAACCAAATCCCATAAAGCGACATACACCATCAGTGTTCATGGTATAGAGATATAAAGCTTAATTTTTAATTTACAGGTCACTTCATTTTCGAGATATCGTGCAGTCAGACAGACACACAGAAATGAAACGTTTTTCATCCCCATGTGGCATGAAAAACGAGTCATAGGCTTTACTAGGCTTTGATAAAGCTTAGCCAATAATTGGATACCATTTGTTTATCACCTGACTATTCTTAGCCACCAATTGACTTACTGACATAGCCACCAAACATGTACTTCAAGATGATTATATTTATAAATTTAGGATGAATAACTTGGGTAGGTACGTGTTCTTGTTAAGCCTAACTAAGATTGTAATTTTCCTAGTAACTTTCTCCAAGTAACACTACAATGAAAAGTTTCTATAAACTATGTTGTTTGTTTACAAACTGTTGACCAAACAAACCATGGCCGCTGATAACAGTTTAAATACAAATTCAATCTTTTCACTATATGGCGTCAGCACCACTTTTACAAGATCCAATGTTATCAATGTTATAAGTGTCTGAAAGTGTTAGTCTCAATAAAGTGCGGATGGGATGTGACTCAGCAAGTTAGTTCTTCCTACCTTAGCCTCGAACCACCACCAACAGTAGATCTTAACGTGAGACTTAATAAATAAGTCACAATAATCATGGTCTACCTTTTATAGCTCGTCATATTTAGTTGTATGACTTGTAGATATGTATAATCATCGTGAATGGAAATAATCAATATGCCGACGCGACGCTTCTATAGTGAGACGCTTGTATTTATACACCCTGTGTAAATTACAATAAAACATCATTATTGTGTTGAACTCAGCCAGTGAAATTCGTCAAGTTTAATGAAATGTTTTCCCTACGGAAAAGATGAGAGTTAATCACATAAAAATACAGTACCTTCTAGTAAATATGTATGTGGTACAATGGTCATTCTAACTGGTTTGGTCAAATTAAACATATTCTTGGATTGTTAATTAGGTAAAATATTTCAGTAACCAAAGTAATAATAACAGTAAGTAGTAGTAGTTAAATAAGTAGTATTTATAAAGTAGTAATATAAATTCAAAAGTGATTCGCCACTAACTTAAAATGTAACATTGTCAATGAGTGTAAGGGAGTTTCAATGTGGTATAAATAGAATGTGTGTAACTAAGAGTTTTCATAAGACTGCCAGATACTAAAAAAAATATATATTTAAAAATTGTATAAATTTTCCCCGCACGCACTCTTGTGTTGCATGGGGACTTTAAATTATCCTGTATTATTATTGAATAAAGATTTTGTGACTTGTGAATAACTTTCAACCCTCTTGTCTTTAAGGATATATGGATATTTTTTTATTTAGTAATGGTAAACAAAAGCATTTACTACAGCGTAAACTAAAATATAATACTTTTGGAAACTGTAAAAAAAATGATGAAAATTTGCTCTCATATCGTAATTTTGCCAATTATTTAACCCAAAATAGAAGGTAAGTTTCTTAGAATAGTAATACCTAATGAGACTCTAATGAGGAGAAGAAAATGGGTGTATTTAAGAAATATATTTAAATGTGTATGCAAAATAACTAACATGAACTGTGAAATCTCTCCAAATCTAAGTTTTTTTTTTATTTTATGACATGCCATGATCTAGTCTATAGGATTTCAGCTTTTTTCATAGTTATACTCGTATATATTGTAAAAGATACATATGTTTCTTTATTTTAACGATATGATAAACATATGTTATTATAATATTTATTATTTCAAAAAAAGTAAAAATTTGTTAATTTGTGAAGTGCCTGATGATGGAATCTTTGATTCCGAAAGGCCTTGCACAAAATAAAAGTTATATTGGAAAATGTTGTATTCATTTATACTAGTGATAGTACAATATAGGCTTGAAATTTTGCTTGGAACCTTAGCGTAGAGTGTTACGCGACATATACACGATGTGAGGCATACTCCTATCTTGTATTTAATTAAATTGTGTAGCAAAAAGTATATTAAACATATACATATGACAATTATTGAAAGAAATTCTAGAACAACCTTATATCAAATCAAAAGTAAAGAACCTGAAAAATGGATATCTGTTTCCTACAACAATCTATCTACAGATATTACTAAAAGTTTTAAGAAACATGCCAATATTAATGTATCTACAAATTCCAAAATTAAATTAAAGAATATATTAGGAAATCCCAAGAATAAAATTAATGAAGAAGAAAAATCTGGAAAATTATCAAATTAATTGTGACAATTGCGATTTAAAATACATTGGCCAAACAAAAATAAAGTTAAAACAGAGAGCTAAGGAACATAGGGCATGTTTAAAATACCAACAGGAAGAAAGATCAGCCATGGCAAAACATGCACTTCAAACTGGTCACTCTTTTTCAAATGCAAAATTATTAAAAGAAGTACAAAATAAAAAATTCCTTGATGCATATGAAACCATTTTTATAAAAAAGAACCAAAATAATCTGGTAAACAACGAACCTGGACCTTTTCAAAATTCACCGTTACTTTATTTGATTTAACTAAATATAAACTTTATTTTTATATATACATATAACATACTGTGCTGTCATAGAATATTACCTCTTTGTATTTTTAATGACATATGTTTTTATTTAGTACAAAATTGTTTATGTTACTATTGTTATTATTACTTTCATTCAGTTGTGTGAGTCCGAAAATGTACTCATTGAGTACGAAAGGCCTCACAAAAATAAAAAACTTTATGTTATTGGAGAGTTTGTTTGAATTAATATATGACAATGTGTTATTGTAATTTTTTTTTTTTAATCAAAAGCCATTTAAGTTCAAACAAATATTGTAAATAACCGTATTATTACAAGTTGTTTAGGTTTTTGCTCTAGGAGTATGTTAGTTGTGATGTAAATATAAATTTCCTTACTCTAAACACATGCTATTACGTAACATACAAATAAATACTAAGAACCAATATAACTAAAAATATAGCTTGAAATATCTTAAAAAAACACTGTCTTTTTTGTCTCTAGGGCAGATGTGAATGGTCGCCACATAGTGTAGATTTTTATTGGTTGAGGCTGAGTAATCAAATCGCTCCATCTAGTATTATAACTGTACTAAGTTGAGTGTGAATCAGATAGAAAACTAAGAAGACTGCAACTATCGTATTACTAAAATAAACATAAATGGCTACGGAGGGGGGGCGCGCGCGCACACACACACACACACACACACACACACACACACACACACACACACACACACACACACACACACACACACACACACACACACACACACACACATTTGGATATATGGATACTTTTTTTGATTATGGTTGTTTTAGATTCTGGGGTTGATGATCCGAAAAAATAAAAAAAAAACTACTAGAATTTCTGTCATAATCTATCAAATCTATCTAAACCTTACTAATTTACTGATTCTGTCACGAAAGATCGGCTGTTAATATCCAATGTTATTCTAATATAATGACAACTAAACCAGAATAGCTTTAAAATAAAAATTTGTGATGAAATTGGAAAATAGTGATATCGTTATCCGGTGGTAAAGCAAATTTAAAATTATAAGTACCAACAGAACAGAACAGACTAACTTACCGACAAACAGCACAAAAGTGGTTCATTTATAGGGAGGCCAACAAGAGGGGAGTTTTTGAAGGGGATGATGAATGTTTGACCGCCGCTGACAGGAAGTCTGCAGGACGAACGTTATACGAGTATTAGCATCACCATTTCCATTGTTTCAGGACGCTTCTGACATCATTTTGACACTCCATCAGTTATTTACATATCAAATATTTTCTTTAATTTTAAGTCAATTGTTTTCACGTAATAAATAATCTAAAAATAATCAAAATCATAAAGAGTTTTAGAGAACATTAATGGGCTAAGAAATGTAAACTGTAATAAAATGTTAGGCAATGAGTAAATTCAAGACAAGAATTATTAATTATTTTCAATCTGTTTGTTTGATTAAGAAGTAGACTGCACCCAAATAAAAGTATGTTGTATTAATATTAATATTTCTCAATTTTATTTATATTAAGTACAATTCTAGAAATAACTATTTATATATATTTATATATATATATATATATATAATATGTTATATATGGAATAAGTTGAAATAATAAATTTTGAATATCCAAATATTAAACCAAGTCATACAAATACTTCATCGTATACAGCCGGTGGAGCGCAGCCTAGTATTCGAAATATAAATAGATCTATATGTTATTTCATGTTCCTAGTTTCAATTTAATTTTCACATAACTTACTCAATGTTACCGTAATCGTTCCTGTAGTTTTCCATGCCGTAGGAACACAAATCCACACATCCGTCGGTCCAAAAATTCACACATGTATTATTAGTACTGGAGGATAGATAAAAACGTTTGAATTTTTCCCTTTGTACAGGTGAATACATACAAAGATTAATCAACCATGGCAAGTAAACTTTCTATACTGCAGTTTTAAAAGTTTTTGCAGATCAAAAATAAATTATAACTGACTCTTTCGCCCAACACCCGAAGGCCAGATTTACATGTAAAGTGAAGTAAAACTCGACATGAGTCCAACATTAAACTAGCTTACTCTGTGCTGACAGCGGTCTGGGCTGTCATCCTCATTCATATTTATATAAGCCCCCTGGTTATAGTCAACAGTGTAGTATTCAGTTCTTTCATTTATTTGCTCACAGCGAGGAACCATGATTATTGTTCTATAGCTCCAAACATATTTTCTGTAGTAGGACTTAACGTATGTGAACGAAAGTATTCAACGCTTTACAATCACAAAACTTTTGCTGAACCATTGGTGAATGTAAGACAATCAACATATAATCAATAAGTGACTATTAAGTATTATTTTTGTTATAATAGTGATAGCATTACCATCTTTATTCCCATTGCTCTATATCTAAAGCATTGTATTAGTACTTCAGTTTATTTATTCATTCATAATTTAATAATACAGTAAACTAACCTTTCTGAGCCAACTAGTCTTGGCGGAAAGAATCAAAGTAGAGTATTTTTAGCAAATATTTTAGAATATATGCAAAGATTTGACTATCTTTAAAAGTATATTAACAAATAACTTGAACATAATAACCTACTCAAATAATATTATGTACAGGCCTTTCAGTTATGAATTTTTGTTAGTTCGTAGATTATGAGAAGATTTTTATATTCTTGAAAGGAATGGAATTTTTGAGTAATAATTATGCCCAAAAAGTAGTTTTAAATTGATTTTAGTTTCTAAAAATGGTTTACCTTTGGCCTATAGTATCTATACATGTACTTTGCATAATGTGCAGTTAAATTAGTTTTAAAAATCTCTATGAAAGCATTTCCGTAAATACAATACCTAATTAGAAATATATATATATATATATATATATATATATATATATATATATATATATATATATATATATATATATACAAACAACAATACAGTATTGAGCAACCTAACACGGAAACACGTGTCACGGGTTTGTAGTATGGGAGCACCCTCCCTAAAAGTATAAGTATAACTCCTTCTCAACAAGATCCCATGTTTGTTTATACGCCGGCCTCATCCTGAAAATTGAGTGTTATGAGTGTGCGTCTGTGACGCCGAGACTTTCCTGTTAGAATTATGATTCTGGATTTCTAAAACAACATAAGCTTCAACAACTCCTATTCTCTGCCTAAACAAATATCGTTCCAGCAATCGTTCGAATGGTTTAACTTAGCATGAAAATATTTCTTCCACGTTGAAATACTGTCTGTGATTTCTAGCATTGTTTTCAGAGTGTGTGTTTATTACATAATTATAAATTTACATAACACTACTTTTTGCCTTTACAAAATACTACTACAACACAAAGCTTAGGATACGTTAAGTAGAATAGCATTTTATTGGTCGTAATGAGACAGTAGTGAATATAAATAAGATTTGAAAAATGGTACTAGGAATTCGGTGGATACATTTGAATGTTAGATAAATTAAAAAAAATAAATTATGTATTTTTGTATAAAGGAGTAACAAAAAACTGTTATCAGAAAAATATATAAATATATTTTTATATTTATTTGAATCGTAATTTTTAAAATAAAAGTTAGCTTTGAGACAAATTTAATTATATTTTAAGGAAATATCACTAGTGAGATTATTTTGTTCAAAGTTTACTGAATAATATTTCCAATACAATGCTTCTATTTACCATCTTCTTGAGATGAATAAAAATTTCTCGTTTCCAAAAATTATAGGCTATGACGTTGGCCCTTTTAAACTTCGTTTATTACACTCTCTCAGAACGATAGTTTTCATTATTTTATTATTTCAAAACCTGTCACATACAAACTCTTCTGGTTCATCAAATAAAAAAGCCTTCAGACTATGAAATAAAGCCCTAAAGATTATTAAAATGTAGAAACCTAAAGGTAGAGGAATTCAGTTTGAATTTCTTCCAGTCTTTTTTCAACCAACAACATATTGAAAAAAAGATAAAGAAAGTGTGTGGACTTTGATTTTAAGTATGTAATATTCTGCATTGAAAACGAAAAAAAAATATTTTAATTGGAATAGCTCTGAAATAATTTATATAATATAATCTGCATAGTATAGCTAAATAAAGTCCTATATAAAATTATTGAATTACGAAAATTACTTGCTCCACCGGGACTCGATCCCGGATCTCACTTACCCGTGCTACCACTACATCACAGAGCCCTTACTTTTTACTATTTAATAACTTTGTGATTGGCCTTTTTGTCTCATAAGTATTTTAACTACTAAACTTGCGTGAGATCAAAGGATGAAATACCTGTCAAAGTACGTTTTACATATTTATATTACAAACACAAATATTTTACACGAGTATATACAATATTTTCATCTATTAACGATGTATAGGTTTTAGCATACTTAAATGTAAAATTCTTTATTATTTTGAGTATTTGAGTTATATTTTATATTGTAATACTATGTTAATAGTAAAACGAAAGGCGTTGTTGTAATTGTAAAAGCGTTACGTAAAATTCATAAGATTGTATCATCCAAACATCTGTATGAATAGCCCTACGATGTATAGAAAAGTTTTATAAATTATTGATTATTATTTTATAAAACTTTATTTCAGCATTCGCTCAATAAAGCACGCCTTAATACATTTAACAACTGAATTACTCAAACGAAATTTATAAATATTATATTAGTTACTCTAATATTTATAAAATAAAAATATAACATTTCCAAAATGATCTGTTTCCGTGTTTTTTTATATATACTCGTATAAAATAAGACTGTATTGTAATGTATCATGAACGTTTTATTGACTTCACATTCATTCATTGTTAAGGCCTGATTAATTTTTTAAAATGACTTGAAAATGGTAGTTTCAAAATTATTGATGTTACAGAGATATTTTAATAAAATGTAGTTGTCATTAGTAATAATAAACTATATTAATAGTTACAATAAACTACGAGGAAACGTACATCATTTTGTTCATCTTCCCTCCTCTCTCTTTACTTTGTACTCTCGTACGCTGTTTTCTTAATATGACTAAAAGTAATAATTCACCAAAAACACATGTGAAACTTTATAAATTTAATGATTTTTGCTGTCATCATAATCTGAAACATATGCGTATAAACAAGATAAAGAAACAATTGAAACTGATAATTCAAAATACACGTAACAAAAATATTAAATAATATTATATAAGTACAAAAAAAACTATTGAAGAAAATAATTTGTGAAGTTTATTATGTGAGAAGTACCCGGCTCTGTAGTTTATATGATGTATTTTGCTTATGTAGACACGCTTGAACGTTGAGTGGCCATGAATCAGCACAGCGCCCCTGGTGTCACGAACACACACTACAAACTGTGATGTTATGGTGTGTGGGCGGCTCATGTTATAGCCTCTACATTGCGTGAAATATGGACCGCGCTAGAATAAGTGGACAACGTCAAGTCAACTCAGAATGTGTTACGTTTATCTGGAGCTTCATTGGCTCAGTGCGTTGCAGATATATATATATATATATGTGTACATACTATGAATGTAACTTGATAATTATCAAAGCAAAAATACCATTTAGCTCTGCTAAAAATAAGATATGTTGTCTACGATTATTTCTAAAAAAAAATCGAATGATATTCTAAGCAAACATTCATCGTGATTGGCCTAAGTTTAACACGATCAGCGTACATGTTTTTTTTTTTTTTTTTAATTAATGTGAATCCTTTAGAAAGTTAAGACTAAATACGGATAGGAACGCGGGAGGAGGAAGAGGAAAGTGTTGTATAAAGATATGATGCCAATCAACCAAGTCGTCTTCACCTGCCACACGCACAGTACGTTACTGCTGAGATGTTCCATCCTCCCAAAGGGCTGTCACACGGTTGACACCCGGTCTACGAGGCACACTGTCTCGTATAGGCACATTAACAGAGTTGAGAGTAGAGTAGGTACAGCGCATTTAACTCTAGAGATGGGTAAGTCAAATACAGTGAGTGACCAATTAATGAAGTAGTCATCTGATTATACGTAATCTACGTCTATCTAGCCAGTGCAGACATCTCATTTAATTGATTATTATATTAGATAAAAATACAAATACAGTACAAATTAATCTAAACAATGAAATTATATTTTATCCTATAAAAAACAGAGTAGTGAATATAATACAAACAGGCTGCCAGATATTTTATAATCTAGTTTTATCTTATTTATTAAAATTACTGTCCTTATTTACTCATTATGGATAAAATAATGATGATATCAAGATGGCGCACCATCAAAAGTGAATACAAGCAGGATATATGCGAGCAATGGATATACTAGTAGGAATAAAACCTCATGCTAAATGGAAGTACAAATGATTTGATTTGATAATCGTAAAACCAAACTTGCTATAAAAAAAGCAATATATAAGTATTTACAATAATTCCATCCTATTATCTGATGATAGTAATAGAAACCTTAGAAAAAGGTTTATCCACAAAGGAAACGTCTTTAACAAGAAAGATATGTTATCGAAAATAAGCAGTGGTAGAGAAGCAATATAGATGCTGATTGGTCAGATTGGTTTAGTTTCAGCCAATCACGATATAGCTCCGTCCTTGTCACTCACCTGCAGAAGAGTATTAGTAGACTTCCTAGTTGCGCTAAACATTCTTTTATTGAAGATAACTCATCACAGCGATGAAATATTTCTTAATTTGACTTATGTTAGCAACTTTTTGACTAGATATAATTCTCAAAACCCCAATAATAGTCATGACACCGGCCGCTTATTTGAGTTCTTAGAGGGAATTAAGAAAACTACTATAATATAACACTTTGATGCTCTTCACCACTGACCTACTGAACTACCGAAGGTCTTCAGATTTAGGGCTAGGACCACTAGACTTTAACTAAATATTATGAAAGTAGTTCCTGATACTGAGATCTCTTCAACTCAGAAATGCTTTGCAATTAGAAAGGAGTTCTCTATGTACATTTATGGAGAAGTGAACTGTGTGGGAAGACGCAGACAACGGATAATAATACATAAATTCTGATATAGTATTGAAATTTGAAAAGACACACTTTACTTTTGGCTATCTTCGTATTGCACGTTAAATACAGACAGAATATTAAATATTAGTTCCTTGGCTGGGATATTCTCAGACAATGTGATACCTCTGGGGCTAATGAACCCTCTTGCAATCCATTGTTAGACATTATTATGCATACCGTATCTTTATTATTCATTCAGATCATGTAGATATACTGCACAATATTTTGATTGATAATCACTGTGGTTTTTTTATTCTCAGAACAGAAATGATAAAGGTAATAATTAAAGTTAAAGTAAGCTATGTAGTAGTATTTTAATGACAATTAGTGAAATTTTGAATGTCACTAAGTGTGATGCAACTAAATAGTAAAATTAAGAAGTAATATTAATAAAGTAACTATTCTAGAATAATTTTATGACAACGAAACAGTTTGGATACTTTTAAATGTGCACTATTTGAGATAGTCAATAAAAAACAATATAAGTTGATGTTTTAAACAAAAGCTTCTTTGTTGGAGTTGCTGTCTGACGCAATACCAATACCATGAGGAATAATATTTTGATATTTGATACTTAGTGATGCATCCAATTGGCTATACGTCATTAGACTTGTCCCGATGCCTGAAATTCAGGTATCAATGTTCCGATTTCTTTAAGCATAAACTGAACTTCAGTATTCACAAATAGTATGCTAATGATACCGTGTTATAGAGTTTACATAGTGAAGGACTTAGGTAAGATCCCTTCGAAGATATTTTCTATATCACAGCGAGTACCAACTCCTTATGCTTTAACAGCATTGAATAGGTCGAAAGACTACAGAACCATTTCCCAGTCCGGTCTCTTGGTCGCCATTCAGTACACCTGAGGCGGCAATACGCTGAACTGATAGTACTTTTTAACCCGTTTCTGCCCAAATTATTTTTTTTGTCAGATTTTTTGGTGGCCTTTGGTTATTTGCTTTATTATCAGTTATTTACTATAGTTTTAGTATGAAATATGTAAAATTTAATAATAACAATAAATTATAGCATGTCGACATATGTCGACAGTGGGCATGAACGGGTGCAATTAGAGAATAGAGGCTAATGTAGACATTTGTCGACAGTGGGAATGAAAGGGGTGGTTTTAAAATAAGTTAAAAAATGAAATAATGATGCTTTTATTGTTCCATTACAGTATTTATGAATAGATTACATATCAGAAAGGATTGTATAAGAGATTACTTCCTCAGGAAGTATGGAAAGCCTCCGCACAAAGCACATGGCATCCAACTTGACAAGTCTTGCACCGTTTCCTTGTTGCTTTGGAACACAGTGCGCAGCGAATTTGCTTTTGAACTGTTTTCTAAATGATGATCTTTTCCACTGAATCGGATTTCAGGCAACACCCTACTGGATACTGTCTGGCTTGGCCGTCCTGCAGAGGATCGATGGCTTGTGCATGTTCGCATGTACGTACGGACAAATGTAGCGGGGTGAATCCAAGAAGATCTAATTGTTCTTCAGCTCCTTTGGCGTCATTCTGTATAAAATCCAAGCATTATTCATACTCACATTCAGCATGTATGCAACCATTGGCCAATACCACTTTTTTGTTGCGAATATGAATACGGTAGGTAGATACATTTTCATCTAGCCTATCCACCCCACCCATATTCATATTGTACCAATTGACACAGTTTGGCTGTGGCACAACGATGTGTTTTTTTATTGCTAGAGGACCAACGCTTTGCTTTCCCCTCAGGATGAACGCCTGTTGCTGTCGACGCTATAGTAAAAACACTGTTGTCCATGTATCTTACAAGTGTTATGTTGGTGTCTGTGTCAGTTATTTGATGGAAAGTACCTCTTGGTTCTTTCTTGAGGTTTACGAAGAGGGGCATCCTCAACTCTGTCTACCCTTATGGTCCCTGTACCATGATATCCCCTGTTTTTTTAACGCTTCAAGCAGTTTTAAAGATGTAAAGAAGTTGTCGAAAAACAAACTATATTTTCTGTCCTGTGGGAGTTCAGATATAAGATCAATGACAACTGAGCCTCCCACACCGAGCTCAGGAATAGTTGCTCCCAGTCGCTTTGCCCTGATACGGTTCCGCTTGAATAGCGTAGCCTAACCTTGTAGCTAATATCCAAACTTTATATCCGAATCGGATAGGCTTCCCATGGATATGTTGTTTCAACCCGTGCCTTCCAAAATAAGGTACCATGGATTCATCAATGGATAAGTAAATGTCACCTGGGAAGTAACGAAGCCATCGCTCGTTCAGCATGCACATAACAGAGCGAACTTTGGCAAAACTTGTCATCTTTGTCTAATTTATCATTTTCACAGAAGTGAATGTTTTTCAAGATATCCTGAAAACGATTACGTGAAATTGCACGTGAAACTGCTTCATGATGTGTGTCCTCTGCTGCCGTTTCCCAGTACATTCTGTAACGAGCCATAGTGTTGTATCCTGATAGAAAAAGAATGGCGAAAAACAGACGTATTTCATTTTTTGATGTAGAAAAGTTTATGTTTCCTTTTTCTAGGGAATATTGATTAGTGCAATAAACAATGTACTCTACGACCTCGTCATCAAAGAACATTTCAAACAGTTCTACAGGAGAATAATCATTTGACAAGATAATTCGCACGAGTAAACATCTATAGAGCTTACATCTGCAATGTCTTTTTCTTCCCATGTACGTTTTGACTTATTTCCTTTCACCTTCTTTTTTGTTCTAATATCTTTTATTTGTTTTCTTTTTTTAGTGTTCTGCTCTCTAACGTATTTTTACTAACTTTTCCTTGGGTTTCTTCTTCAAAAACAACATCTACGCTTACTACACTGTCATCTTCGTCCACAGGTTCCTCAAATTTCTTATCTTCTACTTGTTCCACTTTCTTCTTGGTCACTTTTTTCTTCAGGTATTCCACCAATTCTTATTGTAACTAAACCCATCTTCAGTTAATTTTCTTCCTATCAGCTCACCACCAGCTCTGAGTTGGTTGCCAGATAAATGATTTATGTTGCCACAACTATCATCGTCATCGGAATCACAGTCACTGAGGGCTGGATTATCTGGTGGCTCAATAAAAAAATGTTGGATCTATAATATTTTCACTCTCTTCCAATATATTAGCGATGTCAGCTACCGTCAACCTAAAAAAAAACAATTTGTTGTAATGGACATCGACCCCTACCGCTGGTGCCCACTGTCGACATTTGTCGACATCAATATTTATGATTGTAAAATCGATACCCTAAAACAATATTTTACACGTTCAACACAGTAATACGTCATACACATATCTTATATCACTATAAATAGCGTACGGTAAATAATATTATTATTTACAAGGTTGTAATACACTTACCTGTCTATCAGTGACATAGTGAGGCTGAGAGTCAATCAGTAGAGTTGTTTGACACAAAAGCACCAAACTAGCCACTGCCGCGGCGCATCAACTGCTAGTTTCAGAGATACCAACATAACAGCGGGATATTATCGTAAGAGTCCTAGACAATCAAAAATTTCCCCACAAAACAATATTAAGTTGCGTGTCGACAAATGTCGACAGTGGGAAGAAATGGGTTAAGCTCGTTATGACTTTCTGTGCTGTCTTTTTCTTCTGTGGCTTCTGCTCTCTGATGCTCGTATCAGAACCGTATTCTGCAGATGCCCCCTACCGATCCAATACACTTACCGTAATGAACTTCCTACACTCCTAAGGCTCGGAATGCGGCAGCTATGGATATTGATTTCTTCGATGAATTTATAGTCTCTTTCAAGAAAAAAGTCTTTTGTGAAAAAAGAGGAAATGTTCAATTATATGAACTGTTTACTTATTTCAAATTTGGTATATTAGGTTATTATTCTTTTTACTGTTTTCTGTTACCAATCGTATTATTCGTCGTCATACTTGTGTTGCTGATTGTGTAATTATTACGTATTATTAGTTAATGCGTACCATTGTTTGATATTGTTGGTGCCGTTATTTTCAAGTAGAGTATTATCACATTGTTTTGTACTCTCATTTATCTTGTTGATATTATTGGTAATGTTAGCTGTTACTTCTTTATTAAAAATATTTTTTTATAAAAGGTAAATAACAAAATGTATATAAAAACTTTAGTTTTACCATTGGAAACCAAAAAATCTTCTAAACAAACATGTCAAAATGTTAACGAATGTTGACAGCTTAATAACGATTAACTCGCATGTGTTGTAAAATTGGAAAATCCATTCTAGTCAGCATTGCGCTTCGGAGAGTTTACGGTATTGTATCAACCCATAGTGTGTACACACATGATTGGCTCATGACGAGGGTGACTAGTGATGTGGGATATCTTGCTTTCCGGTGATTAGACACACGTGTACATGCACATAGCTCTACTGCCATTCGATATCTTACTCGTTTTCAATCTTCATAATTTATCTGACTACATCAACAATATTGTACGAGTAACAATATCACAGCACTTACGAAATAAATAAAATAACTTTTTAAGTGCCTCAAAAAATTCACAAGACGTATTTTTACTTATATTATATAATATTTTACTTTTCAATTTTTATTCGCTATACGATTGTAAACATCATTCATTGTGTAAAGTGATACTACATCTGTTTAAAGGAAATATCACGTAAACATGAAACCGTAGAAAATATCCAGTTCTATTAAAAAAGCATTCATAATTTTGGATCTGATAATTCCGTGAATATTACCTTAATTTTATTAATATATATTTACGTAGATTTAATATAAATCTGCCTAAGTCAAAATGTATATCCTAAGATGCATGGTTTTCCGTCTGTTTGTGTTTTTTCATTAAAATGTTTTCTAAACAACCATTAAAGGTAGAAAGTTAAAATTTTCAACATATGCTAATCTAGTAAATGTTTTAAGTAAAAAAAATAATTTTTATTAAAAAAAATTTAAAAAGTCGGCTTATTTAAATATGTGATGATGATTTTCTTAAAAAGTACTAAGCTTAAGAGATAAAAAATATGTGGCACTTTTCTTAAACTAGTAACATATCAGATTTGCAAGTTTCCCAATATGTTGATTAGGTTCATTATGTTTTTATTTTAAAACACACATTCAGATCCAATTATAGATTTTCTGCACAAATGAACACCTCGAAAAGTAGAAGGTTTTGAAGAACACTCTTAATACAATGATTAAATCAAATGATTGAAAAAAAAAAACAACTGAAACCAACAATAAATCAATAATACAGTTTAAAACAAAAGTGAATGACCACAATAGGAGATCATATAAATTAAGAAAGTTATGTTTTGTAAAATTTTACTGTATTTATTTTTATAATCCACACATATAATGACTTTAGGTGAACTGAATAATCAGGATGGGTGGGGACCGGAGATTGGCCGCCTCCTGTTGAGATTCTGTAGTAGATCCACTATGAGAAGGGATAGCAATACTTCCACCTCTTCCTATGGTGGGAGAGTGCATTAGATACATCATGAGTTTAGGTGTAAGTCAAGTGGTATCATAGTATTAATAGTTGTAAGGTATAACGTAAAAAATATAACGTAAAGGCGAATTTTCAAATTTTCAAACCTGTTTAAAACAACCATACGTTAACCATAAGTGCTGTAGTATTAGGAATACACTATATTTGTGTCGTGTCTTGATCGTTCGGAAAAAAACTTAAAAAATAAAATAAGCATAAATAGGGTAAGAATTTTTGTTTGATTTGGGTTTTCCATATACGAGAATGTTTTCGCATTCAAGAAGAGACTCTAAAGATAGATAACGTCAATTTAGATTTTTTATTCATATTTCTAGTGGTTGAAATAAGATCCATTCAGTATTCAATAATAAAGATTTATCAGTTATTTCTATAGGATTATTAGAAATTTCTCTTTAGTTTATTATTGTTCATGTTTTAAACTTTTAGAAATATGCAACCTTTAGTAATCTAATGTTAATGTGTTATGTTAACTCTTCTAGCGGTGAATAATTTATTATAAGCAACTTAAAATGTAATTCTTATATTTATGCGATTTTTAATTAGAAAAAATCGCAAAAAATCGAAAAAGAAATAATCGAAAAATTTTATCGGGTATACCACTCTATTATTATCACACTAACCTACATGTACGCTATACATATACAACATCATCTACTACAAAGGAAATTTTCTAACTGAGCTTAAAAAGTATCGGATGACAATAAAGTAAAGCCTACAATGGTGCAAGTTCACGCAGAGCGACATGCCCGCATTGCCTCTGCATGGCGAGCTCGGCGGTTGCCAGCAAGTCTTGGCTGCCCTCCTATGTACAGCAGACTAAGGCTACAATATAGAGGAGCAATGGAGCAGACACCGACTGTGTTGGGATCAAGCCAACTATAATTTCAGTAGAGTTTTAGGGATGAATCTCGAATAAATATCTTTAAATATAAATCGAAAAAGATTTATATTTGACAGAGCAGAAATTCAATCTAAGAATTTTAATTTTAACACTTAAAAAACTTAAGCATTAAATTAATACTAACAAGTTCTCATATTTTAGGTATCGATTTTAAACACACATTCAATCAATATTTTAAAAGTTCTACAAAATATTAAAAAGAACGCTTTTTAACCGACTCTAAAAAGGATGTTATAGAATTCAACTTGTTTTTATGTTCTTTTCTTTAAGTATGTCCATCGATTTTTGCGAAACTACTGAATAGAATTCGGTGATTTTTTTTAACGAAAGAGGGCTGCACCATAGTGGTTCCACATAAATTTCTTTTGAAGACTACACAAGTATATGACCTGGAAATTACTTTGAAAGTAATACATTTAAAACAATATGGAGAATCCAGAGAAAGCAATCTCCAGAAATGCCATTTTCTTACAATTATTACAACATACCTTAGAAATACTAGGAAATATTATTTTTAGTGTTATACTTCGGAATGACGTCCCTATTGGTGGAAACATAAAAATGCATCCTAGACTAACGTGGCCAAATAGAATGCGCAGACTGGAATTTTCCAAATCAATATAAGTTACCTTAGAGTTACTGTAGGAAGTTTCATGATCCAAATCTGCTCCAGAAATCGCACCTGTAAATCCCGACAGGATCTAGACGGAATGTGATATAGAGATGTAGTTTTATTTCAATCATTCTAGCTTACCTCACACATGCTAGGGAATAGGTTCATGATAATGGCTCGAGTGACGCACCTATTTTAGGCAATACAAAAAATAACCTGGAGCAATGACACAAAATTAAGTGATTGGATTAGAATTTTCCATATCACTGTAAGTCGCCTCAGAGCTACCGTGAAAAGTTTCGTAGACTATATCAGGGATTCAGAAAACACTACTGTAGGTGTCGATTGAACAATGATATGGAACAACGTGACGGAATATGGTACAGGGATTTATTTTTATTCTAATAACTAGAACTTACCTCATATATCGATACACACTTACCTGGATACATATTGTCATTCAAAATGACGGCTCGAGTAACGTTCATGTTATAAGGAATTCCCCTTGGAAGATTGTAGTTTTTAAAGCACCATACGTTAGTTACCTCAGAGTTGTAAGAAGCCTCCTAGTCTTTATAAGTTTTCCAGATAATAGTGCAGTCCTTTTAAACATGAAATAGAACAACAAAGGAGTATGAATAGTCGAGATGTAGTTTTCTTTCGATGACCATAACCTATTTCACAAATGCTAGAAAACCTTTCCTTGTTTCGAGTAGCGGTCGAGTCTCGTCCCTGTCGGAGCCATTGTCGTATCCGTCTGGAGCAGTGAGAGAGGTTAGAAGTTTTCAAATCACTATTGTTACCTTAGAGCTGCTGTAGGAAACTTCTCAGTTTACATCAGGATTCCAAATGACGTTTCTGTAGGAATTGTTTAAACCATGAAACGGAGCAACGAGACGGAATACGTTACTGAGATTTATATTTATTTTAACAGCAATAAATAACTCTCAGATTCTAAGGAATACTCACTATACACATTAGTTCATACATACTAATCGTTAGAGTGACATTTCTATTGGAAACAATGCGAAAGCTACCGTAGAACAGTAAGACAGGAGAGAGTCCAGAGAGTATTACTTTTCAAATAAACATAGCTTACACACACATACACTTTCTAGGGAATTATTTCTACTTGTATAAGGATTTTTCCAAGAAGCCTTTGAAACGTGCCAAATAACAACGAGATGGAATATTTTGCTTAATGTACTTGTCTAGCTATTACTATTATTTACCTCAGGGATGGCAAGAAATATTGTCACTACAACAGTACGGTCAAATAAAGAAGGCTATGTTTTTAGCTTTAATCAAATAAGTGCCTTACTAATAATCGGCACTTTCTCATACAAAATAACATATCTACTAAATGGAGTAACCAAATATTACGTTGTAGTCCATGAACATCTCCATTACAAAATTATACAATTTTACAATAAAAATAAACCGACTCCAATACCTGTTCTAAAATCATGGAATGAAAAATAATTTCAATTAAAAACATGAAAGCTACTCATAGCCAATATTACAAAGTTTTTGAAGGATGTGCAATATTTTTAATGTGATGAGAAATAATTAAACGATCCACAAGAGGTATTGCTTATATCTGGTTTATACCTTCCAGTTGAACCTATACTGGGTACAGCAAAAACCGATGTGTTACTGAAATCTGGGTAATCTTATGGGTGCCCAGAAGCCACACATCCATATCCGCAAATATCGAAATATAGCGTGCAAGAGTAGATCCGATAGATCTAGTTTACTATAGGTGATGGCTGTTAGAGTTGGTGGGTCCCTATGTAAAAATTAAAGGGTGCCCTATGTTAAAGACAGCTGCAGGCCTAGACGTAAGGTCATGACACCCCTGCTTGCTTATACTGGAGAGGCTGTTACAGAGCTTGTAAACCTTCCCTTCTTCCAAGGAGGCATGGCTGACATTAACGCCCAAAATCCTTTCTCGTGGATTTCATCACGAGGCGGGTACTACATCCAATTTTACCCATCCAGAATATCTTGTAACTTCAGAAGCATCACAAACGTCCTATTAGGACTAAGTGCAATTTCTCAGCTTCTTAACAACGAAATTTTGCCATACATAAAGATGCAGTTTGTAGAAAGAACATTGTTATGTAAAGGTTTGAAAGAATATATTTTTCTTAGAAAACGGCCTTTTTAATTAAATGGTGTTATTGAATTACTTCGCTGACAAGGCAGATTAAATACCTGTGCTTATGATTCATACTTTCAAAGAAAGTGCAACCCCTCATATATTATATAAACACATAGTATAATAATATTATGTATTATTCATTCATTAAACTTACCAGCTAATGCAATGTACCTATCAATATTCAACTTTCCAATGTATCAACCACTCTGGAGTAAAGTTATAAATCTGAAAGGTTCCTTTCCTTGTTTTTGAAACATTACACATTATTTTTCGAAGGACTGCAATACGGGGAGATATGGTAGGGTACATTCCGTTTTTAAACCCAGTTTTTGGGGTCAAATGTCCATTTTTGCCATCACGGTGGATCGTTGTCGTGAATCTGCCCTACCCTCGACCCACACATTACTCGACCCCGCCCTCTACCGGTTGTGTCAACGACACTCCACCGTTGTTAATGTTAATGCGCCACTTTACCACTGTTAATGTTCTGCAAGTGTCACACACTTGACAACAGATCTGCTCTTCAAAGCAGATCATAAGTTGGAGATTTCTTGTGTGGATCTGGAATATATGGAGACCAATAAAAGTGTAAATCGATTACGAAGTATACTATCCACAAATTATTGTGAAAATAATGTAATTAATATTTCATAAATTTGTCATAATCTCCATACTAAATACATCGTGCATCCATTTTACATGTGAGATCTTAAGGTGTGAGGATTATTTCTTTAATATTTTTAAGAATCGCGATTGACTGGGATAAAAATACTCATCTGAGTTATATCAAACATAATTTTATAATATTCCATGTTCACCTGGTTTTCAGTTGTTTTCAACACTTTTAGTCCTGGATCTTTGCAAAGTTAGTTTAAAATATGTAGCAAAATTTGTACTTAAACAGTAAAACAGGAATTTTATTTTCTTATAGGAATGATCAATAATTAAGACTACACGTTGTATTACTAGCTGAGCATTTAACGAAGCCTCTCCTGCCAGTTTCTGATGAAGGAAATCCGATTTATGTCTCTCTGTACCAACTATAACTATAGAACTAATTGAATTTGAGGTTTAAATGTGTTGCCTAACTCTCCTCAACAGCAGTATTAAATAAACAGTACATTTCAAGTCTCAATTCCTGTCTGTCAAAAAGTGACTCTGGTTACATTGGTACTATGGCTAACTATGTTGGCAACGAGAAAAGAAACACAGAGTAAAGGGGTTTATAAGCACAGAGTGAAGGTAAATCATACGACATTTTTCAGTACCTTTCAACATAAGAGGTAAAATTACTTAGGACTGGTGATTTTACACAAAGTTTGGACATTTTGCTTAACCCTGCATTGTTATTTTTACAGCATGCTGAGTCATAAAGGACGTTTTTACATAAAATGTTTTGCTAATTGAGATGATCTTATACGTTCAAAAGTTTCAATTAACTCAATTTATTGTCTGTCGGTTTTAAAAATTTGGAACATTGAAAGTTTTGAACTTAAAATTTTTTACATGTTCTTTTTGTTATATTTTTAAATATTTCTACTGTATATGTAACGTAAACCCAAAGTATGTACATTAGTATTCCAAATATTACACAGATGGAAAATTTAAAACATTCGGTAAAATATTTTTAATAACATCACTACAAAAATTTAAAGAAACATGGAAAAACGAATTTAAAACACCCGTGAGAACTATTAACAAAATAAACTCGAACAAAATAATTGAAGATAGTCTGAGCAAAGAATGTCTATTGAAAGTAAATCTGATGCACTATTTTATAGTTTTACGACTTTCATAGCATACAAAAAGAGTTGTATCATACTTATGAAGCAGTTTCACAAAACAAAGTAGTGTAAATAAATGTCATCTGAAAATTAGTACATGCGGTATGTGCTGTAGCAGAAAAATACTATTTTTCTAAGCTTCTGACGGAAAGGCTAAAAATTATACTCACTTAGTAAAAAATTAAACATAAACTTAATCAATCTAAACAATAAACAAATATAATAAATGTAATGTCATGACATTTTTAATTTGATGGCGTACATAGAATAGTTTTCGTTTTCAACGACATGTATAGTATCAAGTGGCAAAATAAACGCGTTAATGGGGAGTCAAGAATCATAAACTGGTTATGGTCGAGGAAGGTTTAATCAAAATAGTAATAATTAACAAAGTTATTATGACCTCCTACGAGTAACCTTCCCCTTACGTTAACATTATGAGACTATTAAACTTAATTGTCACACCAGATATCTGCACTTAATATTAAAGTAAGGAACACGGTAGTAAAGTGTCGCACCATGTCTTCCACTCATACCTGCTGAACCCCATCACTGAGACTTGCCCTTAACTTGTGTACGGAATGTCTTTAACAAACGTTACCTAAAATTGCTGCTTCTTATAGAATCAGAAATTTGAATTAAAAGTGTATATCATTAAAACAAGCGTTTAACTGGTTATACTCGTATTTAAAAATTTTTAAGAAAGCAAAATATTCCTTCCTACTGAATTTAAAAAACGTTTTCAATAAGATGAGCAGGCCCGTGAATGTGGGTCAGATATTTACGAGAAAAATTGTTGTACCTTCTATCCATACAAATGTGGAGTTCAGCTTTCACCTTTCGCTTAGTTCAGCGTCTGAAATCTGACACTGCGCAGAACTGGAACACTGGAATCTTGAGTCCAAGTCCGTCTGAAGAGATAAAACATAGTGGCAACTAAGATGTTCAAAATAAACTATATGAGTCGTTTCGACATCAAAGACACCAAAATCATGTGTAATCTATGTAAAGAAATGTTCTCTTTGTCACATAATGTGCGCAATTAAGTGCACTACGATGTTTAAAAAATTATTTCAGAACAAGGTGGTTGTTTTTGCTCCACAAAAATCTTTACTAAAAAGCTAACGAGCAGCTCTGTCTTATTTGAGATGAACTCGGAACGTTTGCCGTTAACATTCGATAAAATGTTATAATTACGTTAAAGTGATAGTATTCAATATATGTAGAATAATAATAATTAAATACATTCTACCTCTAAAGGCTGAAAATAAAAGATTTTAGAGGTGGGTAAATAAAATAAAGGTGGGAAGGGGGGGGGGGTGAGCCACAGGGAAGAAGTGAAGGCTTTCAAGGAAATATAACTTTTATATAATGTATGACCAGAGAAAAATTAAGCTTTTCTGAACTGTTTTCTACAATTTCGGTTATTTTTTCGTTTTAGGATATAAAGGGATTGATCAAATTATATGGTAAGCAATGTATGATTTATACGTAGTCTGACATTAAAAAAAAAATGTCATGTTGAGTGATAAAGTAGTAATAATGCTCGTACTTAAAAATGCAGACTTATAATTTTTAATTTTATTGTAACAACTTAAACATATTTTAATATAAAGCCCAACATAATTTATTCTGTAGTTTGTGGTTTTGACAGTGCTGTAGAAAGGTACCTTATTAATATTAATCGGCTTGATTTAAAATTCAATTGCCAACCGGGTATGGTTGACACAGGTGGGTGTGCTGATAACAGTGTTCTGCGGCTGATAGTGGCTGGTGACTGCCTCAGCACCGCTGCTGATACAGCCGAGCTACACCGCCTCTCGCATGAATACGAACAACCCTTTTTAGCGTCTCTGCGTGCTGATGGGTTTACTTAGCCGGAGGAGTAACATACTTTATATTTACATTTACAGTATGCATTCTAAACGCATTATTTTTATATGATTCTAATTCTAATTCAATTCAGTTTTTTATCTGCAAACCAATACACAAATGTGGGTATATTACTAAGTTTGTGCTTGAATTGAAAACTAAACTTTAAAAAAGAGTTGACTTAAGAACTCGCCAATAAGTTAAAAATGAGTCATTAAGAAATATTTTTGAAATCGAAGTTTTTGGATTCTAGGCTAATATTCAATATAGCTGATTAATTCTATTAATTGATTTTACAATATATCTGATCAAACAATGACAATGTAGCTAGCTAGTTGTTAAGTGTGAAGCTAATACTACACACGCATAGTCTTAGCTATACGTGGTTTATAACTAAAATTACCTTGTAATTCAATACTAAACATCTTCTGAGCCAAAGGATATTAGGCCTAAAATAAGAGGTAAATATGTTACATTACACAACGGAACTGTGACTATTACGCTTAGTATAATGAAACAAATTATACTGCTTACACTAGAAAAAAGGATGAGTATTTCTAAATGTTTTACTATTTTGTGATGTAGTAGCGTATTAAGAACTTTCGAGAGCTTTCTTGAAATCGTGAAGATGTCGACCATCTGTGTGTTAAAACTTGACAGAAGGCCATAGAGACTTGATACTTGGTAAATGGGCTCCTTTTGGTCTGAGAAAGAATATTATTATTTTAAGGTTAAAAGATGATGGGACAATCCGTATTCTGTGACACGGTACTACAACGATTTGGGTTATCGGACACAAATCCCTAAATAAAATTTATGGATTCAATTTTAATACACTCTTCAAGTTGTATAAAAATTATTGTCTGATTAGTTATGCCCGAGCAATGCTTAACCAGTGAACACAAACTATATCTACGCCTATAACATTATAATTATAATTAATATAATAATAATTGAAGTGTTTTCAAACTCATAGTTCAAATTTAATTATTAAATTTAATGTCACTTGGCAAACTCAATATTAAAACACTTTGCTGTCGACTTTTCAATATTTATATAACCAAACAAATTTTGAATAAATTTATTATTTAAAAAAACTTCTTTGAAAAGAATATTATTATTTAAACCAAAATAAAACAAAATGATCTCTTCTCAATAAAATGAAATCTGTTCTTCTAATAAAAACTGTATTCGAATTTATAAAAATTAAAACTTCTCCAACTTTTTAAATTAAAAATAATGAATAAAACGCAAATTAAATGAATTCTGAACATTCTCGTGCTAAACGCAAACTGTGGGATTTTGTCTAGTTCCCGTTACATTCAGTTAATTAAAAAATGTATAAACAGCTTGCTACAAAGTGACTTCTTATTATTGTGCTGAATTTAATATGTCTGTTATTTTAATTTAATAATGTTATTTTACAAATTCAAACAATTGTAAAATACATAAATACCATACATACAAAGACTCGCAGAATAAGAACAACTTAAACCAAATAAGTTATAGAAAATAAGAGATATGCAAATAGAAGGCTTCAGTAACTGGCTAAAGCACTCTTTAGCAATGTATTTTAAAAATCTAATGCTTGATTACTACTAAATTTCCATACATGCCCTCTGAGGGGCATTGGAAGTATGGTATTTTGTAAATTATTGAATAAAGAATTTTGAGTTTGATTTTAAACACATAAGAAACATAAATTGAACCACTGGCATTCCGTGTGCTTCCATTTCTGCCATAAAACATCTAAAAAATAACCTCTTTCGAGGTCCGAAAAGCGTGTTGTGGTCATCAGCAAAATACTCCACCCTTTGATAAATATCATACCTTTCCGTTCAAATATCACTGTATTGTACGTAAGATATTTCACAAAGGTGTTACAACATAGTAGTTATATATAAAAGTGTAGTCACACTTAAGGATGTTGCTACTTAGAGAGCTCTGTCAGAGGCGAGACGACAGACACAGGCGGCAATAGTTGCCATGACAACGGCTGTCTCAGACGTGCATATAATAGCAAACCCGACAAAAACCCCACAAGTTTGTATGTGTTTAGAGCACAACATTCGCACACAGGACACGTAGTCCTTGTGCGTTTGTTTGTTATGCTTTTGTTTCTGGATCCTGTTTACAAAGGCTTGGCTTGTTTTCAGTTAGTTTAAGTACACACCAAACTAGTTATGAGGGATAATTTTACTCTTTTAAATATGACTCTTTATTAAATCTAAACCTTTATTGTAACCAATACCTTTTGTAATATTAATGTATTATAAAGGTATTACCACAAAACATAACATTTTATATACAAATTTCCAAGTATCGTGTGATTTAATTCTTACTAACTTATTTATCAGATGTTTTGTGTTTGTTTCAAAGTTAACAGTTTTATGTTTAAAATAGAACATTTTCTCACTTTTAATTCTTTATTTTTCAGTCTCCCTAGTATGGCAGCGTTACCTGTAGTCAATACACTATTTTTAATGTTATTTTACTGTAAAATTGAAATTAATTCCTATCAAAGATTCAAATTTATCACTGAAATACTTAACACTAATTTATTTTCTTAAAAAATGCAATAAACAAATAAACAAAACAACACATTATTACTTTCTTATTGAAACACCTGTTTTAAGCACTCTGTATAAATCAGTTGTTATATTATAAAATTATAAGAAATAAACAGCTCTCTAGTTGGTTATTTCAAACAATCTATGATGTGTAAACCCCACAACAAAATCACAAGCAAATCGAAACGGGACAACTGTTTTTGTAAATGTAAATATGATATATGATTTAATTGTGAAAGTGTAAGTGTTTTATTTCTTTTCTTGAGATATAACACAAAATTGCAATTATATGATGATGTCGTATATAATGGGAATTCATATATCAGGGACAAAATAAATATATATTTAAAAAATATGGCAATATCTGATTCGAAAGTTTAAAAGCTTAGAGTCGGTGACCTCGTGGTCTGAGTGTAGATAACCCAGGTCCAATCCTCTTTGTGACGGTTGCACTTTTAATCAGTGCTGCTAACTGTTGTACAATGACACAACACTACACTGACAGTCACAGTATTTTAAATTCTCTATGTATTAAAAAAGAATTTATTTTCAGACAGCAAACCATTTTTGGATAATTATAGACCTTGGTTGCCTAAAATTAACTCTTTATCTGGGTTATATAATTTAAAATTATTTTTTCCTTCCATAAAAAGTATAGAAACGCACATATTTATTTAACAAAGCGGCGGAAAAATCTCCTTTACTCTCTGAACAGTGTTAATTAAAACTCTTTGGTACACAACAAATACAACATCTCTGGAGAGCTGTATCCAGCAACCCCGACTTGTGTTAATTACTTTTTGCTTCGACCAGTTTGTTTGTTTCTTTAATATTGAAAACTCTTTGTGATGCAAAATCTATAGCAACACAAGAACTATTTTCGTTTGTTCCTAATAACGATATCGTTAATATTAGCGATGTTCAGTGTGTAGTTTACTGACGGGACTAAGTGATTTCTATGTTGAAATTCTTAATCTATAAATATATATTACTACTTGTATAATAAATATTAAAGTTAGTGTGGAAGCACAGTATATAAAAAACATACTTATTCAAAACATTTTGCTAATTGATATTTTACGGTTTTATTTTTCACACATATAAAAGCCTATTTGAACATTTATCCATTAACTTAAATATTATTTTGGAGATCGAGGAAGGCGGTATAAGAATGCTTCATCACCGTGACACTATCTGGTTTTATCTGGATTTATCTATCTGGTTAGTAAATAATCTCGTATTACAATATTTGAATGTATTATAATGTGGAAGGTTACCGCCAATTGGAGTATGTAATTCGGGTTATTTTGTTACAATTGTGGCAAAGCCGTTAGTACAAAAATTTCTATAATTATATTCTATGTTATTCTTTTATATAGGATATGTGGATTAGACAAATAGATTTTGTAAACTAATAATTCTTACTAATAGTCCAGCAGTAGATTGTTATGTTCCCAAAATGTAATTATTTCTCTTGAAAGTGATGTACTCCGTGAATAAATAGAACATTCTTTATCACATTTTGTTCTAAGTTAACTGTACACATCTGTCACAGGTTCTTGAATGTAAACATCTAAGACTCATTATGCTTTCTTTTCTCAAATGTCAGTGACGTTTTATTGACCCAAATTATTAGTATTGCGTAATATCTAATAATAAATATATACCACAAAATGTTTTGTACTTTGACACAACATTGAAATATTCCTAACATACACATTGATATAATGTGCTGAAACTCGCTTACACCAGTTAGTTAAAATATAAATATGGTAATCTGGTTTGGCGTCATCAAGTAAAACTTTGGTTGTGGCCAAAATAATTTTCTGTGCATGTTACTAAACTGACACGCAAATGTAAGTGATTAATATCTAATTAGGCATTGCATTTATCAAAAGTGTACATTAGGGGTGTTAAAGAAAAATTATGATTTTAGTCCATATAACTGACAGTAAGATTAAAGGTTATTTACAGTAAAATCCATTACTGTATAATAAACTCTGTAAAAACTATCGTTTAACGTTAAACGTTTAAAAATAAAATTACTTTAATTTAGTTAAATGCGCGATTGGAATCGCAATAAACACAAATTATCCAAAAAGATCATCTGAATTTCAGTCTAATTTAAGAATATTGCCATATAACACATCATATTTTATAAATAAAAATGTGTCGCTGGTTAGTTGCTAAGCAAAAGAATCTCGAAAAACGTGCGGCTGGACCAATCTGGCTATTTTTTATACACGTTGAAGTCCGAGAAAGGTTTTTATGGAGTAAAAATCAGAAAGTTTTTTCCACAATATTTTAGAATTTAGAAAAATAAGAATATTTATGAAATATAATCCAAATTTAGCATACAGTAAACAGCTGTTACCACTTTTAGCTGAAGTTTTCCCGAAGTGGAGTAATTTTTTTAAATATTGAATATGCAGTGTATATGTCAATACAATGAATATGCACTTGATCATTTGTGTAATGCAGATTACAGAGAGTTACTATCAATTGTTTACTACCGATTGCTCAATGTAAAACGTCTAACACATTTAAAATGCTATTTCTACTGTGTTATAAAACCCACCTTAATGGACAAACTTTTGAATGTTTTGCACAAAAAGATACCCGAAAGTGGATGGCTCTCTTTCAATTGTGTATGAAATGTTTATTAACTTAATTTCAAAGATTTAACACTATTCCACTTACATCCGAAGCAGAACACATTTTAAGGTTTAAGAAAAAGTGAATTTTCTTGATCGAAGTAACCAATAAAAACCAAAAATAACATAAGAAATATTGCTACTTAAAAATATTTGTAATTGTTTACACATTATTTTAGATATGTTACAATGAATAGATAATTTTCTATATACAGTGGTTTTCAAAATATTTCAATCCATTATTTATAATTGATTATTGTTCCTGATAAATGGAACATAAGTAACACAGATTTAATTTTGATTTAGTGTAAAAATTTAGTAAATATAGGTTTATAAATTTCATCTCACCCAACAATTTCTAGATGAAAAATGTTGTGCTTAGAAGTGGGGCAGTTTGCTACTAAGGAAAAGAGGACCTTTGTCTTTATCTATTATTATAAATCCCTATCTTATACTATCTCATTTGGTTCAGTCTCAGTTCCGTAGCTACTTCATAATTATGGCAGATTCTACTCAGGCAAAGACCATTCATCGCGATGTGATACATTATTTTTTATAAAAGAGGAGAGTACTGGGAAAGAATTGCGAGTGAATGGTGGAAGTTATAGTAAAACGTGAAGGATACAGTGGTTATTGGTTTAATTGAGGATGTGAAATAATAAAAGCCGTTCCAAGAACGGGGAGACCATCCACCTAGCACGGCTAGATCATGCTGTTGGGGCTCTCGTAACGTAAAATCGTTGGGTAAAGATATTTGAAGTTACTATGGAACAAAAAATATCCTAAGATCTGTCACCACCATTTGCTGTTTTTGAATCGTCTAGGGTGTCTGTAGTACGGCTGCTTCGAAACCTCTATATTCGTTATTGACATAAATTTCAAACTCTTCTTATGGGGATGGATATTCAACCAAAGCATGTATCTTAATATAATAAAGTAAAAGTAAAGCAATGACGTCTCATTTTACCAAGCGATTTTAGAGCTAAGAAGCCATCTCTTACACTTAACCTGGAGATCAACGGTTTAGAGACATCCGAACCACCATCAACGGCCGGGGAGGTGGGCTGCATGCAAGGATCGCTCAGCGGACATCCATCCAAGCAGCAGCCACGCTCAAATTTGTTTGATCCGGTTATCGCAAGAACAACCGGTTGTATCCGAAATAAATTTAATCGTACAGTTAAATACTCTTATCATTGTTGTCATATATATTTATTTTATATGTATATATAAAACACACACACACACACTGTGTGATATAGGATGTTCAACTGTCATAATTTTTATGGTATTAAAGAAAATAACTATATTATTTTCGATGTGTAATATAATACTATACATTGCAACAAAACCAGCACTCAATTGGTTTATAGAAGTTGCATGAATCTGACTGTCTACTACAAAATGACATAGCGCTCGGAAAACATTAAGTCTTTATAATAAAGTTGGTTCCGTGCAGTCTGGTTTTGACAGCAGAGACATATCGCTCGCCACTGTGAGGGGGCTGCGGGCCTTTACTGGAATGAAATGGACCAGAAAAAGCTAAATCCAAGGAAAACCTTTCACATTGCAGGTTACAAGTCAAAGATTTTGATCTAGTATCGTATATTGGTTATTAATATAAGCCCAAGATATATATTATGGTATAACTACAAATTTAAATTTAAATATATATATATATATATATATATATATATATTACTTACTATATACATTAATACAGTATGTTACTTAAGAATTCTGAATAGTCTTACGGTTTTACATAGTTTTTTTAAATACTTCTTTTCAATCTAGAATAAATACAAGTTTATTATGAACACATCAGAAATTTCACGTTGTCATTCAATAACAGCTATTGATTAGTGTCATTGAAAAGTTGTTATTTATACTTAAATAGACTGTTCCTCAGCTAAAATTAATTAACAGACCAATAACCTGTTACGTTGTAAAAGAAGAAGCATTAGTCTAGTTTTTAATGTAACATTTTATTTCTGCGGTTATCATATGTGAGTTGGGTCAGGTTTACATGGTAACATATAATCGAAGTGAGTCAGTTGATGTAAGAACTCGACTACAATAAATCTTAACCTCAAACTATCCTTGAAATTTGATTTCCTCTTCATGAGTCATAGACCTGGGTTCGAGTTACTGCTAGCGTTACGAGAGTGTGGGAGAATATTTCAGACAAACGGGCCAACCTGTAATACAAAGGTAATAGATGAATAGCGTTGTGGAAGGGGTGTGTTCAGTGGGTTGGGTCGGTTTTCTTTAATACGGCCATCCTATGGAGGCTGTGACCCTTATCCACTCGTCTAGTATATTCTGGACTTCTCCATTTTAATGTTCTGGAAACGCCATTGGCCTTATAAGGAGCTGGAGCGACGCAGCGAGTCGAGTTGGGCTCCAGAAGTGAACTTGTGAAGTGATAGAATTAGTGTTAATACTCGTGATCCTGACATATGGAACTGTGTTCATAAATATTGACTGTGTCAGTGTTAAATAGACTCTTGTTTAGTTAAATTGTCAATTTAGTTAATACAGGATTGTCATAGAAAAAATTAGTGACCGTAAGCGAAGTTTTAGAACCAGTTGTTTATTTAAAGCCAGCATAGTTAGTAGATATTATATTTAGATTTATTTTCAAGATATTTAGTGGATTCGATATTAGCCGAGTGTTTCATTCAAGCAAACCCGTAACAACAGTATACTTAAGTGTTTGTTTGCATTTAATCTTGTTTATATTTTTACTGAAACGTGACATATACCTCTGTGCGCTCGCATGTGTGTGAACACGTGTGTATGCCACATTACAGTATAAATATAAATCAGAAATCAATCAAAAGAAGAGGACTATTACAGTGCATTTATTTATAATCTTTACTCTTAATATCCGCGCTCTACTCTAACTTGTTTCACTTACACTTTTTATGTGCTAACTATTACTGAGCATTGGACAATACCATAAAAGTCAATAACATTGTAAGTGTTTCTTTTTTTTAAACCCCTGTACACTTCATTTTGTCAGGTGACTATACTCCATAGCAGGCTACATACAGGTGGTCGAGGGGACAAATACTCCTAAAATCCATTCCAGGTGTTATAACGATTTCCTTTTAGCTTTATTTACAGATATATAAAAATAGGATGAAAAATTGACTGGAATCTGTATTATTTTTAATTGGAACTGATAATCTGAAGGAAGGAATTATAAGAATACGGGGTATGAAGATTATTTCACTTGTCCTATAGACGGTGAATATATTAGCCTCTATGATATTTTGGTGCTAAGTTTTAACTCGCAGTCTTGATATACTGCATTAGCTTAGGAAGAGTGTGAATCCGTGGCAACATCATTAGAGATTCAACTCCTGATGGGTTAAATTTTGTAGAAACTTCAACACAATAGTGAACACAGTATTCTGGTGCTGCCACTGATAGATTGTTACTTCACAATCTCAGTGAGGAGGTGCGTCAATAAAAGATCGTTAACGTCGTTGCTGAGTCGTTTTTAGGGGTTTGGATCGGTTCTTCCCTGAGCCAAAGCGTTTATTTAGAATTCAAATTGTGTACGTCTGGTCAAATTTTCGCTTTTAATCTCTTTAGGTTTTGAACAACCTCGCAAAAACGTTACTGGATATTTACAGTGGCATCATTTAATTCCACTGTACCTTCTCGTATTTTTTGTCAAAAATAAATTTACTTCTCAATGTGGTAGACTTTAACAGCTATTAAGAAACTATTCAGAGGTACGCTCATATTTACGATCAATGATAAAACTACGAATGCTTACTAAGTCAGTCATGTTATTGATCTGATATGACCCTTCTTTCCTACCATGCAACGTGAGTTTCATTATAAAATAAAATTCAATAATATTATATATAATATATTATTGTGTTTTACGAATTTCTTCTCATAAATGTGAGAACAGTTTTTATTCGTAAAAAAATCCAGTCCAGTGGTTAGGAAGGTAGAGAAGAGGGCAGTTTTGACAGCACTGCTGACGACTTCTAGAGTTTTCCAGCTAGTGAAGAAGGAAACTGGTCGGAAAATTAAATACTTGCAAGTGACTCTTCGACTCTCTCCAAGATGGCTGGTAACGGATTGCTGAGTTTATGAATTCTAACTAATATGCCAACAAAATAATTAATTATTAAAATTTCTATGTTAGAATATTTTTATTCATTAAAATTGTGGAGAGCAGTCACGTTCAGGAAAATATGAATCCTAAGTTATGCAGGACTAGTAGAACATAATTTATATATTATCTTAACTTTCACTTAATAATACAAATAATTAAGGTTTTATGTTAAAATGTAAAATAAATTCTTCTTAGAATTTGTATATATTGAATAAAGTCCTTTAATATCTACTTTTTTGACATTATGGGATTAAATCTATTATCATAATAGATATTATTGATATCTATTATCACAAAAGGCAAACAAGAAGCTAAAAGTTCCCTTATCGACTATGGGTGGTGGCTTACCTGTTATAATATGAACGATTTTATTCATTATTAACCCAAAACATTGCCAACACGCATGGTATGCGTGTGTTTAAACCACAAATTTATTACAGAAGTATACAAAAATACATGTTATACATAATTATTTCAGTACATTAACTTAATTCTGATAGTTAGCCAACACATTTATTTTTAAATTAACCCATGTTGCAATGTTTTTATACACACGTAATTAACTAAAAGCGAATAATATAATACAATTTTATTCAAAAAGACATCTTAGTCTTTATTCATAATAACGTATTGCGTGTCTGAAATTAAATATTTTATTGATTGAAATTAGCTTGTGCAAATTTGTATAAAAAATACTACGTAGACCTGATGTGCACAGTTTTATAAATAATATATTTCGATCGTAATGAATATACCTGCGGTTGCAATTATGTTGTACTTTTACTGCTAAACGTAAATCTTCAAAAAGATTATTTTTAACTCTCTAATTTTTTTTAACATTATGTTATGCAAAAGTGTTTTATATTTATTAACAACAACTCTTGTTTATTTTGAGAATTGGACAAGTAAATTTTACACAAGCAACACATAAAATTAATGAAATGTTTAAATTGATTCGAGTTATAATAAAATAATAAAACTGTTGAGATAACTGAACACGTTTACACACTTGAGTTAGCAACTAGAACCGGAGAATGTCATTAATAGTTAGTAAAATATAAAATTTCAATTATATTTAATGTAACCTGTAATTCATTTATTAATAAAATAAGGTTACGAAAAGCAACACCAAATCACTCAACTATCTATTTACTTGTATTTAAAACTAGATTATTACTCTAATAATAGCCTATTCATGGCGTTAAACTAATAATTGATATGTTTGAAAGAATAAAATTATAATACTAGAATCTATTTAAATCGATGTTAATTCCAATTTTAATACTGATCAAAATCAAGAACAATATTGTACATATGCATTTCTAAGAAGAGAATAGATTACATCCATTGGTAAATTATGCAGCTGCAACACTTGATCACCACTGGATCACCATGATAGTACCGTGACGTCCATGATATTTCCACGAGGTTTGGTTGTATTAATAACTTTCTATTATTTTTAATAAGACGATAATCGCAAAGTCTGTTTTCAATACATTACTCGAGTTATCCGCCACAATCGATCCTATTCAAATAGCGCATTTTAGAAAGTAGGAATTTCATGTGATAGTTTCTATTATTTTTCGTAGATAATATAAAATAAGGCATATCAAGGTCATACAACAAACCTCTGCTGGAGAAAGCCTTGCCATGATGACTTGGTGTTTCCAGCTAACTGCGGAAAATAGATTACATTGTGGAAATTTATTGCACTGCCAGATGTCGGGGGTCGTACAGCCTAACAGAGTCAATGTCAGGAAAAATGAGGTTAAATGACGTGCGACTGTCAACGACAGCCGGATCTCGGGTGACGGGTTTCCGGTTCGGTTACCGCGGAAAATTGCGCCGAGACGACATTTCCTTGAGAAAAGCTCTTATAGCTTGATTCTTGAAAAGTGTAAACTTCTCCTTTATTTTGATATTTGTAAATTTGTTTGTATAATAAAAATCTGTAAGTTAAACGTTATATAGATCATTCTTAAAATGCTTATTTTCTTTATGTATCTTGAATGATAAATACATTAATTTTTACAACCGACAAACAAAGGATGAACATATATGTGGTACGTAAAGTGATCTTTATCAATACTTTAATGTTTGAAATTAAAATTCTGTGTATTATTGTGTCTACGTCACACATTCAAATAGTGATGAAAATTGTTTTATTATTTAAACATTTCTTCATTGTTGATGCATTGTTATTATGCATTATATATAGAGTGTTCCAAAACTCTCTACAAATCTTTTGAACCAATTATAAACGAAAATATCATTTTCCGAAGGCATTGAAGAAATGAGGGCGATTGTGGACAAGATAATGTCGAAGACGACGGGTTTGTCCATGTCACATTAAACACGAAGAAAAGTGCGGTAGGAGCACTAGTCACTCCTGTAGGAGCTCCGATGCCCTCAACTCCAAGGCCGAAGGCAGTCAGGGATCTCAGCAAGGACTTAGGAAAAGATCGGAAGAGAGTAGGAAGAAAGGAGAAGCGGGCTAATAAAATGGAGAAAGTTGAAGTAATGCGGCTTACTTCTATGTCTCCCAAGATGAGCCCAGCAAGATAAAACCCTCATAGAAGGTTTGAAGGTGGTCCTTGTAAGACCAGCCTCTGGCAAAATTTATGCGGATCTACGGGAGTTGATACGGGAGGAAGTAAAATCCGATGAATGAGATATAAGGCACTCAAGAACTGGGGGTGTTTTATTGAAACTTGGCGAAGAAATCACAAACCATGACCTCTTCAAAGCTGTACCGTGGGTGGGTAGTAACTTTCGAAGGTTAGAGCCTTAGAAATCCGAGACCTCGACAGTTCCACCACGGTCGAGCAGGTAATTGCTGCCATCACGAGGGATCCCATAACTGGCACAATAGGCGAGAATCCCAGAAATTAGACCTTGTGCTCATCGAAGGTTGGAAGTGACGAAGCTCTCCTGTGTTTCGATTTTGGCCACGTCCATGTCCTCTAAGGAAGTGTTCACCGAAGTAGTAGGAAGATCTCCTCTCACAGCTTGTAAGGCAACACGATATTCAAACATTTCATAATATAATAGGGAACAGTATCATGACAGAAATGGGACGTACTGGCTCCGTGATACTCTTGCACCACTGAAATCTGGGTGCTGAACACGAACGTGTTCGTTAAGAGTCACGGTTCCTGCCGTGGCTTCGATTGGACGAGTGAGGTCACCCTCGTCAGCTACTATATGTAACCGATTTCCAGGGCAAGGTGTATAATCTGGAGGGGCCCTCAGTAGAAATTTGACAGTCGCCGGCGATTTTAATGTAAAGGCAGTTGAATGGTTAATGCAGTTTACTGACTCTAGAACTCAACGCCTTCGGGAGCGGTTTGGTTTGGTTGCCATGAATAGAATTTCTACGGCCAAGGTACGCCTCTACGATCCCGGATATAGCGTTTGCAGCGGAAAACCTCTACAAAAGAACCATAGACTGAAAGATGATAGAGAACTTGATTGGGTCTGATCATCAGTGTATTACATTCAGTATCGTACCAAGAAATCAGGAGTTCCGATCTAGACAATCGCTACGACCTCAAAGTTAACGTCGCCAGGCTAAACCAAGACACCCTGCCTGATATTATCGTCATGGGAAAAGACGCTGTACTGGAAGTGGCTAGGGATGCCGGCGGTACTATAAACTCTACTAAGGAGCTTATCATGTGAAGCTGTCCCCAATCGTTGGACAGATGCAATGCCGTAAGGTGCCTGGCCCCGATGATGTCCCGGCGGAAGTGCTCAAGGATAGCTTGGGCCTGTCCCCAGTTGCTGTTGAATATGTATAACCGCTGCTTGCAACAAGGCATTTTGGATAATGGATAGAAGGTCAAACGCCTGGCCCTTACATGTAAAACAAAGGCGGCCCTCAAATCTCTTCGGCATACAGCCATCACTGTATGCTCAACATGGCCATTCGTTGAAAAAACGCTCCTCAAGTCAAGTGTTGAAGCCGAAACTCGTCGAAGCAATAGAGGCTGGTGGTGGCCTTTCTGGCCGTTAACACTGTTTCCGGGAAAACCGCTCCACAGTATATATATATATATATATATATATATATATATATATATATATATATATATATATATATATATATATATATGTGTGTGTGTGTGTGTGTGTCTTAGTAAAATGTAATTGTGCTGAAAATGAGTCATTGCAAACGAGTTGAATGAAAATACATAACCTATAGTACATATTCTTAGCTAGAATACTGTACATAGAAACTCGAATTTCATCTCGATCTCAGGGTAAAACTAATGAATGGAGTTTATAATATATTTTTGAGTGGTTCCTGCCTTGTGGATTCTTCTTTAATAGTGTTAATTTTAAAATACGTGATTATAATTTAAATGTTATTTATTTATAAGAATAATTATTCAGTATTTCAAATCTATAACACTATTAAATACCCGATTTTATCAAAGTACAACTAAGCTATACCTCTTTACAGAAATAATTACAACAAAAAAGTTATATGAAAAAAGAATCACAGTAAATAACATGGAAGGTATTTAGAATCACATTCTGTCACGAAGTGTTAATAACACCTATTTTCTTTTTTGAAATCTGAGGACGGTGTTTCTTTCATAATCCTCGACACTCGGTGACAATAATGCGGGCAGTATGAGGGGAAGTTTTATTCCTTATTCAAGAAACGCCACCAGCATCAGGAGACTTAATCTCGGCAAACGTTAGCATAAAAGGCGAGGTTTACAGGGAAGGGATGGCGGGAAATGGCGCAAACCTGCTGATAAATTAAACAAGCTCCCAAACAAGCTGTCTGAGTAACAATACAAGATTTGTTTATTCGCTTGGAGATCCACCTGTGACGTCTGTTATCTATTTTGTTTTCCCTAATTACTGAAATGTCTGAGCGTTCGTTGTTTCACATTTATGAAGAAAGATACTTTTTATACTTATATTTAATTGAAAACGAGTTTGTTTAAAATGTGCTTGTATTTAAAGAATATTAATAATAATGACGTGTGAAAAAAGCTTTATTATTTACTGACAATAACACGTAGAACCTTCCAAACAAACAAAATTCAAATCCAAATACAAAGACAGTCCAACTAACTGAGGTAGTTACCAAATACTAGTCGCTTTTAATGTGCTATGTCCTACCTCTGCGCACTGGTATTACGCTGCGAACCGTGTTCTAGCGGGATGTGTTTTAGTTCTCACATCAGATGAATAAACATAAAAATTAACACAATACTAAAGAAAAAATACAAATAAATATTTACATACAAATCATAATGCATATGGTATATTTGAATAGTCACAAGTTGTATTTTATATAACGTATAACTACACAAACGGTATGACAACAGTGACTCATATTTATTACTTTTTCAAAACTATATTTTAATACTTTACACACACACACACACACACACACACACACACACACACACACACACACACACACACACACACACACACACACACACACACACACACACACACACACATATTCTTTAAAAACCCATTATCATTCTCGAACTTCAAGATATAAAATATTTAAATAGAGTATTGAGGCATAACAAGTTTGTAAAACTGTTATTTACATGTGTCGTTTTTAAAATTAAGCCAATATTTTTCCTCCATTTGTGGAGACTAATATTAATAAAATATATAAATCAGAAAGTAATATAATTGCTAACTATTGTTAATTATTTGATTAAAACCACTAAACAGTCACTTAAAAATTCAGAAGTTCAAACAACAAATCTACTTTTTTACTTTCTATTTTAGTTTCATATGTAAGTTTTTCCCTGAGAACTATTCTTTCATTGCAGTTGTAGTGCCTAAGTCAACGAAATTCTTCGTTACGTGAAAGAACACTGTTAGAAAATGTAATATAATTCAATCATTTAGCACCATCACTTGTTATCAGTGTGCTTTTGTTTCAGGGAATATTGGTTTTTTGAAGTTGTGAATAGCAAAATGTAGGTTCTTGATAAAGTACTGAAGATTTTTTAATTTATCTGAGTATTATTCCCCAAAACATTTCTCAGAAGAGTTCAAACTGGCAGATCATAAAAAATACAAAACTCTATAAAATACATCAGCCTTTAAAAAAGCAAATAATTATAAATCATTGTAAATTTGATAAACAAACGTTCTAGCTTTTTATTAATACAAATCGTATGTAAAGTAAAATACAAATTTCTCACATTGTTAAACGAGTTATTCGTTTTCTAAAATGTCAATATAATGTTAAAACTCTAATGCAAAGAAATAGTTTGACATTTTTCTGAGTGAAGAGTATATATATATATATATATATATATATATATATATATATATATATATATATATATATATATATACTATTTCACTTATTGAAATGAAAAAACGAAGATTACAAGGCTTCTATATATTTCGTGGGATTTAATACCCACATCTTCAGGAAGCATAATATAAATGAAGAAAACAAGAAACAAGAAACACAACAAATAAAATAACCAAAATATTATATATATTTATATATTATATATATATTATATTATATATATATAAATTATATATATATAATTTCAAAAACATAGAATCACAAAAAGTACTTGTTGGCACTTGAACCCGGATCTCTCACTTGCCGGGCGAATGTGCTACATCACAGAGCCCTTAGTGTTTACGATTCAATTATTTTATATTTGGCCGTATTTGTCACATCTGCGTTTATATATATATATAAAACAGAATTAAGTTAACTATGCTTATGAACTTAAATTAAATATTATCAGCAGATTTTTTTAAAACAGTGGTAATTACATACATAATAACTCGTAAGAATTTCAAAATGAACTGCAGTAAGAGCAAAAAGCACCATAGAAAGTGAGCTAATAAATGATCAGTTAGAAAACGCTATGATATTGAAATACTAACAGACAAAACTCCAATCGTACTTGTTCCTTCCTTTTTTACGTTAGTGGGTTTCAACATTTCTATAACTATAAAGGTTTTAAAGTGCCCAAAGCACATTATCCTTCCAAGATACGTACAAGCTTTAAGAAAATTTTCAAGGTATTCTGGAAAAGGTCATTTTTCCAAAAGAATTTGCGATATGGTAATGTAACCTTTTACAGCATCCTACTCATCACAACGTTGTTAAGCATAACGATCAGTCAAATCTTTCTAAATATGGTTATGTATATTTTGCAAAATATATTAACATAGTTGTCAAATACAAGATTAATAGGGAAAAAATGTATTTACTCGACTTATCCTCTAATAGCTGAAACCCTTGACAGAGCTGGGCACGCAGGTATAATTGTGTTAGACCCTTGCTAACTCAATAGTCGCCTTCTCTAATGTCATCTATAACGTCTACATTCTGTCGTGCCGTAACTGGTGACGAGATTAATCTTGTTATACATTCAGTTATTGTTGTTTTAATACTTTATCTGTTATAATAATGTGCACTTTCTCATAGTTATAAATAATAACTTGTCTTGATATTACCATTTATTACTGTTCAACACACTACGCTTTAACAATGTATTCAAACTGTCCGTAGGAATTAATTTTAATTAAAATATTAACAGTACTTTATTTTCTATATTGTAAGCAATAATAAGTATTTTAGGAATTTATTACGTTTCTTTTCAGTATTCTATATATTTGATAAAGTGTAAAACAGTGTTTACAACTCTCGCTGAATAATCTCAAATACAAAACATATTATACATCCAGATTACTTTGTAAATATTACGGTTCTCATTGCAACACGTACTGAAATCGCCAAATACAAGACCGGTTTTGCCTTCACAAAGAAGTGGTGGAGAAAATTTAGACAAGATTCGATGACTAGCAGAGATAAAAATATTAGAGGTGGCAGAAATGAATGATGCACTTTTAAGCACTGAATTGTCGCGTCGCTGGTGGCCTAAGTTTGATCTGCCGATTTTTCTTATCAATGAGCGGGATAGATTAAGCTAAGAGAATCATTTACAAGGATGTTAGATTTGAGGTGCCTAATACCAAGTAAAGGAAAGAAGGATTTTCAAGAAAATTTCTGTCGTGTTTGAATTAATTCGAATACTGTGAGGTTCTAAATATCAACTTCATGAAACACAAGGAGCGATATCAGGCAACATTTCAAAACCAACCGTCCAGGAGGGTCTAATTGAGCAACTCGTACAAAGCCCAAAACATTTTCAAGTCTATTCAGTATAGTTAAAGGTCACCAGAAGGCTTATTAAAATTCATATACTTTAGAGATCTATTTTAACTACATATCCTAAAGAGACCTTTTACAAAATACCTTACTGCGTTAGCTTATGGTGCAAAAGTGCTGTATAATTTGTTTACTAGCTACGTATAAAGTTGAAAATGTTTTTCAAAAGTAAATTCGTTTAAAACTGTTTCTAGATCCTTATTTACAATCCTTAAGTAATGTATTGTAAAATTTCATTATTGTAGGATTTTTAATTTCAATACATTTGGTAATAGCTTTGTATAAGTACTCAAAAAAGAAATAAAAAAAGACCATTCGATGGTATTAGTATTCAAAGTACTGTAGAGGAGGCCTGCATTATTTCTCAAGTGTTGAAATCGATTACAGAGGAGTTTAGTAAGAAGAAGTAAAAGTTAAGGGTAAGGTGGGGGGAGGGAGGGATCTGTTGATTCCGGGAATTATTTATTGGAAATTGATTTTTAACCAGTGGTTGGTATATTGGCTCACCCATTAGTGACTGAAGTGATGTTACTTGGCATCATCTCGCCAGTTTACATTTATTTTATCTTCACTTTACACTTTATATGGATAAAAATATACTCTATTTTTAATAACATGTCAAATGTAAACATCCCTGTAGCAATAATAATTTTAACGCTTGGTTTGTAATTCTAAAACTATTGTAAGAAGATATTAATACGATTGCTTACTGTATGATTATTCAGTACTATTTTCTAGTATATTTTTCATACAAGTAATAAAAAAACTCAGTAGCATGTAAAAACATTTTAACCATCAGACTACTTTGTAATTCTAAAACTATTGTAATACGATTGCTTACTGTCTGATTAATCAGTATAATGTTCTAGTATCTTTTTCTTACAAATAATTAAAAACTCAAAAGCATTTAAATACATTCTAAGCATCAGACTACTTTGTATGTATGAGAATATAATCAGAAAAGCTGTAATATTTGATAGCAGCTTAAAATAATATGTATATCATGACTATATTTACTTTATAAAAGAATATTTTATTCAGGATGGGCTATTTGAATGACACATTTATAGCGTGAAATTATTTTCAGGGAGAAGTTATTTATAATGAAAATCTATTTACAGTAATATATCGCCAATTTTTGTCAGCCAATAGTATAGATACTATTATATACAAATCTAATGGTATAAGGACAAATTGTACTTAAATTGTACATGGACAGTGTCAGGGCCCATGCTTAACATATAGGCCTATTCCTATTTCAAAACTACCCCCGGGATATGTCCCACTGGTCTCTAAATTTGTGAAACATTCCATTTTGGAATCTAGAGTTACGTTATAGCAAACAAATATTGGAATTGAGAGGGTCTGTTAAATATTGTTTTCTGTAAAAACTTATTTAGGACAGCAGAAACATATGTTTAGAGATAAGCACTATTTCTTTATTTATATTCATGAAAGCGTAGAGAAAGGACTTTTTTCAACCATGCCTGCAACCGCTGTTGGGCAAAAATACGCTTTTAATAAAGACAAAGTTATTATCTAACTTTTACTATAAATTTAAAGACAGTTAATACCCAACTTAGTTCTCTTTTTACAAAATTAGGCTTCTATTATGCTTCCCATTGTTTGAATTAATGGCATTACACATTTATAAAAACCTGCTTTAAATAACACTTTTAGATTGATTCTCATATCTTGATTTTAACTTTATAATGAGATACAAACAATTAATAATTGTAAATATAATTCAACAAGAATCCGGTGTAATTTAAACTATGAGCAGTTATTTCATTGACACCGACATATAACTTGCCCAAAATGAAAATGAGTTTGAATAAACGAATATCTTTGAGACGGTGACAGACTTCTCTAAACATTTCTATACTAACATTCTTTCCTGTTTGTTTAAAACTCCCACTCTAATAGAGCCTCACTGCATCTAAGCATTATCTGTAATTGCTCCGACGATCTTCCACATGTAGAAATAGGTCCAAAAGTCAGATATATAGTTACCATTGTATTTAAAGCGACAAAAATAATTAGTTAATACAATTTATATTTAAAATTTTTCTTACCAATTAAAAGTAGAACTGTTACCTTTGAATATTATAACTATAAAATTACACTATTTTAAAACGTTAAAGTTCAAATTATTTTGGTTACTTAGTTATAAATACCCTTTGTTACTACACAAGACAGCAATAAAATGTTTACAGTCCGAATCTTGTTTACTTAGCGATTAATCATTGTATATGTATAAAGTGGCTAGTATTTCCGAATACAACTTAACGTAAAATTAATGTTTACTAATTTTAGCTACATTGAATTTGGAAATACGTTTTAATGAGAATTCTTTGAACATCCCTTAAAAAACTATTAGTGGGAATGCTGTTTTGTAGTAAAATGTACTAGGTTTACAACCATAACAATCTAAATACTACGGTTACTGAAATTTAGGATCTAGTGTATACTTGAAGTGGTTACAGTTAAGCACATAAGTGTATCAGACCTACACTAACTCGATCGTCACCTTCTCTGCCTTGGTAGATCAAATTATCTATGTCAGTTCACTGAGGCAACTAACTCTACCAAGCTAAGCCCCAAAAAGCCGATAATATACGCTTACTTGAGTATTTTTGATCAAAATACACCGTTCTTTTACAGTTGCTTTTAAATAAATAACATTGTGGCGTAACACTACCAAAAGTACTTGTTAAATTATTACTTGTAAATGAAAATCTGACTTGAGTCGTTCTAAGTAGATATGTAGTTTACATAATACATATAGATAATGTATTGTCTTCTTTCTTTTATTACCAGAGTAAATAATCGCTGGAAAAAATGGCTGGTAACTTCCACGATATATAACAGTTTATCTACTTTTCTATCACTTCTATGACGGTTTATCTAAAGCAAAAAAAGTTTCCAGAGTTATGCCTGGTAATTGGTGTTGATGTTGATGGCGATGATGTTTTACATTAATACTATAACATTTTCTATTAAATGTACCATGCATAGTCATTATTTTTCATGGCTGTTTCCTGGTGTTCATAAAGTATAATATTGTTCATGACAAATTTATAATTAGACAATTAATAATAAAAACAAATTATAATTAGAATAAATTTGGCAGTAACAGACAACGTATATTGTGTAACGCTGCAGTTCTCATTCATTGAGTTCTATTTATAATGCCTTACGGTATATTATAAACATGCTCTTATGGTTTCTTATCGTTATACGGTATAGGATCCGAGAGCCAATTTGCATTGTATAATCACACAACCCAGTTTTTGGTAAAATTAATAGAGAGCATTCCTTTAAGGAAGGAATTAATAGTCATTAACTAGTTTTGGCGTGGGTCGCAATGGGAGAGTCTCAAAAGGATTACACATATCGAATGATTTTTTTTCCTACGATAATAACTTTTTAGCTTAATACAGCTTAAGCAACATCAATACGTTAGGCACATAAACAACATTATATTACTGTCAGGCAACTTGATAAAGAGACTGAAAGTCGCTTTTTTCAGCCTTATGATAAGGATAATATTGTATATTGGTGTTTAAGTGATATAACAATTTTTATGTATCTGATGTTCGTGGTTTTAGTGTTTAAAGCTGATAAAAACATAATCCAAGAAAATATCATCGTTTTGTATTTTATTACCATTACAACAACGTTTAGACCCTCGCAAAATCTAGTACTCATGGTTAAAAGCTGGCTCCTGTATACGAGCTTTGAATATATTTTGTTAAGCGTAAGTACTTAAGGTTTCATTTGATGCATTTGTGGCTTCTATCAACTCTTTTGATAAGTAGTAACTCTTCTACATTTAAGTAAAAACACACTCATTACGATAAAAAAAATTACAGATACATACATAAACTTAAACCTTTCATCACATGTTTTATATCCTAAGTGATTTATTATTTGTAAGGACTAAGGGTTTGCTTCAGTATCCTATTGGTAAAACAAGGGTGAATTTAAATCTAAATCAACAGCTGATGACGCAGTCTATAATCACGGCGTTGTAAATTTTATTAAATTTCTTATTAAAATTATATTTTTCCCAAATTCATCCAGGTAAACTAACAATTGTACATTCTGTTGTATTTTTTATATTTTGTAATTGCCTCCATGAAATTTGATACTACGAGTACGTATGGGTAAACTCGTACATAGTTTATTAATACCGATTTTATTAATAACATTACTGATAGAGATTTAACATTGTATATTATAGCTATAGTAGTGTCCTACTATAGCAAAGGAGTGGAGGCATTACTCAGTTTTTTACCACTATCACAAATATGTTGATTTCATTACTGATGACATTTGTTTAGTTGATAAATGTGTACACTCATTTAACTCCAAAAAATTACTGTTCACATAGTGTTACGGTGAATTACTGCAATGTTAGTATCTACAACAATCAACTATAAAAATCTCCATGTATCCAGAACAGTGTTTTCAAAACAGCTTCCGGAATGCCATTGATTTGTCAAAGTGTGATTGCAAGTGTATATTAAATCATTCATGTTCTTCTTTTGTACTCCAAGCATAGCCTTTTTGGTATTTAGTAGGAATTAAGTATTCTCCAGGGGATCGTTTTATATTTTAAGCACAAGATCTATTTAAACGTGAGTATTAAAGTCACTTTCAGTATGGATAATAATCTCTTTATTTAAAGTTGAGCAGCTGAACTGGTCGCAAGTATCGCTTGAGACAATAACCATAAAAGTGGTGGAAGGGATGAAGTCCACGACCATTACGGGGTGGTCTGCGGCTGAAACTCGCGATAGGGGTGAAATACTCAGTGTCCGGTAATGTTCGCCCGCGCCCCACACTCGATAAACTTTAATTGAATCAACCAGCTCTTTTTCTGTATTTCAAATTTTATTTTTACTTTCATTCACTTTTGCTGCGTTGTATTTTCCATCCATGTTGGTAAGTTTGGATCTGTTTATACAACGAGTGGTGTAATGGCTCTATTACAGCACTGGAAGAAAATACACAACGCAGGAGTTACCTGATAATGTATATACCTTTACGTAATTTTTTAGGTTTAGTAGAGCATTGTAAATAAACCAATATTCAGTGAATTCCAAAAACTAAACACTACATCTTTCATTCGTCCGATCAAAAATAGCTGGGGCTATTAACTACAGGTATGTTGATCGTTGTCTAGTAATATTGTAGATTAACCTATCAGACATCGGATTTACACATACTGTTATATTCCGTGTGTGACCATTGATGGTAATTGAATTTATAAATAACAAAACACTATTTATTCGTTGAAGCACAAGTTCTGTAGTAAAATGCTTTGCGTGATTAATGTGTAGGATGATCTAAATTGTGAAATTGCGAAAAATTTATTTGTCATTTTAATGATGACGATTTTATAGAACCAAATGTGAGGTATAATGTATAACAATTTGGGTAAATTGTCTCAGGGAAATTAGTTATTGCTTTACAGTTAAATCTAAATGGTAAAATGAAGTTGATTTAACCATCAAGGATTAAAACCAAGGTAAATTTTTTATACAGAATGCGAGATTAAAGTACAATATTTCTTGCTTTTTATAACAGATTTTATTTCATATTAGCACAAGATTCTGAACGTCTAGGTTTATAAGCGTCAATCTGGTCTTTATGGAACTGAGTAATGTTCTTATGTAAACAAGACAGGAGTACGCCACACCACGTGTCGCGTAACAGGCTTCGCTGAGGCTGCTTACAAAATGTCAAACTGAGGTGTGCTATGGACAAATACACAAACAGGCATTCATACAGAAAAAAGTACTTACATCTCCCGCAAGAAAAAAAGAGTCTTCAATTACGCTCAGCCAAATTCCATGGTTAGATACGCAAGTTCGTGATGACACCATCATAGATCTTTTCAATTAGAGATTGTCCTCTAATTAAGCAAAAACTTCTATGTACGATTCAGATGGGATTTTGTATAAACATTGAAATAACATGTTACTTATGTAATATGACATACTATGTAATATGACGTATAACTACTTACGTCTGGAAAATATTATAGGGCCCTATCGTATCATAAGTGCTTTAGCTAAGTAGACTACCGACTTTATTTGTTTAAATTTCGTGCGAAGCCGAGAGGAACAGCTAGTTTTAGATAATTTAATGGCCAAACAGTCGGACAAAAATTTAGATAACGCATACAAGAACCTCAATGCCATGTTTAATAAAATAACAATAAAACAACAATTGTTATAAATACTAAGTAAGTACACATGTCTACGGCCATAATGCTGTTTAGTGGAAGTATGAGATTCTGTCGATTTTGGAATTACTTATCGAGAATCAATTCCCAGCGAGAACTGAAGAGTCCATTACAGACTTAAGACAAGCTTCACTTAACACCAACGCAGAGTTTCCTTCATTCTCGCCTTTTTATTTTAGCGAAACAGTACTTTTAATGAATACTTTGCTTCTCTCGAGCATCACTCTGTTCGTTACAACGCAATATCAAGTAATATATCAACGGTCGGTTGTAAAATAACTCATTGATTCAAGTCTATCGCCTATCTTGATATAAAATTATTTGCCTCATAATTATGTCAAACATTATTACAAAAATAAAACATTTATGATGTAATGCAGTGGAGTAATGCTTCGACAAATCCTTTCTTTCAATAATACTAGCACACTAACACGACCTGTAAGTATACAAGCTTAGCTCGTACACTGTTTGTACTATCTAGTTTCAACATCCAAAGAAACCCCTGCAATACTGTAGCTGCAATTACCTGAACGGAGCATTCAGCTTATTAACAGATATGACTAGAAGGCGCTTCTATTACATTAATAATGTTCATATTATCAGATTATATTATTGTTAAATTATAAAAATTCAGTTTTTTAAGGAAATCTAAAAGATATAATAATTAATTACTTATAAAGAGAAAGTCAAAACCCTAAAACAAATGTAGGGTTTGAAAACATGACTTTAACAGAGTCATGTTTTCTTCATTGCAATGTTATACTACAAATTTATTAGATGCACAATAATGTGACTGTCTTCACCGATAAAGGTAATTTGAACAACTGATATAATTAAGTAAATATTACGACAATACCTTAGATATATACACTGCAAGATATATTCTCACTTAACTGATTGTCTTGTTTTATTTGTAATTTTATTTAACTTTAAACCTTTATGAATAAATGTATTAAATAAAATGAGAGATTTTATTTTAAATTTCCCTCTCATCTTAGTCGGAAGAAAGGTAGATTTTACGTTTGGTTATTTGGTTTTATTTGGGTGGTCGAAAAGTCAAACCGAAGATTTATTAGTTTACACGTTGCATTGTGACAGGAAGACGACACCCAATGTTGGTATGTTAATATACATATAACACTTTCAAATATTTAGAAACTCCATCATTTTCAAACGGTATAGACCAAAAATCGTATTAATTACATAACATATTCTGTAGAGTCGTAGACTTGATTTGGTTACAATCAATCAAAAAAGTATGTTGTAAACTTACTCCTATACGACCATTAAATTCTATACAATAAAATTTAACCGATCTCTATCTTGAAACCTTTAAGGTTATCGAAAATTAGAAAGCATAAATATTGCTTGAAATTGATCTAAAATTTTATAAAAGTTATATATTTTGATTTATGTTGTAAATTACCAGAGATACAAAGTTTACGCAACTGAGAATACCTGCAACCTTGAAACGTCTTATTATTTTGAAACACCAACCAAACTTATTCAAGCAATATATTTGTAAAAGTACTGTCTTAGTACCAAGTGTAGATTATATCGGCAATAATGAACGGCAATATGTAGTTCATAGAAACATTATTTCAGCTATGCGGCTAAATACTTTGTACAGTCACTATATGAACACTACGTTATAAAAAAAACCCAAGTAAGAATACACATTAACGTAAATGACCTGAGAATTTAAAATAACCTTTTTGTTTTACTGGACGATCAGTAATAACTGAGATATAACTAATCTTTTTTCAAAATCTGAATGGCCATTATCTTGAAACCGTCTGAAATGTAGAAAAAGCTAAAGAGTAAAATCTATAATTATAATTGACTGGTGTATTTTTTCAACTTTTTGTTTTAAGCCTACATGGGGAGATAGCTGAGTTAAAAGTTTTGCACAAATTCCAATGACCTTCACACTTTTAATCGGTGAGTCTAACAAAACAAAACTCATCCAAACTATGTAAACATGCTGTCTCTGTACCACGTTTTGTCTGAAACTATTAGAAGTTAAGCATTTATCCTAATCATTCCAACATTTTTTAAATAATCAACACTTTTGGTGACACTGTCTGGAAGCCTTATACATGAGAACAAACATGATTGTAAATAACCTGAGAATTAAAAAACACCGTTATCCTTCACTACATGCCGCATAATAATTGTGTTATAACTATTCCTTATGACAAACTTTTAATAGCCTCTATCTTAAAACCTAAACATGATATTTAAACAGGTGCAAGAATAAAAGTTTTTTTTCCATAATATGTTTCAAAATGTGATATTTTGGGTAAATATTGAAATACAGTCGAGTTAAAATGTTTGCGTGAATACGAATGGCCATTATCTTAAAACTTATTCGTTAAAACTGACTAACGAACTCATTTAAGCTATGACTATTTACTGGACTTATACTAAGTCATTAGCTTTTATTTTAGTCTTTGTATATTAAAAATTACGATAGTTATAGTTTTTTATAAGCTGGTATATGCATATATATATATATATATATATATATATATATATATATATATATATATATATATATATATACAAGAATTCAGTAAACATATAATCATGAAAAGTACTTGCTCCGCCGGGACTCGAACCCGGATCTCTTACATGTCGTGTAAGTTCGCTATCACTACACCACAGAGCCCTTACTTTTCGATTCAATGATTTTTATTTCGCTGTTTAATTTCATATATGTGGTTAATGATTAACTACTGTATTTAACAACCACATCACTTTAACCATATAAGTTAGTAAAATTTAAACAGATATAACTTTTTAACTAAATTTAGTCTTACTTAACTGTTTTGTGTACAAAATAAACAAGTCTTCCTCGTGTTCCATGTAAATGATGTGTGTATTCCACCACCAGTTCAAAAGCACTTGCCATATATATATATATATATATATATATATATATATATATATATATATATATATATATATATATATATATATATAAACAAATATATTATCATTTTTTTTATAAAAAAGACTATCAAAATGTACTCTAGATGCGTAAGCATTTTAATAGTAACACAACATTAGCACACATAAGAATTAACAAAATTAAGATCACAGTTAAGTTATTGTTTGCTCACATGTTTCTAAATTAGACTAAGTTGAACTCCAAAGTGAAAGGGTATTACATAATCCAAATTAGCAGTGAAGTAAGACAATGACAGTAAGGTGAAATAGGTCAATGTTCAGTTAAGGCTAAAACCTGTAAGACGCGAGTAAGCAAGTGACTGAAAGTGCAGATACTGGTTGATGTTTGTTGGCGATTACTCAATACCCATCAGACCTAATAGGGCGGACAGGTTTGTGTGCAAGCGGGTGGCTGTGTCTGTCTGTGTGGAAACAATATTTTGCTGCTGTACTTTGGCGTTTCGATCTCATACAGTATTTTAGTATTTTTTCCATTTAATCATAAACTTAATTTAATTAGTCATAAAACAGCTAATAACTATAAAACAACCAGGACAACAAATGTTTAATAACTCGTATCGTAAGAGAACTTTTAGATTCATTATCTATATTATTTCTCTTAGAAGGCTTTACAAGTAATTAAATAACGACACTGCCACTTAAGCAAAAAAAAAACATGACAGCTTTAGCAAACAAATCAGAGCTTTATACTATATGATGCCGAATTAGTGTTCTATTTTTTAGATTTTCATAAACTGTCTCAACTCACAAGAGACAACCAAGTAACTCATAAGAATTAGATCGTCTTTCAACTGACAAACAGTTTTTAAAATAGTCCAATGTATTTATTAGATCCAAAACGTGTAATGTTTTCTTCATATAATAAAAGACAGTTGCTGAAGAGTTATACTGACTGTTATTATTTTTAAATAATAAGTTCCTTGGAGCATTGCAATGTTATGTTAACTATAAAAACTCTCAAAACACAGATTATTTTAAATAACGATTATAACTAAAATTTAAACCTGTTGCAATTAGTTAAATTATATAATTATTGAAGAATAACATTCCTTAACTATATGTGATAAGAGACCAAGTCCATCAACATGACCGATTGTGCATAGTAAATATGATCTGCGTATTAATTCAAAAACAAAGCGAACATTATGTATATAATATGTTTTAAAACAAAACAGCCATGGATTTACAAAGAAAATTGTTTTCTGGTAATGAAATGTAAGAGGAGAAACGTTCCTCAAAACAAAAAGCAACATTCTTTAAAAGTACACTCACCCACTCACTGCTTTTATAATGCAGAGTTTGCAGAGCAAGTTATTGGACGTCCGTTTATTGACTCCATAATGAAGCAGACTTTTGCTTTTGGAACACATGGAATACCAATCATTGTTTTGCCTTTAAAAATATTACAGTACTTGAAAAGTTCCACTGATTTCACTGAAATTTGCAAATGAACGACATTAAAAAAGTACCTGTACATGCTTACATTGCGGCAGAACATAAGACATTTATCGGATTTTACATCATAACATAACATCACAACATAAGATTACATCAGAACTTTACTAATACCATACTAAAAATAGAAGGAGAAAACCATTAATATATAATAGAGTACATGTTAAACAATTACTAAATCTATATTCTAAAGTACGAGTTTAACCTTTTATGAGTAGAAATCGTAAATGGAGTTAAAAAAATTAAGAAGTCATATTTGTTCCAATTTGTATTCTTAACAGGGATAAATCATTAAAATTAGGTGCACTAGTCTAGATAGTTCTCTTAATCAACAGACCCAAGATAAGAGTCCTATTTTAATGGAATGTGCCCTACACATTTGTCATTAATATTGAATTTGTGTAATATAGAATCTTATCCATCCTGTATGTAATTCAGCGTTTTTTACCGACTTAGGACAATAGTAGTTTTAATATATTAATTTTTTCTGTGATAATTGTACTCGATTATAACTAATAAAATCACACTGACGCGCTTTGAGAATTTTTCAAGATTTTTATGCACTTTTTATTTCCTTGGGCTGAAGAAAACAAATTAATATATCAGCAAAAATATATATGTATATCTTTGTTTTAAAATTTATGGACACCTATTTGGAAATGTTATCGTTATAAAAGCGATTTGGCCACATGAATGATCAAAACGTTAAGTTATAAGCCCTAAATGGGGCCTCCACAAGCAACCGGGACAAGTGGGAGGGATCTAGGAGATTTCGATGTTAACATATCTCCGACAATATTAAGGGGGTGTTATTATGGAGGTGTTTAAATAACACATTGTGTAAAACTGCTTAGTGCAGACATTCTGTTGAACACGATAATGAAGTTTAGGACTTACGGCAAACGGCCTTGGCGGCTGTTCCTCTCAGATGTCAGGGTGTGGCATGTCGTAGTTTTAACAGGTTTCGAATACAATTTGTAAAGCGTAGTTATCAGCCTTAATATTTTTTTCGTATTTATTTATTAATTATGAGTATTACAAATAAATTCAATTATTGCAAGAACCCGACACAACTAGGCCTATAACCCTTCCAATGTTATTTCCTAAGATATAAATAGGCCAAGTGCATAAAAAGTAAACATTTCGCAGTTAGTTTAAAGTATGTACACAGGATTGATAAACTTGACAGTATAGAGAATACGATATAGATGATTAATAATAATATAACAAATATATAATACTTAATACTTTTATATATATGGATTCTGGAAATGGGTAACTACATTTAGTTAAAGCAAAAAAACATACATGGAGAACACTTTTTATAGTTTTCTTTTAGGTATCATTTAAAAGTTCATAACTATAACTTGTTAAAAATATGGAGATTGTTTATTATTTCAATATTGTAATATTGCAAATGCACTATATTTCATCTTGTTATTGCGGCAATAACGTGATTTATTATTATCAACTTAGTGCGGTACTGAAAACTACACGACGCGTAACACAGACTATTTTAAGTTCTAAAATTCAACTTTGCATTTTAAAAGCTTGTGCCAATTCATGGCATACCGATGAATTGTTGTTACACAGCATGTGACGTGAATATTTATTGAAATTTTTAGTTCGAAATAAATTATAGATATTATCTCTTTACTTGGCAGTAAATTGTGAATATCATACCACAGAGATTTGTCACAGTCAGGGTGATGTATCTAAATGGATATATTCTGTTTAAAAGGTTAAGCAATTATTATCGTCTAGGTTTTGGGTTTATATGGATTTTAATTATTAGGTTTAGTGTATTTTCTATCGCCATAGTAACATGATCATTATCAACATTATTATATTTCATATTATCAAAAGGTTAAAAGTTTGTAGATAGCATTAAACATTATTTACATAGTGTTGCAGGTAATTTAAATATTACAGAATTGTCATTCATTAAAGAGAAATCTTAGTTCCACCTACTGCCTATAAACTCTACCATTAAATCGAACAACTGAAACTCGCCCGACCATAAGCAACTGCAAGAAACGGCCACAAAACGGCGAAAACTGCCGGGGATACTCGGGAAACAATAACGGTCTGCGCAGAGTGACACAGCTTCTAACCGTGCCAATTAGCAATGATCCAGGGAAAGTGAGGGCTTTCTCCAATCCGTGTCCGGTCAAGGGGAACGGCGGATCTGGACCGTGTAACCTTGGAACGGAACAGTGGACCGCCTTTACTTTCTTTCGCTGTCACCGACCGTTCTGGAAATTGTCGCAAAAAGTTATACGTAAAGTAACGGTTCATTGTTTCTTGTTCAGGTGAAAGCAGGAAATCCCTAGATAGATGAGAAAGCAATGCACCATACTAAATCTAATAATGGTGCTGTTTGAGGTCATGTTATATAGTTAAGTCATTCCTGTATGTGATAGAGCTATTCCGTGTTAATGATGCATAGAATCTAATGACGCATTAAAGGCATTTCAATTTATGGTTTTTTAAATTTATTCTCACACAAAGAATACAAGGATTTTTTTAACAAAATTTATTAAATCATATTTTCGTGTTTCGATTTGAGGAATATAAATACTTATTAAAGAGAAATGTAAAGGTTTCTATGTATCCTAAGTTCAGTAAAATTTCGCCTTCCGGACTTAACGAATTAACGAAAAGCAACTACAGAGATTTATTTATTTATGCGTGTGACAATTTAATTTAGTCGGCAGTTATTGTATTATTACAGTGATTAATATAGTGTAATCCAATATTTTAGAACTAAAGAACCCTACTATTTGAGATATAATGACGATTTAATCTAGGTATACAACCAGTCTGTGACAAATGATGACGCTTCCTTCTGTCTAGCTATCTACCCTACAAAAATGGGACACGCCATGGTGATTCACTCTAGCTATCATCACATCGTGTATTTAACGTATATAGGCGCTTCGGTCTAGCTACCTATCCCATAAAAATGGGACACGCCATGACGATTCACCCTAGCTATCATCACATCGTGTATTTAACGTATATAGGCGCTTCGGTCTAGCTACCTATCCCATAAAAATGGGACACGCCATGACGATTCACCCTAGCTATCATCACATCGTGTATTTAACGTATATACGTGCTTCGGTCTAGCTACCTATCCCATAAAAATGGGACACGCCATGACGATTCACCCTAGCTATCATCACATCGTGTATTTAACGTATATAGGTGCTTCAGTCTAGCTACCTTTCCCATAAAAATGGGACAAGCCATGACGATTCACCCTAGCTATCACCACATCGTGTATTTAACGTATATAGGTGCTTCAGTCTAGCTACCTATCCCATAAAAATGGAACACGCCATGACGATTCACCCTAGCTATCATCACATCGTGTATTTAACGTATATAGGTGCTTCAGTCTAGCTACCTATCCCATAAAAATGGGACACGCCATGACGATTCACCCTAGCTATCATCACATCGTGTATTTAACGTATATAGGTGCTTCAGTCTAGCTACCTATCCCATAAAAATGGGACACGCCATGACGATTCACCCTAGCTATCATCACATCGTGTATTTAACGTATATAGGTGCTTCAGTCTAGCTACCTATCCCATAAAAATGGGACACACCATGATGATTCACCCTAGCTATCACCACATCGTGTATTTAACGTATATAGGTGCTTCAGTCTAGCTACCTATCCCATAAAAATGGGACACGCCATGATGATTCACCCTAGCTATCACCACATCGTGTATTTAACGTATATAGGTGCTTCAGTCAGCTACCTATCCCATAAAAATGGGACACGCCATGATGATTCACCCTAGCTATCACCACATCGTGTATTTAACGTATATAGGTGCTTCAGTCAGCTACCTATCCCATAAAAATGGGACACGCCATGATGATTCACCCTAGCTATCACCACATCGTGTATTTAACGTATATAGGTGCTTCAGTCAGCTACCTATCCCATAAAAATGGGACACGCCATGATGATTCACCATAGCTATCACCACATCGTGTGAATAACGTATCGAGATGCTTCAGTCTTGCTAGATTCCCCATAGTATTTGGGATATTTGTCACAATTATATGTTACAAAATTTATAACACTACGTTTTGTAGACTGAAATCTAAACCTTTTGTTAGGCGTGAAGATAATTGATACATAAAACATACGACAATGGACTACCACTAAATAAAGAAAAAATACCCGAAAACCGCTTTGAGTCCAAACAGAAGAAAATAAACCCAGACGTTTTCACTTATAGAATGCGAATTACGACCACAAGAAGTCAAGAGTAACACACCCACACACATACCAGCAGTGTGTAGATACGTCGGCATCTCCTGTGGTATCGCGGCATGGCGTGTCATATAATACAATAAGACAGGAAGGCGGTGGTCAGGAGGGGGAAGAGTAAAGACACCCGTCTCCGGCCCTATGTTTTGGTTTAGACTTTAAAGTTATGGTGTGTGTACGACTTTTGTTGGTTGAGGTTTATTTTATTGTTACTATCTTTTTATGTTTTCTAATTAGTTCTTTTTTACATTGGTACCAAAAGTGGCCTAACCTCAACCGAAGGTTGACTAAGTGGTTGGTCTGTTAATTTTATGTATAAAGCCTTAATGAGTTTGATGTTAAAGAAATCCTCCTCACGGTGTATCATGTTGGATCCATCCCATTTTAAATGTACAGACCAGCAATGTTTCAGATTTTTCTATTACCGTTTGTTTATATTTTCTTTGTTTTTGAATAATCAAATTTAGTGGTCTATTATTATAACTCTCTTTACATAAAACAATATAATCCAAAATTAATCTCTTCATTAATACCAAAATATGTATACTGTAATCACACGAGAACAGACATCGGGTCGGAATTATATTCAAAGGCAATAGGGGTTAGGGGGTAATCAGGGCCCTCACTGACCCGCCCACGGACCCCTTCCACGACCCACTTACCCAAACACACATATGCGTGTTCTCGTAATGTTTCATCTTTATAACCAGTTTATATATGTATATATATATATAATATATATATATATAATATATATATATATATATATATTATATATAATTGTATATATATATATTTATTTATAGTTTAGTAATTTATTTTTGTAAATATTTATATAATGTTCAATTTTACGCTGTTAAGAGTTAATGTTAATGTTAAGAGTTTACCAATTTTTATTTTTGTATGAAGAGAATTCATATATGTGTACATTTGTCTTTGAGTATAGACTCGTACATTTCCTATACTTTTTACACTCTCTCAAATGTTCCACATATTGACATCAAGGTCTAAAAGTACATTACAATTTTAGTAATTTACCTCTATAGTCGGTTGTTTATGTTATTTCAAACATGTATAATAAAAACGTTTTATGAAACTAAGATGAGACACTTTCTATTTTATTGATTGACGTTAAAATTCTTCAAGTCAACCCAATTCAATGAAATCCTGTCGGCTCAGCCAGTTAGTAGATTTTGTGACTACTGAAGTATTATGAATTTATTCTCATGCGATTTACATGCATTTAATACCTCAAAAACCGGTCGAGAAAAAAATGTTTAAAAACTCAATGTTTAGGAAATGTTAAAGGATTGCAGGACAACTTTTATTTCTCTACACCTTAATAAATAACGGAGTGATGCAACAGTATTGGGTTTTGATAAACAACACTCAAAGAGATTTTGTTTTTGAGATACAATGTGGTCGGTAGCTACCTGCTGAACTTTGTAAAGCTCTCTACGTGCTTGTGCACTCAGCTGAGATACAGTCTACTCTAAGCTTGATAGTTGTGGTTCACCTCATATCTACTCTCTCACCACAACCATACTCGTATTAGGCAGCCCTTGATTTGCTTGAATATCACCAGTTAAGGTGGTGCAACGAATTTTGGGGGTTGAAGCTATTTTAATGCTATATCCATAGTTCTGTAAGAAGTTTTCAGAATACAGAAAAAATAAATTCCTCGTGAAACGACTACATTAACACTTTTAAATATTTCTTGCTTGGTTAATAAATATAAAGTTGCAACAAAAGTATGATTGGATTTACATGGAATTTATATATATATATATATATAAATTACTTATACATATATATATATATATATATATACACATACAAATATATATAAATTATATATATTCCAAGATACCACAAAAACTTGAATGACAAAATGTTATGTAAACGCTACTTACAGCATCAAGGAACACTTGACAATTTTTTTCTTTGTAGTTTAATAAATAACGGAGAGCGTTTTTAAGATTTGAAGGGTTGGCATTTTGAAATTAAACAACGCACCAAGTAGGCCAACGAACTTAGCTGAGATATTTTGTTTCTAAAAAAGATTTACTTTCATAAATTATTGATTAAGATAAATTCTATATGCGGACTTCATTATGTATATGACAGTGTACCATTATACAGGATATGAAAAATTAATTATACCCAATAATGTGATTGCAGTCACTATCCAATATAGAGAATTGGGATACAAAATAGTGTCCAGTCTACGTCTGAAACTTCAAAAATGTTACGACCGCCCTAGTCAGGGTCGTCACAAGGCCGCGGCTCGACAATGTGTGGAAACCTCAGCCAGATGTGAGAGTTATGGCCCCAGCGTCAGGCCGCGACAGACTAAATGACACAATTCCTCGAGACGCTGACAGTCTTATTGTGAGTTTTGGCTGTTTATCTTCTAGTTTATCTGGTTTTCTTTCAGTGGTTGGATTTGGTGTCACATTGTGTCTCGACGTCATAGCTTTTGTCCAGCGTGAGTATTCTTACCGTGTTCTGGAGTAAGAATCATCTTATAAATGAAACCTCTTATAACAGAATTATGTACAAGCAATATATTAACTAGCTATAGCGTAATGCCTAACTTAATAGTATGAAACAGGAAGTACTTTATTTCTCTTAATATCTTTTATATTTTATGTCTGTTAGTATATTCACATTTATTGGTATGATACTTATTAAATAAAAGAATATGTCTTCATAAACCTACATCCTATATCGATCCGACTAGTGCTGTGAGAAATCAACAACGCAGCTGTTATTCTTCATTCAAATTTCATTATTGTCTATTAATTATATGAATTGATATCTGAAGTATGGATGTTCGCACGGAAGTCACGTCTGTGGGGTGCAAACCGTACAAGTAAACAAGGGTGTAGCGACCGGGAGTCCATACCTTGCAAGTTAACAGGGGTGTAGCGACCGGGGGTGCATACCGTGCAAGTGAACAAGGGGATAGCGAGCGAGGATGCTTACCATGCAATTAAACAAGGATGTAGCGACCGGGAGTCCATACCGTGCAAGTGAACAGGGCTGCAGCGACCGGGGGTGCATACCGGCAAGTGAACAGAGCTCTGGCGACCGATAAACCACAAGTGTGCTTATAAGAATGAACCAAATAAAAAAGTAGAACGAAATAGTAATAAGAAAAATAAAAAATGGAATTACTGAATTTGTAACATTTTTACAAACATAAATTGGAATATGAAATGTTTCCTAAACCCACTATTAACTTACTAACTTAATACTTATGAGAAATATCTAATACAGTATAAGTATTAGTAATATGAATTGGTTGGTGACTTGAGAAGGTCGTCGAAGAGAGATTGTAGTGTTGGTGTGTGGCGAAATGTGAAGCGATATGGTTGAGTGATGTGTAGCAATCCTGACGTTTCGCCCACCCATCACCACCCCGAGCTCACTTCTCTGGGAGAAAATGTTCTTTTGAAAAAGCTCTTCACGAGTTTTTTGTTGACTTCATTCCAACTCATATGATACTTAAACGAGTGTAACGAATAAATTGTTCCCTTTTATTCACACTTAGCCAAATTTAAAATATATTTCACCTGAAGAGGAGAGCAGAAACCGCACTTGAATGGTCGTGGTTCAGTTATTGTGGAGAAATGTCTGTACTCCTGTTATAACTTAAAATCATCCATCGACAATTGTAACTTTAAACAAATAATATGTGTTTTTCCAAATGGAAATGATACAACAATCTATACATTACAAGCAGCACAGCCTGATTTCTGTAGATTGATTACGCTTTTTCCTTCATTTAATATGTTTCAAAAGTTTATAATCAGTAAATATTGTCCTCTATAATCATATATACATGGCCCTGAATATTTGCCACGTTATGGACACAAATTTTCAAGGAATACTACATCTTCTCACGTGACTGCCCAGCCAATATCCTGTGGTTCAGCACTTGGCAGTCACTCCACAACGGCATGACGCTCCCAGAATTGTTACCAGGTCTGGACACCTACACTACTATACGTACACGAGGGAGAGGTTGTGTGTAATATTAAACTGTGTGGGCTCTCGAGTATAATGATTACAGGTTGTCACGTGACTGCCCAGCCAATATCCTGTGGTTCAGCACTTGGCAGACTCTTAATAACGGCATGACGCTCCCAGAATTGTTGCCAGGTTTGGACACCTACACTACTATACGTACACGAGGGAGAGGTTGTGTGTAATATTAAACTGTGTGGGCTCTCGAGTATAATGATTACAGGTTGTCACGTGACTGCTCAGCCTATATCCTGTGGTTCAGCACTTGGCAGACTCTCCATAAACGGCATGGCGCTCCCAGAATTGTTGCCAGGTCTGGACACCTACACTACTATACGTACACGAGGGAGAGGTTGTGTGTAATATTAAACTGTGTGGGCTCTCGAGTATAATGATTACAGGTTGTCACGTGACTGCTCAGCCTATATCCTGTGGTTCAGCACTTGGCAGACTCTCCATAACGGCATGACGCTCCCAGAATTGTTACCAGGTCTGGACACCTACAGTACTATACGTACACGAGGGTGAGGTTGTGTGTAATATTAAACTGTGTGGGCTCTCGAGTATAATGAATACAGGTTGTCACGTGACTGCTCAGCCTATATCCTGTGGTTCAGCACTTGGCAGACTCTCCATAACGGCATGACGCTCCCAGAATTGTTACCAGGTCTGGACACCTACACTACTATACGTACACGAGGGAGAGGTTGTGTGTAATATTAAACTGTGTGGGCTCTCGAGTATAATGATTACAGGTTGTCACGTGACTGCCCAGCCAATATCCTGTGGTTCAGCACTTGGCAGACTCTCCATAACGGCATGACGCTCCCAGAATTGTTGCCAGGTTTGGACACCTATACTACTATACGTACACGAGGGAGAGGTTGTGTGTAATATTAAACTGTGTGGGCTCTCGAGTATAATGATTATAGGTTGTCACGTGACTGCCCAACCTATATCCTGAGACTACTGTAATAATTGACCGGCTCATAATACCTAAATGGCCGGCAGCTCTATCCGGCCCACGCTTATTAAACAGTTGATTTCACCTGGGTGGAGTGTAGATAGTTATTACGCGTCCTTCTGAATCACCTTCGGGAAGAGATCACTTTATCTAGCTCTCTCGTACTACGTAAAAGATGAACAGGAAATTACAAAATATTTTACGAAAGAAAAATAATATTGTTTAAAAACCTATCATGAGTTTATTGTTTTCTTAAAATTCCATACGTAATTTAAAAGTTCTAATATATGAAATTAGACAATAAGGTACAAGACAAATAATTTATTGTTCAAGAACTTGTGATTTTACTGTTTGGATAACATTTTTTCTCCGTTATTCCTCAAATCATTTTCTTCGATGGTATCTACTACGTAATAATATTGGATAAGAATCTGTCTTATAAATAAAAACCAATCACAAAATTTCTTGCTAAGCGTAAATCTTGAGAACGACTGGACCACTTCGGTTAATTCCTTTTGTAAAATGTTCATTGATATCCATGGAAGGTTTTTATGAAGCAAAATATAAGAAAAGTTACCGTGAATTCAGAAAAAATGTAGTTTTTAAGTTTTATAATCCAAACTAATCTGGCTCTAAACAGCCGTTCAAACCTTCAGTTTTGGCCGAAACATCTGTTTACATTTAAATTTGATATAATATTAAGGAAACGGTGATTGATCAGTAGTGTAATGCAGATAGTAAATATGAAGTTAATATATACATTTTTATCCAGATTGCGCCAGTGATGGATTTAAATAATCTAATGCATTTTAAATATTATTTAAACACCGTTATGTAACCAACCTTAATGAACAAAGTTATGAATGTTTTCACATAAGTTACTTTAAACTGGTGGGCTTCCTTGACATTGTGATATTGCATTTTAACAGTGGCTTATGGAAAACAGACAAATGAATACTAACATGCCTCCACGATTCGTTCTTTCTCTGGCTACAGTCCAAAAATCAAGACTGGTATAACGCAAAACTGTAATAACGATTATTTTGGAATGTTTCATAACCTTAATAAGGATTTCCCTCTTATATCGAAAGTACAAAAGAAGTAGGAAGGACTTCCCTCTAGGTCGTAATAGGCATTTCACTCCTACTTATGTGTCTATTTTCTTCATCAGGCCAAGGCAAACTCAACTATGTCAATACGATTTTGACCAAAATAGATTTCCGAGAACTATATAATCGAACGTATATAGTATTTTGATCGAGGCAATATGGCAAGGTAAACTAGTCTTCTCGGGCCTATGTAAGTATATAATTATATTTGTTTCTTCGTCAGAACAACAAGGTAAACTCTACTATCAATTGTACTGGAAATATACGCTTTTTGACCGAAGTAGTCTTCTCGGACCTATGTAAGTATATAATTATATTTGTTTCTTCGTCAGAACAACAAGGTAAACTCTACTATCAATTGTACTGGAAATATACGCTTTTTGACCGAAGTAGTCTTCTCGGACCTATGTAAGTATATAATTATATTTGTTTCTTCGTCAGTACAACAAGGTAAACTCTACTATCAATTGTACTGGAAATATACGCTTTTTGACCGAAGTAAGTGTCCGAGACCTGTGTGATCTGAGATTTGTGTTTTCTTCATCGGGACGACAAGGCAGATTCAGCTGTGACATTATGTATACTCGTATAATTAATTAGAACCAGATGTGCTCCTACACGTGCCAAACATGATATAATAATTAAGTTAAACTCTGATACTATTTACCATGAACTTAAATAATATCTACCTGATGTATGCCTACTTACGTTTTAAAATTTTTATAGGACTCCCATCATATTACATCATAATTGCTTTTACTAAGTAATATAAGGACTTCGGTTTTAAAGATTTCGTGCGAAGCCACGGGTAACAGCTAGTTGTTATTAAAATATTCTAACGTTTTATTTAATCTTATGTTGTGAAGTGTGTTATATGTCCGATTTATTCATTGGTTTCAAAAGAATATTTTATTATTACGTGTTGTAACTTGTATTCAATGGTTTTGTTTGAAGCTTATTATTGATGATAAATCATATAGAATAATACATTCACGGTTGTGGAGAACCGTGGTACCGTGGTAGTGGTATCTTTCTAACAAAAATAATCATAAAATGTAACAAGTGTACGTCAACATGTGACTCCCAAAAGTGTATTGCTTTTATAAACGCATCTTTTTTCAAATTACTATTTGCATTTTAAGATTATAAAGAATTACATGGACGAACTGATAGTCACTTTTTAAGAACATTAAACCTTGTTAATACAGTAGTGCGATATTTTTTGAATAATATTAGTATTCTCTAAATCTAAACATTATGTGGGACCACCACTAAAATATTATTTTGAATTCCAATAAAAAACTATAATATTTGTTTGTAATTGTGTCAATTTTGCTTAAACTTAAATATAAAGAAAAATGATGAAACTTTTTTCTTTCAAGTATGTAAAACAGAGAGCTCGACAACTAGGCATTCAATAAATAATCTTGCATTTTCTTTCAGCATATTACCCACCACCAAAGGAATAAACATAGAAAATATGTGGAAAATATTAACATCTAGATGTAACAAGTCCAAGCTCGTGTACATGGGCGTGGCAGAGCAAGGATTGGAAAGGCCAAGGAAGTGACCATCGCCGATTTGCATAGTCGACATTGCAATAAACAAATGTGACAGTAATTATGTGGACAATCTCCATGTAGGGCTTACTCCCACTTACAGTATAATATACCACACAGTATCTCAGGCAGGAAGCTACGTCAGAATCATTGTAACAATCACGTGGGATGTTTAGATTTTATATCCCTGAATGACTGGGCACTGCTACGTGGCCGAAATACCGTTTGTCCTAATTAATGTTTGCGAGGTATTAATGTCCTCTGTGGGAGACCTTACCACTCGCTCGGTGTCCATTTACAGCTGGTACATTACAGATACAGTGGAAGTAGCCCAACACACAATATGTGTTTACTATGCAACAAGATATTGTGCACACTAATTTCATTCACCACACGTAAACGGTTTATTTCATAAAGAATTAATATAAACTCGCAAAAGTCTATATAATTTCTCCTCAACATTCACAGTTCTAATAACTGCATTGTTTGACCAGAACCGTCCCCTGTTTTGAATAATAAAAAATATTTTACAAAAACATATTTTACTTCTCACAATTATTCTATTTTTTATGTGAAGATTCAATATTCTATATTTGTGCAATTTCAAACAAGGATATCCTATATATTGAAAGAAAAATAAAATGTAAAAAAAGCACGAGATAAATTCGTTGAAGATCAAATGAATACATATAAAATGTGTTTAAATTATAGTATACTCTTTGTATTCCTTATTACTTACACGTATTGAAGGTTTTCAAAAACTCATGTTATCCGTTTAACAATTTTAGCCAACATCTTATCATATATATGTATAATTCTCATAGACCTACTTGGTCATAACACTTTAGTTTGTTCAGTCAAATGAAAGATCTTGATCATTCATCAAGTATTAGGTTTTAAGGTTGTTTCTATAAATTAACCTCAGCAAAATAACTGTAATATTCTATAATTACAGCACAAGGGAAAGCAATAAAATAGTTCAGAAAGGAAATGATTTCTACAAATTGTCGAAATGGCATCCTTTGATAAATAAACCAAATCGATCAGTCACTGTTGGTCATATTGGTCGTTGGTTAAATAACCTCCTGACAATAAGAAAAAGTTGCATACGTCCTGCCCCTTGCAACTGACCTTCACAGATCTTTATATATAATTCGCAGTTTTGGTTTAATATTTGTGACCGAAAATGACTCTCTATAATGAAACCGACATTTTCAAGTTTTAAAGCAATGTTTAGACGCGTTGTGAACTAGAAAACTTAGATGTTATAAAGAAAGATACTGTAACATTTATACTAGGATGTAGGCCTACTGATAGTAGTTATTGCTCTATGGTAGAAAAATCAAGATGTTGCACACGCTATCAATATTGCTATTGGTAGCATTCACTTCAAGAGGGAAGACGTAGATTAGGTCCATCTTAGTTCTAATAGTATAAAGGGTGTTCTAGTCTAGACGTCTCAAATTACTATCAGCCAAACAACTAACTGTAGAGGTTTAGTTTAAACGGATGCCCTATAAAATTGATAATAAAGCATATGTTTAAGAAATTTTGAACTTTGTATGAATACAAAATGTTGCAAAAACAGAGGTTCCCATGTTTGAATTTGAAGATTTTTTAGATAATTTTAAAGGTCTTTGAATCCTAAAAGTTTTCACGATGATAAAGTTTAATTATCTTATCTCATTTAAAATGACAGTCTAAAGTATGTAAAACATTGTATTTTCTTTGTTTTGTATATGAATACTGTGACATTAATCCATACCAAAATAATATTTGTTCGATAATTCACTATACGAGATTTTAAATTACACCATGCAATTTTTTAATACAAAAATGCTCATAAACCGACATTTTGAATGTAAGCACCCTTCCGTATCAATTAAAGACTGTACAAAACATTTAGAGTTGTTTTACATTTCTGACCACTACAAAACCGCGGCAGAGTAACTGTGTTAAGCAATTAATTAAGGGGCCAAAATTATAATAAAATATTTTAAAAGCTGTAATCACTACGTTAATAAATTTACCATGCGTTCAACTTGGCATTTACACTTTTATCTCTAATCTTTACAAACTCTATATTTCTACTGAGTTGAAATTATTAACACATAACATTATTTAGGCTCGATTCAGAGAGGAATCCGTTTTAATTAAACCTTTGCAGTCGACCGTTTGACCGCTAGACATTTGAGACGGGTAGCCAGGAAGAACTATATAGTAGATCACATTTATAGCCTGTTCACAATGTTATACGACTATCTTAACTACCTTCTGATGTAATAACCATCACCCAGCTACAATTGGACGATGGCCCATAGGATAACTTAACATGCCATGGAAATCTTAAATACAAGCCTAGGTCAATATGTATATAATTCAATGGCATTTAATATTAGAAGAAAATGCCAAAATCATTATTCTAAACCTTGTTCCTTACATAATAGAATGTATTGAAACAAGATGAATATTAACCACCATTTATATTTATGTTAAATGTTATCGGAATCATTCTACAAAGTAGAGAGCACTTTGAGAGGAATTAGTTTATATAATCTCAATAAATAGTACTGTTAGAGTATGTACTCTAAGTTTAATTTACTGTAGATTGCATTAAGAAATAATGAATATAAATAATTAATAAACGGTTGACGATAGGATTGTTATAATTAAATAGTCATTTCAATTGTGTGTCACATACATACATTTCTTTTACCACAATGTCTTTGTGGTGTAGACAGTAGAATTTTAATTTGAAATCTACCATTAGATAGACAATATTGAGAAGTATAAGCATCCAACTGTCATCCAACTTGGTTTAACTTTGTCCACCAGTATTTTAAAATGAAATATCATAACTTTGATATTCCTTGGAGTTTTGTATTGTAAATTCATTTATTCGTATATTTTTGTCTTATATCAAGATATACTATATTTCCTTTACAAGGTATTCCTTGAGTTGCATCTTTATTCTGCATTGTACAATTTTAATGCTCAATGATTTCCTGTGTTTAATTGTAACTAGTTTCTCCGTCTTCAACAATAATGGCATTCCTAGCGCAACCGAAAGGGACAGTTCTGTAATAGTTGTGGTAATTACTATACTGTCTTGCAACCGACCAAGTGGCAAACCAAGAACGGTGAAAGCAAGAGAGTAGGCATCTTTTAAGTAAAAATCTGTAAAAAATACTATGGCCATATTTCATTTACAGCCACGATCACCAAAGAACCTAACGATTTAAAATCTACCGTCTGAACTTAATTTTACCAAGCACTAAACAGTGACAGATATGGTGATTGGAGAATGATGTGGTGGAATTTTTAAACATTCCATGGGCTGGAAAGACATCTATGTTATCCAATGTCTTCACTTAATATTTCCGGTCCCGACCTAGAAGTTCACTACGACAACACTATGCAGCAACAGGTATTCGAGGAATGAATATCAAGGAGAATATGAGAGCTATGACTATCTCGGTATTTTTTAACTTCAACTAAAGAGATAAAAGCAACAGTTTAAGATAAATATGTTCTCTGACAGTGCCTGTTGTACCGATTCTGAATTTAAAACATCAATTCGGTTAAATAAACAAGAAACATTATCAGCGAAGGCAGCAAGAACATTTTATACTACAGGTAGCTACAAAATACCGACAGCAAAGTGAGAATTATGAAACATGGCACTTCACTATGTCAATGGAGGACCTCCAAAGCCATTAGAAGAAGAAGGACAGGTATTTGCAGCTGCGTGCACATTTTCGTTACATCAACCACATCAGACAGATCCTGGATTGCTCTCTAAATAAAGAGCACTTCAAATACTCTTGATTAAATAAACTACAGGAACGATCCCTATATGATGCTGAGTAACAAATCGAACGTCTTCTAGTAACTGTGTCTTCTATTGCTATAAAGTGCAATTGAGCACAATTCTATACTTTCACCTCATTGCCAAATACACCCAAGCTGTTTTAAGTAGTAGTCTCAATGTTTATTGAATATTTAAAAGTCCGTAAGATATTTAATAAGAATGTAATCAGGTAAGGATAAATTTATGGCGATAAATCGGGGAGAACTAATGTGTGTTAAGAGATGAAAATCCCTTGAGAATGCTCTTCTACTTTTGTTATTTCCTCATTCTAAGAATTTCATTCTCAAAAGGGCTGACAAGGGAGCCTTTGGGAATGGCGTGGTAAACCACTGCCTCTGCTGTTATATGTTGCAAAACCGTTCATAAACATATTAAATAAGGTTATCAGCCCAAAAAACTAAAAGTTATATAGTTAATTTTCAATCATTTAGGAAAAACTGTTTCATAACTGGCCTTGGCAACAGCACCTGCTCAGTTTTTAACACCATGAACATGTAGTTCTCGACGTACATTGAATTATTCCAAAGGTGCGGGAATGGATATTACTGAAAAATGAGATCAATTCATACCATTTTCACCAATATATCCTATTAAATGTTAAAAACAATTTCAAAAAGTGGTACAGAGATCGCGATAGTTGATTTCCTTGATCATATTAATTCCCAGAAAATAAAAATGTGTCAATTAAAATATCGTATAATAAACATATACAATGAGAATTATTCTTTTGTTTCGTTTTACGATGAGGCTATTTTTGAACATGTTGTCAATCCATACATACATTATAGTCAACTTTTTAGAACTCATTGAGATTCCTAACTACTCTCTTACAATGCAAAATCAGTAATGTACGACACAACTTTTGACGGTTATTTCCTTTTTTCTTTACTTTGCAACAAAATCTTTCCAACATATTGTTTTGCGATTTCGATTATATTCGTTCAACAAACGTATCTTGTGAATATATGTCCTACAGATAACACATATTACTAATTATTAAAAACTATGTCACACTGCAATAGTATAAAACTTATGTTTGACAATCGTTTCACGTATTATTTTAATGGAAAAATCTACTTCTTTGGGAACGGGTATTTTTAAAATGATAATATTTAATTTTGGCAGAGCTACAATAAAGTCAATAATACCAAACACTTTATAATATATAATTACTAGCACATTTCCACGGTTTCGCCCACAATTTCTATGCAACATTCCTTGTATTTGTTTGAATAGCTCCCACGATTTCAGTAACATTTGACATATTTTAGATCAATGTAGAAGAATTCTAAAGTTAAAGTACATAGGTTTTTTAGTGAACGCACTTCTAATTTAATACGATAGGGTTCTATGATAAAATGGAATCAGTCATATATCATGTACCAGGTACCCAAGTTGTTACTTTTGTTATAATTTCACTCTTTAATAAAATATTTGTTACAATAGCTTAACATATGGATGTGCTGTGATAATACAATTTTTACAGAACAGTTGATTACATTTAACAAGGGTTTTTCAATTCTTTTATAATATTATTAGGATTAGGACTTTTTGTTTCAACTGGTTGTTATTATCTGTTTACTTTAATGAAAATTACAATTTTATGTGTTTTATTGCCTCTGATCAAATTGGATTAAAATTATAATAAAGATTAATGATAACACACTACGTTAACGTACAAAGAGTACACATGCAACTGGAGATGGTGTGTATTAGAAGTAATGCAGTTTCTAATGTATAAAATGGCAAAATATAATTATACTGTTTCACAAAACCAACATTAGTCATTTTAAAATTTAAATATAAAAACTTAATTAAGAATTCGTTAAATCATTAAATCTATTCCATCACTTTTATTTTAAAATCTTTTATATTTGATATTAAATTTTGGAGCTGGAATTAAAAACTGCACTGAAACATAATACTAAATATTAATAGTTTTATTGATGGTCGTAGTGCAATGGACTTCTGAGACTACAGTACTGTATGGTCTATACTGTGTCGCTGCTGGCTT